>NC_044310.1:180703901-181023068 GCF_007474595.2 Lynx canadensis | reverse complement strand
AGCACACAGCCTCCATCTGAGAACTACTTCGGGGTTTGCTTCAGAGGACCTTGCTGGGCCAACCACATCCAGTGACCGATGGAGACGGAGGTATAAAACCCATACCGTTTCAGCCCAGTTCAGGGCGGCTCTGACTCTGATCCCAGCAGGGTCTGCTGAAGCTGTCCCGGGTCTGCACTGCAGCTCCACTTGCCCCACTGCCCACGCCCGCTGCCACTCTTTCTCTTTCACACGGGTCCCTCCCTAAGCAGTGTGCTGCATGCCAAACTATCTCAGTGTCTTTTTTCAGAGGACTGAACTTGCTACAAGGTCTAAAAACTGAGCATTAAAAACCCTCTGGTACTTAGTGGTTAGAGATTTAAGGGCAAACCAGAAAAGAAGATGGCCAGGGAAGTGAGAGTAAATCAGAGAAGTGTAGTTCTTTATAACCTAAAAGAGGACGGTCATTCAAATACTGGGATAAATCACCTGTATCCAAAGTTGCTGATAGAATGTGATGAAGAACCAGGAATTATCACTGGACTTAACATCCATCAGTGATGACTTTCAGAGTAGTTACAGTGGGTGAAGAGATACAAAGATTGAAGCATTTTTAAGCAGAATTCGAGCAGAATGTGAGGAGTTCAGAGGTTTTTCTTTTTTCTTTCTTTCTTTCTTTCTTTCTTTCTTTCTTTCTTTCTTTCTTTCTTTCAGGTAAGAGGGACAAAGAGTAATTTTGCATGTTGATTAGGAAAAAGTAATGAAGAAAGTGAAAATGATGCAGGAGAGAATAGCAAATGCAATCTAGTGCAGAAGTGGAGGGGTTAGATTGAATTTCAAAAATAGATCATTAATCTAAAATAAAGGAAGCAAGGCAGCATATAAGTGAATAGATGCTAGTCTATAGCAAAAATGTTGAAAACATATAAACCTTATTAAACATAATTCCTGTGGCATGGACAAAGGGGAGATGAGCTTTTCAATCTCCTTTCTTTTATAGCCTCCAACTCCTTCTCTGATTACATCATGAAAGGTCGTTTCCAAGCTCATTAAAATGTTCACCCCTCAGCTCCCTTATCTAAACACTTAGACGTGTGGCCATGTGGCCATGATATATTTTGTTTGTGATTACTTATTTTTGTTAAGATATATTTTCTATTCTGCCATGTACTTTACCTACTTTTTCTTCTGTGTCCTCAATTCCTTATTCTATAATTATATCAACAACTTGCAAAAGGACAGGTATGCTTTAGAACATAGCCTTGTTCCTCTTTATTCACAGACTCCCATGTTCCTAGCTAGTACTGCATAAATATTCATTGATAATTTGGGGGGAACATTTCTTCCTTCACTACTTTTCCTTCCACTGTTTGGAAACTTCAATTCCTTTAACTCTGCTTAAATTTCACCTTTGATAATGTTCGCAATGACCACGTACTTACTCCCGCAGCCTGCCCTCTTAGTTCCCCCTAGTCCCCAGATATTCCTTTTCCTGCTCATATCACTTTCTCATATACTATGTGTTTTCCTTATTTACCATGTCTGTTATGTACTATATATCTCTCCCAACATGATGCAAGCCTCACAAGGGCAGGGTCCTGTCTTTTTTGTTCATTGAATGATTCTTTCAAGCCTAAAGTAGTGCAGGCTCAGCGTAAGTGCTTAACAAAATAAACTGATGAATGCATTTATAATTCCTATACATTTATACCAGCAATCCTGTCATCAACTTTTCTGCATTTACTTAGGAAACTATCTAAGCTCATCCTTTTCTGTAATATTTCACTTAGCACATGTTTGATATTACTTGAAAGCAAAAAGCCATGATCTTCAATATTTAATTCAAGAAATACCTACGATACAAATAAAGAGGTATTTATTGATCAAATAGTGCTTTATGTTCTGTGGCATATACTGTTGTACAATACTTGCTCCCTGCTTCCACAGTTTATAGTTGGCTGTTAACAAATGAGAATGAAAGAAGATTCGCATCTGGTGACAGTTTTGATGCATTGGTCGTGACTACTTAGGAAAGTATGCTGAGCTATCAGTCTGTTAGCTCTGCTGTCTAATCTGTCGTGAATGTATTGTGGCATCATGGGTGTCATGTGAGTACTATCTCCACTAAACTATAAGTTACATGAAGTTAGGGATTACCTTCATTTTGCTTACAATTCCAATCTCAGAAACCAGCATGTAAGTAGTGCTTAATAGTTATGTCAAATAAATAAAAATCTCTGATGATGCAAAACATTTGTGTAACAGGATTTTAGGATAAAACCTCCCATTTTTCACTCACCAGCTGGTAGTATAGGTATACTAAGGCATGAGTAAGACAAATCTCCAAATGCAGAATTCGCAGAGGAAAGCACTAAAAACGTAACAGGTCTCTTCAACTCTCTCACCTGTTTCAAGTTATAGAAATAAGTGAGGATGGGGAACGAGAGGAAAATGATATTTCATGTGAAGCTTATGTCTTAATAAATATGTTCTGTGAATACCCATGCCATGTGTTTGTAGGGTGAGAGGAATCTGTCTCTTGGGGCAGAAATGTGGTGTGGAGGTGTCCATGAGAACTTGAACAGAGTGGAAATTTCAGGAAAATGGTGAATAAGAGATCCCTCAACTTGAATCACTGGTCATCCACTCCACAAAGACTTACAGTGTTGAAATCCCTGGTTGCTCCATGGCATTTAGACGGAAGGCTCCTGCTGTCTCTTAACATAAATATTTTGTTACTGTAAAGTTAGGGCATGTACATGGTCCCCATTCAGTACCACTTTCCTGACTTTTTGAACAAAGCAATAAATCAACCATCTCATGGCCTCTGTATTACTTAAGTAGAAATCAGGCCTTTGGTATAAGTAGCTTTAACAAAGATAAAAGTATGACCTGTCTCTACATGAGAAAATCATTAAGATTTAAAATATTATTTTAGCATTTTAATGCGTAATTGATTGAAATATGTCTAGATAATTTTGCATTAATTTAGTATTCCAGTAATCATAGGCATTATTTTGCCTGTTACTCCAAGAACACTTACGCACAGATAGTGCTCTTTTCTTAGTTTAGTTAATCAGCATTAACAAAGGTGAGGTAGTCATTGCTGGCTGAGAGTGAATTGACATTAATTATTGACTAGATTTTATTTTTTATTTTGTTTTATTTATTTATTTATTTATTTATTTATAATATGAAATTTGTTGTCAAATTGGTTTCCATCCAACACCCAGTGCTCATTGACTAGATTTTAGACATTCTAACAAGTTGAGTATAGCTTAGATCCTCAGTGTGATAAGCTTATAGAACTATAGGATTATGATCTCTATATCAATTGCCCTTAGACAATATAAGATGTAGAAGATTAAACATCATAGTTACTCCAAAATTTGGTTTAAATTATTTTTTTCACCAAATTTTTAATGTAAGATCGTTTTCTTACAGTATGACTCACCTTAAATTTAAGGAAAAAATTGATTAATTGAAACCTTGGCTATGTTAATCAAAGTTTTACTGTATCTTCTTCTTTCAAATTCACCTTTGATGTTAATTAGAAATTTAATCTTTAATTCTCATGCCTTTGTGACTATAACTGTCCTCCTTACATATTGATGTACTTTCAATTTTTAAGATATGTCATTAAAAGATTATAAGCTGCAAAATATTATCCCTGACATGGGGAAATCTTAATGAAGGAAGGAAAACTTCAAGTAATATATTATAATTATTAGTTAATAAATTAATTATAAGCCAATCCTAAAATAAATTAAACTATTCTAAATTTTTTTTGCTAAATTTTTATTCTTAATTATCTTATATCTTGATTCATCAAAATAATTTTAACTTTTGGAAATGTACTCAATTTTATTTTTCCTAGATATCATTTTTGGTGCATCTTTGAAAAGACTTGTTTGAACTTCATACAGCAAACTTTGGCCATCAGTTGATAAAAGAGAATACAGACCATGAAGTAAGTTAAATTAGTCTGACCCTTTATCCTCTATTCATCCATGTACACCTTGAGATTTAGTTCTTCATAATGAGTCTCTGGAAGGATAAACTCCTGACACATGGCCTTTGTCTAACTGATGGCATATTTTCTACTACAGTAAACAACCTATTTGGCCCATTTACTCCTACAGAAAAGATTACATTATCCAGTGACTTTGGCATAACTTAGTGAATTTCCTAGGTGACCAGATAAAAAGCTTTTCTATGTGCAAGGCAAAATACATTGACATGCCAGGCAGTGCCTCCTGTAAGCTACACAATTGTTTGGATTCCAAGTTCAGAAAGCAAGCCATGGCATTTTAGCTCTGATTGGCCACTAAAGGCTCTCCAACTTTGCGGATGTGTTCTACTTCTCTGAGTCTGTGATATCTAAGCAATGGCTATAGAAGTTCTTCCCACCTATTTGGTAGGATTGCCTATAAGCATTTTTTAAATTTCTCAGTTTTTGAGTTTGATGGATGTTTTCCTTTGCTAATGATTTAACCGATTTTTATAGAGAAAACCTTTACCATAAACCATCCTAGTCAGTTTTGAGGTTGCTTGATATCAAAAGAACTTGGCTGTTTTGTTTTGTTTTGTTTTGTTTTGTTTTGTTTTGTTTTGTTTTGTTTTTTCCCCCTCCTGGTAGTAACAGAGAATCAAAAATTTTCAGTGAAAAAAACAAAACAAATTAAGTTAAACGTTTGTAAAAATAACAAAATAATGCTCAATGCTGGCAGTTTAAAACATGTTGTTTCTATATTTTTTAGGTATCTGGATTTCACCCTGTATTTATAACTGAATCTATGCTTATTTTGAACCACAGAGAAATTGTGATTCTACTTACTGGTTAAGAGGTTTATTAGCCCTGCAAGAGCTAAGAATTTGAAAAATTGAAGGTCAGTGTAGCAGTCACTACATAAAGAAAAATACAAGCTGGGTCAAAAAATAAATGAAGAGGCAGATATTTGATTTCTATTATTTTTCTAACTTATTTTTAGAAGCTGGACAGAGGTAGAATAGGGGCAGATAGGATCACCTTAAAATTATCTCAGTAAAAAGCACATACAATCACTTAGGCAATTTAATACTGAATAAAGTAGGAGTCATAAAATGAATTTTGCCAGCAGAACTTAGCTCAGAAGCTCAGAAATTCTGAATATGTCAAAAACATGATTTAGACCTTGAGTACTATTATTTCCATAAAAATGACAAATCTTTGTTTAACACCATAATGAAATTTCTCCTGAACAATGCAAAATATTAATTTATTGTACTCTTCTTTCTGTGAAGAGAATACAGGAGTAAAAAAAAATACAGGAGTCAAAAGCTAGGGTTTTAAAATAATCCTCAAATTAGTAGGGTATGATATATGTACAAAAAAGATGATAAAAGGTTAAAAAATATAATTTTAAAATAGAAACTGTCTTGTTAATATCATGAAGATTATATATGATGCTAATAATCAAGCTGATTATAAGGCTAACCAATACCTGCAATTTCAACAAATTTCTCAAAAGAGAAATGTTATGCTTTTGACACCATTGTGAAAAGAGCTTCAGGAAGCAATAGTCATTTCAAAAACTAAAATGCGATATTAAGATTTCAATTCCATTATTTAAAAAAAAGTAGATCCTACTAAAATATACATAGTGAAGGAATGGATAGGAAGAATGGTTACTCTCAAATACTCTGGTTATGAGAAAAATCATGAAATCAGGTTTAAATATTAACTTTAAAGTCACAAACACCAAACCAATTTTTTTTTGCCACATAGTCAGTCAACCAATATTTGAACATTTTCAGTGATTATATATCCAAGACTGTTCATTTTATCTTGAAATGAATCTGAATGTTAGTAAGCTGAATTATGGTTAAATGTTTTTTAACCTGAAAAATATGAATGCACTGAAATAGGCTAAGAACAATTCATTGGTAACTAGGTGAATTCATATAAATAGTTTAACAGATGAGTAGTGTTTAGACACTAGTTATCATGAGAAATAATCTAGATCATAGAGGATCAAGAAGAAAAATATGAATTTTCAGTTTGATTTGATTCATAGATTATTAATTGTCATTTGAAAAGTTCTCAAGGTTTTGAGCAAAACAACATTTAGCACCACCCCAGTGTCAGTGTTCCAGCTGTATCTGCATAATAGACAGATTGGGGGTGTGTCAGCCGTGCTTAATGTTCAGCTGTTCACCATAGCCCCACTGCCAAGATGAAGGGTCGTCAGATACACATGGCATCCCTGCACCATTTGCTAATGTGCCCAGGCAATAAGCAATACCATGTTTGTATCCAAGGTTAGAATAAATACAAAAATACTTTTTACTCTCTCAAATCAAGTTTTATGACCTACAGTAGATTTTATCATCTAAGTTTTAACTCAAGGACCAAAAGGATTATGTATCCCCATACAACCATGATGAAATTGGTCACTGTGCTTGCTTCATTTCTTTTGCATAGGAATTGACGTTTATAATATATTTTCCTTTATGTCTTACACATTAGATTGACTCAATAATTAATAAGCTACTCTTATTAAAAAAAAAAATAGAACGTGGGTACCTTTAGATTTAAGCGTTCCTTTTTCCCCCTTGTTGCTTTGTTCCTGTGCTGAAATAATCAGCTTTAATTTTTAGGTTTATGTAATATAATATCTTCCAAAGACAAACTTGAAATAAACTATCCTAAGTATATCCAAGCATCCACTGGGGAATTTATTGTAGCATTAGAAATGGGGCACTATGGAAGTATTTGTCCCATTCCTGAAAATAACTCCATGGAGTAGAAAGTGCACCAACCGTCTCCCCAGGAAATTGCTATCACCCCAACTTCAGATTTCTGGAATATACTATCTCTAATGACAAATTCTTTCCTGACAGGTTCAATAAAGGCATTTTACCAGATTTTAATGTTCTGGTAGAAAACTACTCACTTTTGTCTTTCAGGGAATACTTTAGAAAATATATAAGTCAACCATAATATGTATTTTGTTTGTTTGTTTTTACTATTTTCATGTCTTCCATAATGTACTTATTAGGATTTTGCAGGCTAGGATAATATTGTGTGCAGTTGAGCTCAGAGAACAAAGGCATAAAAACTATTTTTAATATTCCTATTAAATATATAAGTGAAAGAATGACTTTTGAAATACAGATTTTTATAAAATGGAAGAAATCCTATTTTTCTGTTATTGAATTAACATTAAAAGCATGTTCCATGGCACCAAAAATTGTTATTCCATTAGAAATTCATAATATTATCTAAATAGAAAGAGCCATATAAATGTGCAGTTAAATATGAAGCTTATGTTGCACATTTAGAAAGTAAAAAGTATCACAATTTTGTTTATTTCATAAAAGAAGACAAGAGATAGAGGGTAATGACGAAGTAACTTTGGTAAATTTTCTCAACTGGGGAGTATTTCAAGTTGTAATTTAACTCAGTGAACCATGAAATGGCTCATATTGAAGTAACTGGAGTTTGTTGATTAATGTGCTACTATTTGTATGGTAAGATGAAAAATTAATAGGGGAAGACAGATTGTTATATGAGCTCAACAAATCTAATCCAGTGACAAACATTAGATGAAATGATATAATTAATCTAATAGTGAATTATTTTGCAAAAGAATTGTGTCTTTAAGATAAACCAATAAACAATTTTTACATAACTGTAATAAAATGCTGTTTCACTAGTTTTTGTTTTTGTTTTTGTTTTGTTTTTTTACAAAAGAAAACTTGTATTTGCTACCATGGCAAAACATCTTCAAGGCTATTTTCTTCTATTCTATGACCCACTGATATCTGTTCCATCCAAGTTTTCATGGTTGTGACTGGCATGTAATTGAGTGTTTGACTATTGATTCACATACTGGATTTGGTGATGTGTGTGTGATCCTTTCAGTATACTTGACATAAAATGTTATTTTTCTGTGCTCAGATTCATTGTTTAGAGTAGAACACCTGCAGTGGGGGGCAGTCAGGGAATCCATGGGCTTTGGAAACTAAATTACATGGAAACATTGGTTTCTGTGAGAGTTTATTGTTTCGTAGTTAAGGCCTCTGTAGATAGCCACTATTTCTATTCTTATATCTTGTGGGTCATCTTCTATTTATATGCTACTGCTACTTGTGTTATTTCAGAGAGTGCTTTTGAATTTGAGAGTAATGAAAATAAAGACTATTGTTATAGTTTGGATTGAAATGAAATATGAACTCAAATAATTCAATTCAAACCCTTGCTTTAGGCCAAGAGAAAGGCAGAGTTTGCTATTAAAACCCAATGATTAGGGGCGCCTGGGTGGCGCAGTCGGTTAAGCGTCCGACTTCAGCCAGGTCACGATCTCGCGGTCCGTGAGTTCGAGCCCCGCGTCGGGCTCTGGGCTGATGGCTCGGAGCCTGGAGCCTGTTTCCGATTCTGTGTCTCCCTCTCTCTCTGCCCCTCCCCCGTTCATGCTCTGTCTCTCTCTGTCCCAAAAATAAATAAACGTTGAAAAAAAATTAAAAAAAAAACAAAACCCAATGATTAGAAGATATGTATACTACTTGTTCTACTTTGTGTGTGTGCGCACACACACATGCATGCTTGTGTAAACTGCATGCTTATATATTCCCAGCTTCTCTTGCTCGGTCGTTAAAGGAGGATACATTCAATCTGCATCTCATTGGTGTGATGTCAAGATGAATCAGACACAACTCTTTTTCCTTCTTCAATAGTACCCACCCATTACATTTTTTAAGTATGGGAACTTACAACTTATTATAGACATTTCTCATCTTAATAAAAGAGTGAGTCTCCTATTGCAGACACACATTCTTTGATCCATCTTTTTGGAAGAAATTGTATAAATAAAAAAGCTAGTGATTGGATTGTTTTATCTTTTGGATATGCTGTGCTTTATTAATATTGAATTTTATTGCTGAAATTCCATTTCACTTTTATGTTTTCCTGGATTATGCCATTGTTTTAGAGAGCTGAATAAATCTGTATAGCTGGAGTTCATTCAGATTGGTGCTCCAATATTGCTCTTTTTTACTTTTTCTTGGCAATTTTCTCCTTTTTTTTTTTTTTTTTTTGATATATAGTACACATTTTGCCTTGGTTTGAAACTACTTGTGGAAGTATACTTTTCCTTCTTCCATCAAATGATTGGATAAAATGACTATTATTCCATTCTCCTGTGAAAGTTACCTGCCATTTATTTCACATTCTCTATTTATCTGTTACTTTCTTTGCTTGTGGTTGATGACTAACAAAAAGCAAAAGGGGAAGTGACATCACCAAATAGTGATATAAGTTGTTGCTGACTTTGCTCCCCATCACGAGAAGAACAAATAACAACTCTTGCATAACAAGGCACCCCTGAGAGAACCCTAGAACACAGAGGTGAGGCTGAGAGACCTCAGAGACCAAAACAGACTGTATTAGAAGGGTAAGAGAAGGGACTACATGTTGACTGCTTTGCTCTTCCCCCAGGACAGTGCAGCACCACCTGGAAAGGTCTCTTCTGAGTTTTTGGTTTCTCCAGTGGGAAAACAGAACCCAGCAGGGACAACCAGCCCTGCCCATCTTTGTGAGCTGCATCTGATCTCACAGCACAGGGATTACAGGGATCTGCAGGGCTCAACCACTGGAAATCTGACTGTGATACAGAAGAGGAGAGGGGCTTACAACAACCATCACACAGATTGACAGACTGAGTTCATAACTGCTGTGCCCAAGTGATAATCCCAACCAGCATCTTTACTTACCTGCAGAACCAATTTGGGGGTGCACTATGAACAGGGAACATGGCGGCATGCAGATATCCCTAGTTCAGATGCTCAGACAGAACCTTTGCTGGCCCTAGAGCCCAAATTTGCCCATGCCTAGCCATGTGGCTCAGTCATATCCCCACCCTCTGCAGAGAATGTCTTCCAGCCCCATCTGAGAGAAGAGCTGGAGACAACTCCTAGAACCAGTGCAGCACAGTGTTACTTGAGCTGAGAAATGGCTGGGCAGAGCTGATTGACCCTAGAGCAAAGCCATCAATGGGAATGTTCCACTCCCATTGCTGTACACACAGGCAGGGGGATTAATTCACAGCCAAGGCTTAAGGTAGCTCTTGGACCCTCTCAACCACAGAACCTTTTTGGTAAATTGAGAGTAGCCTGGAGTAGCCCCTTCTCTTCCTGCCCAGGCAAGGAATGGAATCACAGGTCTACCTGTTGTGGAGAGTTTCTTCTGGCTCTATCAGACCAGAAACACTGGAGACAACTTCTAGAGGCTGTGCAGCCTAGTGACACTGTAACCAAAAGGCACTTAGGTGGAGCTGATAGATTGCAGAATAAAACCTCTGGCCCTGTCAGGCCAAGGAGGTTGGGATGTGGATTGACCTAAATTAAGACAACAAAGAGCTTTACTAACTTAGACCAGCTTCTCTCATTGCACCAGTACAGGAAATCTAATTCATAGTCTTGCTTATTACTGAATGCAGCCTTCAGCCTATTTGACCAGAGCACATAGGAAGCTTCATGGCCCACTCAACAGCTTTATGTACAGTGGCACTGGAATAAAGGGCACAGCCCATGGCTTCCCCATATGCAAAGCAAAACCAATGGTCTCATCTGACCAGTATATTTAGTGTACACTCTTGCCTGAGTTGGGCCCCCAAACAATAGCTCTACAGGATGTGAGTCCTGTCCTGCTGTCCTGCCAGGTCAGGGAAGGTAATTCTTAGCCCCATTTATTACTGAATCCAGTACCCAGTCCTGACCATGTATTAATTCAGGCAACTGCAGAACCCATCCTACAGCCTCACTTAGGTAGGTAATCAAGCCACCAGTCTTATCCAATTGTTCTCAGGCAGTAGTACACATACCCCTATCCTTGTCCTCAGAACTCTGACAGTTGCCTCATCCCAAAATAGACCACAATAGACCCCATATGCTCATGAGCCTTAGCAGCAGACAACAAGAAACCCAAACTGAGCTGACTGGTGAACTGTCTCTGCCAAAGAAAACCTGCAAAATTTGAAAAAGGAATTCATGATTCAAATGCTCAGATAGACACATAAAGAATCAAGGATCATGAAAAGTCAGGTAAATATAGCACCACTAATAAAGGAAAGGAAACTAATAAAACTCCAAAACTAACCCTAAAGAAATGGAGCTCTATAGACTGTCAAAAAATTAAGAATAATCCTCTTAAAAAACTTTAATGAGCTACAAAAAATACAGATATCTAAACAAAATTAGGAAAATAATACATGAACAAATGAGAAGTTTGACAACCATCAAAAACAAATAGCAACCATCAAAACCAAATAGCAACCATCAAAAACAAAAACAAACAAGAATAGAAATCCTAGAGTTGAAAATATAATAACTGAACTGAAGAATTCAATGTAGAGTTTCAAAACCAGACTCAACCATAAATAAGATGTAATCAGAAACCTGGAAAAGAGGACATTAGAAATTAGAGGAGAAAAAGAAAAAAAAAAAAAAAGAATGAAAAAGAATTAGGAAAGCCTACAGGAGTTATGGGACACAACGAAAAAGATAGTATTTTCATTGTGGAAATTAGAAGAGCAGCATGAGAAAAGAGAAAAGTTATATAGAAAAGAACCCCCGTAACCCATAACCCAACTTTAGGTTGAATTACTCAACAGAAACTTTTCAGGCCAGGAGACAATGGGATGACACATTCAAAACACTGAAAGAAAATAACCATCAAGCAAGTGTTCTATACCAGGTGAAGCTGCCCTGCAGAAACAAGGAGGGATAAAGACTTTGCCAAAGAAACCTAGGCTGAAGGAATTCATTATCATTAGATCTGCCTTACAAGAAATAGTAAAGGGATTTCTTTAGTATATGTGCTGCCGAAGCGAGCACAGTAAAGGGATTTCTTTAAGTGGAAGTAAAAGAATGCTACTCAACATCATAAAAAGTAGTGTGTCACTAGTAATGATAAATATATTGTTATAGTTAGATTCTGCAGTATGGTGATAGTGGTGTATAATTCACTTACAACCCTAGTGTAAAAGTTAAAAAATAAAAAAACAAATATAGTAAAACTAGCCATAAATACAATGATATGTTATTATTAACACAATATAAAAACATATAAATTGTAATAGCAATAACCTAAATGTGAAGGGGAGGAAAAGTAAAAATATAAATTTTATGAATTGTATTGAAATTATCAGTTTAAAATAGGGTGTTATAAGTTTAAGCTATTTCATGTAAGCGTCATGGTAAACACAAGGGAATGACACAAAAGAACACAATGAGGAATTAAAGCATACTGATACCAATGACATCAAAACACATAAAAAGTTAGCACGATAGAAACAGAACAAAGGATCTATAAAACAACCGGTAAACAATGAACAAAATAGCAATAGTAAGTCCTTATTTATAAATGGTTACTTTAAACAGATTAAATTCTCTAGCCAAAGTCATAGAATGGATGAAAGGATTAAAAAACAAAACAAAACAAAAAAGACTCCAAAAAACCAAAATCCAACAATGTACTACCTACAACAGACTTACTTTAGCCTTAAAGACAGGCACAGACTGTGAGTGAAGACATGGAAAAAGACATTTCAAGTAAATTGTAACAATAGTTAAAAACAAAAACAGGGGTAGGTGTACTTAGGTCAGACAAAATAGACTTTAAAGTATAAATGGTAAAAAAGAGACAAAGGTCATTATATAATGATAAAAGGGTCAATACATCAAGATGATCTAACAATTGTAAATAATCATGTGCCCAACATTAGAACACCTAAATATATATAGCAAAAAACTAACAGAGCTAAAGGAGAAATAAACATTAATATAATAATAGCTGGAGACTTTACCCCCCCCCCCACTCTCAAGAATGGATAGATTATTAAGATAAAGAATCAATAGGGAAATAGCAGATTTAAATAATGCTATAGATCAAATGAACCAAACCAACTTATACTTAACATTCTATCCAACAATAGCAGAATACACATTCTTCTCAAGTGCACGTAGAACATTTTTTAGGATAGATCGTATTTTAGGCCCCAAAACAAGTGTAAGCAAATTCAAGAAGATTGAAATCATATTAAATACCTTCTCTGACCACAATGGCATGAAACTAGAAATTAGTAACAAGAGGAGAAGTGGAAAATTTACAAACACATGGAAATTAACTCACTCCCAACCACCCATTAAATCAATGAAGAAAGTAAAGGGGAAATTAAAGTGGAAAAAAAAAAAAAAAACGTTTCTTGAGACAAAATACAATGGAAGCATAACATCACAATTTGTGGGACATAGCAAAACCAGTTGTAAGAGGGAAGTTCATGGCAATTCAACACCTACATTAAGAAGCCATAAAGATCTCATATAAACAACCCAACTTTATATCTTCAGGAAGTAAAAAAAAAAAAGAAGAAGAAGAAGAAAAACAGAGCCCAGAGTTAGCAGCAGAAAAAGAATAATAAGGATTAGAGCAGAAATAAATAGCATAGTGAACAGTAGGGGCGCCTGGGTGGCTCAGTTGGCTGAGCATCTGACTTCAGCTCAGGTCATGATTTTGCGGTCTGTAAGTTCAAGCCCCGCATTGGGCTCTGTGCTGACAGCTCAGAGCCTGGAGCCTGCTTTGGATTCTGTGTCTCCCTCTCTCTCTGCCCCTCCCCTGCTCATGCTCTGTCTCTCCCTCTCTCTCAAAAATAAATAAACATTAAAAAATAACATAGTGAACAGTAAAAAATAGAATTATCCAAACTAAGAGTTGGTTCTTTGAAAAGATAAACAAAATTAACAAACGCTTAGCTACCCTAACAAAGGAACAAAGATAAAAGACTCAAATCAACAAACTTATAAATAAAAAGGAGACATTAAAACTGATTACCACAGAAATTTGAAGGATCATAGGAGGCTACTATGAATAGTATATGCTAACAAATTGAACAACCTAGCAGAAATGGAATAATTCTTAGAAATGTGCAATTTACCAAGACTAATCAGAAAAAAAAAAAATAGAAAATCTGAATGGACTGATTACTAGTAAGGAGATTGAATCAGTAATCAAAAATCTCCCATCAGAGAAAAACTCAAAACAAGATGGCTTCAGTGGTGATTTCTAACAAATATTTAAAGAATTAACACTAGTCCTTCTCAAATTCTTCAAAAAAACTTGAAGAGGAACAAACACTACCAATCTCATTCTATAAGGCCATCATTATCCTCATAATGTAGGAAAGTAGTAAAGGACACTACTAAAGAAAATGAAACTATAGGTCGATACCTCTTGTGAATATAGATGCAAAAATTCTCAATAAAATACCAGCAAACCAAAGTCAGCACCACATTAAAAGGAACATACAATATGATCAAGTAAATTTATCCCTGAGATACAAAGATGATTCAACATATGCAAATCAATCAGTGTGCTATATCACATCAATAGAATAAAAGAAAAGAATCATATCATCCCAAGAGATGCAGAAAACCATGAAAAAATTAAATATCCTTTTATGATAAAAACTCTTAACAAATGAGACCTAGAAAGAACATACCTCAATTGTGCCCAAATCCCTATCTGAAATTAGAGAAACATATTTGCCAATTTGGGCAAATCGTGTAACCCCTCCATAATTTATTTGTGATATATATTAAATGAATGAGATGGACCAGACATTCTCTAATTCTGCTCCCAGAATCATATTTCTGTCATGAAGTCTGTGTTTATGTGGGTGTCCAGGACACTGAGAATGGAACTGAAGTCTTCAAATAACTTTGACTTTTTCCTTTTATTTATGCTTTTATATTACTCCTTGACATGCATCTAATACTCAGAATTAACAATTTGGAAGGGAGAATGGACTTCATGATACATATCCACTCATCAGTCAGTGAGATACATGCCATTTTGCCTAATTCAATCTTCTTCATATAAAGCCCAGAGTGTTATTTTCCTGTTCCTTTTTTCAAGCTCAGTCTTCCTCCTAAAATGCCTTCATCCTATATCAGTAAGTACCATCCTATGACATACTTCAAAACAAGTCAAGAATTTTAACTTAGCAAGATTTGTTACCTGATATTACTGTGAATAATTCTTAGAAATAATGTGTTATTTACAATATTTAAAACCATTTATAGTTTCATTCTGATCAGTCTGTATTAAAGAAGACTCACTGCATTTTGTAGCATAACCAGAAGATGACTGAATGCATCCTAATAAAACATTGAAATGCTGTAGTAATACAAAATCTTTCTTTGCACCCATGCTATAATTGCAGTTCCTTTAGATTTAATCCAATGCAATCATAACAATTAGATGTTATTGACTAAATTTGTTATTTGCAATTGAGATAGATAATGCAATGGCCATTTTTACTACACTCTTGAGCACACCTGTTTCAGTTAACATCTATAGTAAATAAAGACAAAATATAATTTACCTAGGGTTTATTTGAGCTTCATTTTAAAATTATTTACTCATTAAGCCAAGTAAATTGAGAGTTTGTTAGGTGTTTAGATGTAAATGTGGTCAGAATTTCATTCTTCACATTATGAAAACAATGCATAAATATTTTATGCATCTCTGGGTATGTATAGTAAGATTTTTAAAAGTCAAATAATTATCCTAAAAAATCCAAAGTGGAGGGGGAGAGAGAAGAAGGGAAGGAAGAAAAAAAGGGAAGGAAGGAAAAGGAAGAGAGGGAGGGAACAAGAAAAGAAAGAAAACTTAAAGGGAAAGAAAAGTAGAAAGAAAAAAACGGCAGGAAAGAAAAAAAAATAAAAAGATTGAACAAATGAAGGAGGAATGGAAGAATGAATGCTCTATTCTAGGTGCTTTCATGAAAATTATTGTATTTAACTGTTAAACCTGGTTGTCTTATTTTTACATTTGGGAAGCAGAGTAATTTAAGAGGGGCAATCAACATTACAATTCTCATCCACTCTAGAGTTGAGATTATTTTATGTCTCCAATATAAAGTTAAGTAAATACTGTCTTTTATTCACTGTGCCCCTTAGTGAGAAAAAGATAAAAATGCCAAGGTAAAATGTGGACTAAATCACCTAAAAGTGTTGAAAACAATGACCTGCCCTAACCTGCAAGTCAAGATTGGACAAATCTTAATTACACTCAGTCATAGCAAGATGGCTATAAAAGTTTTCATACAGACATGAGTTTGTATTAGAAGCAAAGTCTGGTGTCAGTGCCTTAAATCCTATTTTCTACCTCTCATTAGATCTTCTCTGACCTCAGTCTGTCTAGCCCCAAGACCATGCTAGTATCATAGTTGTAGTGATAAAGAAGCTGGGCTCAAGTTATTTATATTCCTTTTTCATTCTCTCATATGCATGTAGTGGGTAGATATGCCAGAATAGTAAGGGATGCAGAGTTACAGTACAGACTGATGTAGAACGATATCTATCTCCATCACTTAATATTTTCAAGACTGTAGTGGTTATCTGAATGACGACTGAGCATGTGCAGTGAAAACCCACTGCAGTATAGAAAACCCTTCCCCATTCACCCTGTTTTGAATTTTCAAAATAATTTCCTGAGAAAAAGTTCAAAATTTTTAACGACCCTAAAAATAAGCAAACAGAAACAAGCCTCATTTGGATGAGCATAATAAATTGGCAGAAAGAATAGGTGGGACATTTCTGAGTAGATTTCCTCAGGTGAGTTACTACACCAAAGAGAGAAGAATGAAGAGTGCTGCTTCCTTTATCTCCAGTGTAGATAAGATAGGTTCCAACAGGATCTTAGAAAGTTTTAAATGTTCTCGACTTTGGGAGACATCATAGATTGTGTCTGACTCACCGCTGAGGATAATAAGGGGAGTGAACTGAGGGTAGGGAATAAATGCACTCCCACCAAAGGCTGGGCAAGAGTGCAGTTATTGTAGATGTGGGTGTCTCTGGGTAGAGAAATGCCTCTTGGCCAAAGAGATCTCCTATAGGTGAAGAGTCTTTAATAAGGAGAGTCTAGAATAGAGTGGATCACCATATCCAGGAAAGCATGAGGATGATGGGAGGTACCAATGGAATGAAAGCCATAATCTGCTTAGGAGAGTAACACTTGCCAGCCATCTGAGAATTTTCATTTCCTATCTCTAGCAGCTCCCTCCCTTTCCCCTTCTGTGGATCCAATCTCAGGTGAGTGGGGAATAAACAATGGAGGTTAAAAGATAAAGAAGGTAAACACTGTCCTGAAGTAGGTTGCCAGCCAATTATTGACCATTGCTGGGGCAAAGTGAGTGGCTTTCCATTGGGTAAAAGTTGATTGATATCTTGGACTGGGCCATTTTAAATGCTGTATCTGTATATCTTACTGTATATCTTAAAGTGGCCAGGGACCTGTGTATTGTTTAAGAGTGTACATAAAATAATCCTGGAGCTTGAAGAACTTTAGTAGCAGGGGAAAACCTTTCCACATTAAATGAATTACAAATGGACAATAGAAATAAAATAAAACTGGACTTTGATGAGATCCCAAACATCATGTTTATTCCTTACAGCAAAAACACTAATATTCCTAAAGGTGAATTTTTTATTAACAAAATACCATGCCATTGTA
Source organism: Lynx canadensis (assembly GCF_007474595.2). Lineage (NCBI taxonomy): Eukaryota > Metazoa > Chordata > Mammalia > Carnivora > Felidae > Lynx > Lynx canadensis. The sequence goes on along the minus strand of NC_044310.1, from coordinate 181,005,535 downwards.
TGAATGATTCAGATAACTCAACATATCTGTATTTTGCCATATGATTTAAATATTGACATAGATTAGAATGGTTTGCCTATCATGGTATAGTCATTGTCTAAATTTTCACTATGTCCCTGGTCACTGCTATAGATGTTTGAGTTTGTCCTTGCCTCCCTCCAGTTTTATCATTGTTGGGCTTTCCTTTTCCTTTTTTTTTTTTTTTTTTTTGATTTCTTTTTTAACTTTTATGTTTCCTGTAGACACCTAATCAAGATAGCTTGACTTTGTCTTCATTGCTCCCTGGATTTTTAGGTTTCATATTTCTCTCCTCTTCTTTGAATGCATCTATGACTCATTAATTTAACATTTCTCTACCTTTTATATCCAATATTAAAAATTAACCTGAAATACTAGGAGGTTAATCAACATATAAGGAGATATTTGACAGGCAGGCATGAGTTATTCCAAATAATTTCCAATAGGAAGACAGCCTCGGTCCTAATGTAGTCATACCACATTAAAGAGTTACAAATAGCTATACCTTCATTACCTTGCAATATGTATGATAAATGTTTAAATATCTTATGTGTATACATAGATACATATATAAATGTACATTTCAGAAATTTCAATTCCTGTATACTCAAAATGTTGATTACTAGAAGAAATATTGGTGAGAACAGACCTCGTATGTAACATTTATTGTAGTCTTTTGCAAGATGCAGACTATTATAGCAGATAGTATATTGGAATTTCACTATAAAATACTTACTTTAAGCATTTAAAGTGACTAGAACACAGCCTTTAGAATAGAGATTATATAGGGTTTGAAGGAGAAAATTTCAAATTCACATTTTTTTTTGAGGGAGAGAACATGCACAAGTTGGGGAGGGGCAGAAGGAGAGAGAGAGAGAATCTTAAGCAGGCTCCATACTCAGTGCAGAGACTGATGTGGGGCTTGATCTCATGAACCTCAAATCATGACCTGAGCCAAAATGGAGAGTTGGACGCTTAACTGACTGAACCCCCAAAGTTCCCCTCAAATTCATGAGTTTTGAAATAATTTTCCATAAAATTGAGACATCTCTTAAAAAATGCTATGGTGCATTTGGATGCTATGGAACTATAGCATCTACACTGGCTATGATGCTGTGGAAGTGTATTCACACACAGAAGTGATTTGCTCAACATATTTTTTAAACTCTATATACAAATAGGCAACTTTTTATCTTCACAGAAATATTAAAATATGTAATTGGGAATTCTCCTACTGTGTAAGTAGGAAATTTACTAAACAAGAATAAAAATCTATTTTACTGAACTTGTATCCTATGTGACTTTCATATAAATTTTGGTTAAAAAAACTCAGCAGAGCATTTCATAAACATTAACATTCATAAACAGTACTTAGTAACTACCAGATACATTTCAAATGAAAATGGGAACGAATATTCCTTCAAAAAGTTATTCTAATATTTACAGTGCTTTGTAATACTTCAATTAGTAATTCTTCTAATTTCTTTTTTTTTATGGTGAAACAGGTGCTTAAAGACATACAAACAAATCTGTATATTTCTAAATTAGTTTTTATAGAAAACTAAAAAAAATACATATTTAGCAGGAAGAGCCGGTTAGTATATAAAATTAAATTACGGAAACAGAGACTGAATTGCAGGGCTGTTTTTCCAGACTTTTCAGTTTTATTTTCCTCCATTGTTCCCCACATCCTGTAATATACACTGGGCCTTCAGTCAATGAGGCTTAGAAAGGATTTCTTAGATGAAAAAGAGATCTATGCATTAGCTTTAATTTTATCTCTAGTGCTCACTGATCCACAGAACAAATATTAACTCCTCTGGAGATGCCAAGCATATGAGAAGAAAGCCCTCTTATATAATGTACTCACACAATTTTTAATAAGACTGAAAAATTAGAGACACATCATGTTACAGAATGATAGGCATATTTAGACTAGTTTTCTTTGGAGTATCTCTCATTTTAAGTTTTTGTGGATATTCAGATTTTAGTTACTGCTCCCAAAATTCACATGCAAGGTTTAAATTTGACCCAAATATCACATGTACAGAACAGCATGTATTTTGTGCAAATACTTCTGCAATTACTGTTTTCTGGCATCAAACAACAAAAAATGTCGAAATAAACTATTTGGCCTTCTGCCTCCATGGGATGCAAATATTTGGGGAAATGTTCACACACACACACACACACACACACACACACACACAGAGAGAGAGAGAGAGAGAGAGACAGAGAGAGAGACAGAGAGAGAGACACACAGAGAGAGAAAGAGATTATAGGAATGTGTTTTTGTATTTGATTTCAGCCAAAATTTTTACCATTTTATTAAAATTTATATAAGCATTAGATCATATTCAACATTCAGAAAGTTCAGTACTAATCTAGTATTGAACTTTCTGAATATTTGCAATCTTACTGCTGGACTTTTCACATACCAGATCTCTAAAAAACACAACCTTGAATAGAATGACATAAAGGTGGAGTTAAAAGCTATATTTATTTAGTATCAGAGTATTAGTATCAGAGTAATTTATTCATTACATCATAATATTTGTTAAGTGCCTCTTCCAACAGAGCCAACCCCAGGTACAAAAGTGGCCACAACACATAGTCTCCACTTCATGGAGTTTGTACTCATGGGCTTGTACTCAATGTATGGGTGTTTACTCAATGGTGATAGTTGAATTTGATACCTGTTGCCACAAGAATAGCACAGGATGCTATGTTGAGATATAGAGCAAGCATCTGCAAATCACTGAAATGTCCATTTTTACTTTGGATATTTTGATGTATGGAGACATTTCTACTTTGGGTATATTCATCACATCTGTGCTTTCTTGTAATCTCTAGAGATTCTCAAAAATATATTGAATTTTATGGAATATTTGTTCTTTTTTTTTTAAATTTTTTTTTTTCAACGTTTTTTTATTTATTTTTGGGACAGAGAGAGACAGAGCATGAACGGGGGAGGGGCAGAGAGAGAGGGAGACACAGAATCGGAAACAGGCTCCAGGCTCTGAGCCATCAGCCCAGAGCCCGACGCGGGGCTCGAACTCACGGACCGCAAGATCGTGACCTGGCTGAAGTCGGACGCTTAACCGACTGCGCCACCCAGGCGCCCCTGGAATATTTGTTCTAATCCCTGATGCTTATTTAGCATTATAATTTTTTAAATTGTTTATTACTCAAGTGTCTATTCTAAGGAAGTTCACTAATATCAATTGGAAGGTTCATCTAAAGTTAGAAAAAAAGGATTATGCTTATTTCTTGCTAACAAGAAAGCACAATCTGATAGATTCAATAAGAACTGAGACCCTCTGAAGAGGAAGTAAAATTACCAGATTTCTAAACAGTTTGAGTAAACACAAATGTTAGGCATGCTAATTGGCAGTTGAGATACATTATATGGTCACTGGCCGTGCCAGCATGTGAATTTCAACATCTACTAATTTAGATTTTAGAATAATGTTATTAAAATTGTTTCAATATTTAAAAAAAAATTTTTAACGTTTATTTATTTCTGAGACAGAGAGAGACAGAGCGTGAGTGGGGAAGGGGCAGAGAGAGGGGGAGACACAGAATCTGAAGCAGGCTCCAGGCTCTGAGCTGTCAGCACACAGCTGGAGGTGGGACTTGAACCCACGAACCGGGAGATCATGACCTGAGCTGACATCGGCAGCTTAACTGAGGTGCCCCTCAACACGTATTTTATTTTTTTTTCCTTAACGTTTATTTATTATTGACAGACAGAGAGCATGAGCATGAGAGGGGCAGAGAGAGAGGGAGACACAGAATCCCAAGCAGGCTCCAGGCTCTGAGCTGTCAGCACAGAGCCTTACGCGGGGCTCGAACTCACAAACTGTGAGATCATGACCTGAGCCGAAGTCCGTCGTGCAACCAAAAGACTGAGCCACCCAGGCGCCCCTCAATATATATATATATATATATATATATATATATATATATATATACACACACACACACATACACACACACACACACACACATATATATATATATTTTTTTTTTTATTTAAGTTTATTTATTTTGAGAGAGAGGAGAGAAAGTGCAGAAATGGGGAAGAGGCAGAGAGAGAGAGAGAAAGAAAAAATCCCAAGCAGGCTCACTGCTTCCAGAGCAGAGCCCTACACGGGAGCTGAGCGGAGATCAAGATTCAGACATTAAACTGACCGAGCCACCCCGGTGCCCCTCAGTAATTTTTATTTAAAATTTCTATATATCAGGATTTTAGAAACATTTTGTAAAAATTATCAAAGACAGGAAAATGATGAGTAGTATAATTATATTATAAACGTAACATTTACTGAGTATTTATACCATGTGCTGGCACTGCTTTAAGTATCCTAGCTCAGTGACTCCTCTAATTCTCATGACAACCCTGCAAAGAAGGACATATAGAATTATATTCTCATTTTATAACTGAGGAAACTGAGGCATAGCATGATTAAATATCCTTTGCAGGATCACATCACTAGTAACTGATGGAGCTAAATTGAGCCCAGGTAATCTGGCTTCCCAGACTGTACTTCCTAACTAATGATTTCTAATTTTCCTGATAAGAATATTTAAATTTTCTCAGTATATTATTTTATGTTACAATACAGTCTTATTTTTGGTACCTTTAACATTTCATTAGCACTCTAAGAAAATTTCAAGCCTGGTACAAATATCAACAAATAAAAGACAAAATACCAAATCAATCTGCAGATAAAAGTATTAAAGGGATAGAGAAATGTGAATATCTAAATTCAACCTACCAAATATACTTACTCAATATCCTATTTTACCTTACCTTTTTAGAATTAAAAAAAAAAACAATTAGTAAAGGATCTGTTGTTGAGAACATTGATTATGGTAAGGAGTATACTGCTTTTCTAAACCAACTTGGGGCCTTTGTTGAAAACTCTTACATAATATGTGATTGCTCTACCTGGACGATCCATTTATTTATTAGTAGGAATCTGTTTCTAAACAAACTGTTATAACCCAGTGAGTTATAATGCTGATTCAGTTTAATGATTTTTATTAAATTTCTTATTTTTCCATTGCTGGTTGATCTACAGCTATAACCTATAGTTATTCACATCATTTGAAACTGTACTCTGCCTTCCACATAGTTGACACATTAATCCTATTTTTGTTGTTCCATAATCTACAATACGGCATACTTTGACTAGTATGTTTTCCTTCGGCAAATATGTTCATACTCTTTGAGTTGTGCAAGTATAAGCCCATTTTTTTCATAATTTCTAGGATTAAGTATCATAGTTTTACTTTTTAAATTGACCCTTGATTGTAAGACAGGTCAATGAGTTCATAAATACTGCTGCACTGAAGCTAGACATTGTAAAACCCATGGTTCACGTCTAAATGTATCTCACTAGTAAAGACTCAGTTTGCTACACACAATCTTGAATATTGGCCAGGCCCTCCCACTGTAATTAAGATGCATAAATTTCAGAGATTTTCCAGGAAAGAGCATTGGGCAACCAATAAACAATTACGTACAAAATTCATCTTCCAATTTCTGGTCTATAAAATGAATTTTTAAATAGACTTTGTCTCAAAAACACTGGGAGAGGGGCGCCTCGGGTGGCTTAGTTGGCTAAGCATCTGACTTCCCCTCAGGTCATGATCTCATGGCTCGTGAAAAGGCCATGTGCTGACAGGTCAAAGCCTGGAGCCTGCTTCAGACTCTGTGTCTCCCTCTTTCTGCATCTCTCTCTCAAAAAGAAACTCTAAAAAAAATAAAAAAAAAACACTGGGAGAAATGTATAAACAAAGAAAACATTTGGAACAAGATATAAAGAAATATAAATTCCTGGGAGTTTCAGATTCACTAATATGAAATGCACATTTAACTTTTTTTCTATTTCCTATATTTTAAGCCTATCACCAGCTCATTTAATCACGCTTGCTAGAGAATGTATATTTTAATTCATGTTCCCAATACTTTTGTGCTTGTAACCATAAGCAGGTCAAATTAATGAGTCAAGGTTTAGCTTTATTCTTTCACATTTGTTAGGATTCTCTTCTTTTGCATTGAACCATGTTTAGTCCAGAGAAGTGACTAAAATACAGACATCTTGGCACATGACTCTCCTAGGAGTCTTCTCATTTGTATTCTTTCTCTATTGAAAACATTCTATATATGCATTATGCTTTATTACCATATCTGAGTCTACCTCCTGTCTCTTTATGGCTCAGTTCAGTAGTGGAAGAAGTACTGAAGTGTGATCTAAATCTAAAATCTTGCCTCCTATTCCTCTATTTGTATATTATATATATGTTTGAGAATGACTACGACAGCATTATTGCAAACTTCACAGGTATTATGGCCAAATAATACAGATACAATAATGAAAGCATATTCATGATCACAACAGACTCATATGAATCCAATATTATTGCTGTTTGGAATTTCAGTCGGATATGAGATATTCAATGTCTAAATTGTGAATTTTGTCAAAAAAGAAAATACCTAAGGCTTTTACCAGCTATTTCATAGGAAAAAGAAAATGTGGAAGGATTGTTATAAGAAAAAAAATCAGAAAGAACATAAAGGAAAATAAAAGAATGAGAGCAAGACAACAAAATGGTATATGTTAGGAATGCTAATGAACCATAAATTTTATTAATTGTAAATTAGAAGGTCCTTACAACAATGTCTAATAATTACTAGAATTGAGATAATTATTACTGTATTGGTTTTGTGTCTTTTCTTATTAATAAGGGTATCCATGAGTTATGTTTTCATGTATAATGAAAGGAACAGAAACTATTTATACATTTCTGTCATCTTAAAGAGCCATGTCACTCATTTGGTTAAGGGTAGAATTTATGATATTGACTTAATTTTGCAAACAAAGTGTTATCGATTATGTGTTAATAAAGATGGATAGAATCTTCAATAGGGGCATATTGTATCCCTTATAGGATACTTTTAGTCGTTTATGGTATATTCCATTGTCAAAATGAAAATGATTTTAACAAAATAGTTGTGAGAAATAAAGGAATATAGGAGGGCTGAAAGTTAAGTAGCTTGTTTTTATCCTAGAAAATTCTCCTGATTGAGATGTAGAATTTGATTACTACTCTTTTAGAAAAGGCAAGACATAATTACTAACATTAATTAGTATGTTCTCTTATAACCCCACACCTCACGGAAAGTAAGAGAACTGAAATAAATTTACCAAAACTGATTGATCCATTATCTTTTATTTATTTTTTAAAATTTATTTAATTTTTTTGTTTAAATACAAGTTAGGTAACATATAGTGCAATAATAGTTTCAGGAGTAGAATTTAGTGATTCATCACTTATATATGACACCCAGTGCTCATTCCAACAAGTGCCCTCATTAATACCCAAATACCCATTTAGTCCACCCCCCCATATACACACAGAGCACCCCTCCAGCAACTCTCTGTTCCCTATAGTGAAAGGTCTCTTATGATTTGCCTCCTTCTCTGTTTTTATCTAATTTTTCCTTCCCTTCCCTTATGTTTCTTAAGTTCCACATATGAGTGAAATCATATACCTGTCTTTCTATGACTTACTTATTTCATTTAGCATAATATCCACATTGTTCCACTAGTTCCATCCACATTGTTGCAAATGGCAAGATTTCATTCTTTTTCATCACTGAGTAATATTCCATTGTGTATATATACCACATCTTTATCCATTCATCAGTCAGTGGGCATTTGGGCTCTTTCCATGATTTTGCTATTGTGATAGTTCTGCTATAAACATTTGGGTGCATGTCCCCCTCCAAATCAGCATTTTTGTATCCTTAGGTTACATTCTTAGTAGTGCAGTTCCTGGGTGCAATTTTTTGAGGAACCTACATATTGTTCTTCAGAGTGGCTGCACCAGTTTGCATTCCCACCAACAATGCAATAGGGTTTCTCTTGCTCCGCATCCTTGCCAACATCTGTTGTTGCCTGAGTTATTAATTTTAGCCATTTTGACAGGTATGAGATGGTATCTTGTTATGGTTTTGATTTGTATTTCCTTGTGAGTGATGTTGAGCATCTTTTCCTGTGTCTATTAGCCATCTGGATGTCTTCTTTGGAAAAGTGTCTATTCATGTCTTTTGCCCATTTATTTGCTAGATTACTTGGGTTTTTTTGTTTTTGTTTTTGTTTTTTTGTTTTGTTTTGTTTTTGTTTGTTGTTGTTGTTGTTGTTGAGTTTTATAAGTTCTATATAGATTTTGGCTACTAACCCTTTACCTGATATGTCATTTGCAAATATCTTCTCCCATTCCATGAGTTGCCTTTTAGTTGTTTTGATTGTTTCTTTCTCTGTGCAGAAGCTTATTACCTGGATGAGGTCCCAATAGTTCATTTTTGTTTTTGTTTCCCTTCCCTACAGAGACATGTCAAGTAAGAAGTTACTGCAGTGGAGGTCAAAGAGGTTGTTGCTTGTTTCTTTTGTGGGATTTTGATGGTTTCCTGTCTTACATTTAGGTCTTTCATCTGTTTTGAGGTTTTTTGTGTATGGTGTAAGAAAGTGGTCCAGGTTCATTCTCCTGCATGTCGCTGTCCAGTTTTCCCAGCACCATTTGCTGAAGAGACTGTGTTTTTTACATTGGATTCTTTCCTGCTTTGTCAAAGATTAGTTGGCCATACGTTTGTTGGTCCATTTCTGGATTCTCTGTTCTGTTCCATTGGTCTATGTGTCTGTTCTTGTGCCAGTACCATACTGTCTTTATGATTACAGCTTTGTAGTACAGGCAAAAGTCTGGGATTGTGATGCCTCCAGCTTTGGTTTTCTTTTTCAAGATTGTTTTGTCTATTCAGGATCTTTTCTGGTTCCACACAAATTTTAGAATTGTTTGTTCTAGCTATATGAAGAATTCTGATGTTATTTTGATAGGGGTTGCATTGAAAATGTAGATTGCTTTGGTTAGGGCAGACATTTTAAGAGTATTTTTTCTTCCAATCCATGAGCATGGAATGTTTTTCCATTTTTTGGAGTCATCTTCAATTTCTTTCATAAGCTTTTTATAGTTTTCAGTGTTTAGATCCTTTACCTCTTTTGTTAGGCTTATTCCTAGGTATCTTATAGCTTTTGTTGAAATTGTAAATGGGATCGATTCCTTTATTTCTCAAGGTGTATATAAATGCAACTGATTTCTGTACATTGATTTTATATCATGCAACTTTGCTGAATTCATGTATCAGTTTTAGAAGTTTTCGGTAGAATCTTCCAGGTTTTCCACATAGAGTATCATGTCATCTGCAAAGAGTGAAAGTTTGACTTCCTTCATGATGATTTGGATGCCTTTTTCTTCTTTTTGTTGTCTGATTGCCAAGACTAGGATTTCTAGTATTATATTGAACGAACAGTGGTGAGATTGTATATCCAATCCTGACCTTAGGGGGAAAGCTCTCAGTTTTCCACATCGAGAATGATACTAGCTATGGGTCTTTCACACATGGCTTTTATGTTGGGGTATGTTCCTTCTACTCCTACTTTTTTGAGGTTTTTATCAAGAAAGGATGCTGTATTTGATCAGATGCTTTTTCTGCATCTATTTTGAGGATCATATGATTCTTATCCTTTCCTTTATTAATGTGGTGTATCATTTTGATTGATTTGCATATATTGAACCTCCCCTCTACCCTAGGAATAAATACCATTTGATCGTGGTGAATGATTCTTTTAATGTATTGCTGCATTTGATTTGCTAGTATCTTGTTGAGAATTTTTGCATCCATGTTCATCAGAGAAATTGTTCTGTAATTTTCTTTTTTAGTGGTGTCTTTTCCAGTTTTGAAATCAAGGTAATTCTGGCCTTATAGAATGAGTTTGGAAGTTTTCCTTTCGTTTCAATTTTTTTGGAGCAGTTTGAAAATAATAGGTATCAACTCTTCTTTAAATGTTCGGTAGAATTCCCCTGGGAAGCCATCTAGCCCTGGACTCCTGTTTGTGAGGTGATTTTTGACTGCTGATTCAGTTTATGTGTTGAATATGGGTCTGTTAAATTTTTTTATTTCTTCCTGTTTCTGTTTTGGTAGTTTATATGTTTCTAAGAATTTGTCCATTTTTTCCAGATTGCCTAGTTTGTTGGCATATAATTTATTATAATATTATTTTATTATTTTTGTATTTCTGCAGTGTTGGTTGTGATCTCTCCTCTTTCATTCATGATTTTATTTATTTGGATTCTTTTTCTTTTTGATCAATCTGGCCAGGGGTTTATCATTGTTATTAATTCTTTCAAAGGACTAGATGTTAGTTTCATTGATCTGTTCTGTTTTTTTAATTTAAATATCATCAATTCCTACTCTAATCTTTATTGTTTTCCTTCTTCTGCTGGTTTTGACCTTTATTTGCTGTTCTTTTTTCAGCTTCTTTAGGTAAGGTTAGATGGTGTATTTGAGACATTACTTCCTTCTTTAGAAGGCTTGGATTACTATATATTTCCCTCTTATGACTGCCTTTGCTGCATCCCAAAGGTTTTGGAGTGTCATGTTTTTATTTTCATTGGCTTCCATGTATATTTTTAATTTCCTCTTTAATATCTTGGTGGACCCATTCATTCTTTAGGAGGATGTTCTTTAATCTCCAAATATTTGCATTCTTTCCAAATTTTGTCTTGTGGTTGATTTCAGGTTTTATACCATTGTAGTCTGAAAACATGCATGGTATGATTTTGATCTTTTTGTACTTGTTGAGGGCTAATTTGTGACCCAGTATGTGATCTATTCTGGAGAATATTCTTTTTAAAATTTTTTTTTACATTTATTTATTTATTGAGAGACATAGACAGAACACAGGTTGGGGAGGGGCAGAGAGAGAAGGAGACACAGAATCTGAAGCAGGCTCCAGGTTCTGAGCTGTCAGCACAGAGCCTGACACGGGGCTCGAACTCACAAACTGTGAGATCATGACCTGAGCTGAAGTCTGACACCCAACTGACTGAGCCACCCAGGTGTCCCTATTCTGGAGAATGTCCTGTGTGCACTTGAGGAGATTGTCTATTCTGCTGCTTTAGGATGAAATGTTCTGAATATATCTGTTAAGTCCACCCAGTCCGGAGTGTCATTCAAAGCCTTTGTTTTCTTGTTGATTTTTTGCTTAGATGATCTGTCCATTTCTGTAAGTGGGGTGTTAATGTCCCTTACTATTTTTGTATTATTATCAGTGGGTTTCTTTATGTTGTGCTTAATTGATTTATATATGTGGGTGATTTCAAGTTGAGGTAATAAATATTTACAATTGTTAGATCCTCTTGGTGGATAGACCCCTTAATTATTGTATAATGCCCTTCTTCATCACTTGTTATAGTCTTTGTTTTAAAATCTAGTTTGCCTGATATAAGTATGGCTACTCCAGCTTTCTTTTAATATCCATTAGCATGATACATGATTCATGATTACTTCCAATCTGCAGGTGTCTTAAGACGAAAATGAATCTCTTGTAGGCAACGTATATATGGATCTTGGTTTTTACCTATTCTGATACTATGTCTTAACACTGAAGCATTTAGTCTATTTACATTTAGATTGATTATTGAAAGATGTGGATATAGTGCAAATTCTGTTGCTTATAGAGTTGTTGTTTCTGGTGATGTTCTCTGGTCCTTTCCAGTCTTTGTTGCTTTCGTTATTTTTTGTTTTGTTTTGTTTTTTCTCCACTCAAATAATCCCCCTTAAAATTACAGATTGCTGGTTTAGTGATCACAAAATCCTTTAGTTTTCATTTGTCTGGGAAGCTCTTTATCTCTCCTTCTATTTTGAATGACAGCCTTGATGGATAAGGAATTCTTGGCTATCTGTTTTTCTGATTCAACACATTGAATATATCCTGCCACTCCTTTCTGGCCTTCCAAGTTTCTGTGGATAGATCTACTGTGAACCTGATCTGTCTTCTCCTATAGGTTAAAGACTTTTTTCCACTTGCTGCTTTCATGAATCTTTCCTTGTTTGGGTATTTTGTGAATTTGACTATGTTATGCCTTGGTGATGGTCGGTTTTTGTTTAATCTAATTGGAGTTCTCTGTGCTTCTTGATTTTTGATGTCTGTGTCCTTCCCCAGATTAGGAAAGTTATCAGCTATCACCTTCTGTCCCTTTTTCTTTCTCTTCATCTTCTGGGACTCCTAAGATAAGAAAGTTATTCCTCTTTAATAAGTTACTGAGTTCTCCAAGTCTTGCATTATGATCTTTTGTCTTTGTTTGCCTCTTTTTTTCTGCTTCATTATTTTCCATAATTTTGTCTTTTATATCACTGATTCACTGCTCTGCTTTGTCCATCCTTGCCTTTGTGACATCCATTTAATATTGCATCTTGGTTAGCTAGGTAGCATTTTTAATTTTGGCCTGAGTAGATTTTTGTTCTTTTATCTCTGCAGAAAGGATTATCTGATGTCTTCTATGCTTTTTTAAATCCTAGCTAGTATTCTTATAATTGTGGTTTTAAATTCTGGTTAGACATCTTATTTATATCTGTGTTGATTAAATTTCTGACCGTCATTTCTTCCTGTTCTTTCTTTTCGGGTGAATTCCTCTGTCTTGTGATTTTGGAGAAAGAAAAAATAAATAAAAATTGAAAACAAAACAAATCAAATAAAGGAAACTAGATCCTAGGTCTGTTTCAGTCTGCTTGTTGAGAGAAGCTTTAGAGAAAAGAGCAAAAAGAGAAAGGAAAAAAAAAATTTAATTAAAAATTAAAAAAATACATAATAAAATAGAATAAAATAAAAGGCTATAATAAAAATTAAAAAAAAATTTGCTCTTTCTGTATCCAATAAATAGAAAGAAAAGAGAGAAAGTAAAAAGAGTGTAACATAGGCAAAAACAGAAGCAAAACAAACAAACAAGCAAACAGAATGGAACCCAAATTAAGTTTCATCCAGTTTCCCCTAGAAGTGAAACTTGGCAGTACATTATAGTTTGTAGACTAAGCGGGTGGAAGAGTTGAGTGCAGGTCTTCTGGGGGAAGTGCCTGGAGGACACAGGTGAGAGGGGTTTGGTGTAATTCCATTCTCCCATTCTCCACTTGGTGGCACTGCTTAGCTCACTGGAGTTGGTCTTTGTGTGCACATGTGCACCCACGAGTGGGCTAGAGTTGAAAATGGCTTCACCCAGCTCTCTAGTCTGTCGTGGTTATTTCATGCCCTCATACATGGGATCAAGTACCCCTCTTTTGTCTCTAGCTTCCGTCTACTCCCAGCTTTTACGCTGTCCTTGTATAAGCTGTCTGCATGCCAGGTGATGCCTCCCTCCAGAGTTTTATCTCAGATGGTGCTGTGTTTCAAAATCTCTCATTTCAACAGTTCAACCCCAGAGGCTTGGAACTGTTCTGATTCTCTGGGGGAGGGTCTTGCTGAGCAAGGGCTGGGTGCCAGCTCGTCCCAGAAAACATTCACACGATTGTATGGTGGCAGAGGCTTAGAGTTTGTGATAAGTCACAACACATAGCCAGTGCCAGCTTTTGCTTTACTTCAGTGTCTTTGTTCCAATATCAGTAAACGTGGCAGCTCACCAGAGTCTGCTGGGACTTTTGCCTGCAAGGAGGAAGTATGGCCTCTACCAAATGCAATCCAAACAGGGGAACCACTTCTCCCCATGTGGCACATGCACCCCTCAGATCACACTGCCTGCTCCTGGGGATTCACCCTACTTCCTCACCAGAGCACCACTAGGCACTGAGCTCCAAAGCTCTAGACTCTCCACTCACTGTTTATAGAATGCTAGGTGTGTTGAAACCCTTCCTTTCTCCCCATCAATGGCTGTGGGGAATAGATTTCTTGCCCAGTCCCCTGCGAGAGTTTTCACTCTTTTTCTCTCTCCACCTACTTTTGGGGGAATTATTTTTATTGCATTATCCTGATGCACCACACTCTCCCTCTTTCTCTTTTTTTCTCTGTCCTCTCTCTGTGAAAATGGCTCCTTACCCTCTGTGACTTTTCTCTCCCCCCAGTTCACCTCTCCATACCCCATACCTGACAAATTTTCTGGCTCAGATTATACAGATTGTTGTGTTAACCCTCAGATCAATTTCCTAGGTGCTTAAAATGGTTTGATGCTGATCTAACTAAATTTTAAGGATGAGACAAGCTCAGGGTCTCCATACTGCTCTGCCATCTTAACTCCGGGATCCCTGACCCATATTCTTAAAGATGGTTATCATGAGAGCTATTTATTCCACTAGGGGGCAATTTCATATTGGACATTTAATATTTCTCACTCCCAATAAAGAAACCTCTTAGATATCAGCTTGGAATTATTGACAGGCAAAGTGAGTTTTGAAAGAGTAAAATCTGACATCTGACATCAGAGTCAGTCTGAAATATGTTTTAGTATTAGGCAGTCTTTTAGAGCCAAGAGGGATAGGAAAGGCAGCATATGTTGAAACATCTAGGATGAGATTGTTTTTTAGAGGCAGGAGGGAGAAGATAATTTTGTCATGGAGAGAAGGGGACTTAATAAAGGCAAAGCCTTTTGAGGGTGGCTCTGTTTGTATTACTTTGAGCCATGCTTTAATTTTAGAAGCCCGTAATACAAAGTCAGAAAAAGGCCTAGGGGTATTTTTATGGTAACATATTTTCTTATATAAGTGATAATACTAGTTGATCTATTTGCTTGATTCTAACACATTTCTTTATGAAACAGTTTTTTGAACAATAACAATACCTCAGTAACCTCAATGCAATTTTTCCAGAGGAAAAGAAAAGGAAGTTTCACGATTTTAAGCACTGTTTTATTATGAATCGAGTTACTTTCAAAAACCCATGGAGTGCATTCAACCTGCTTCTGTATTTGCTTTGCATTTAGTAACAGCAGGCCTGTGGAGTCTTTCTTACACTGAAACCCCAGCTTCTCAAACCACTGTTTATCTTGGCTAAGCTTTAAAAAGCAACTCCCTCTTTAGGATCAGAGAATTTCACCACTATTATCAAAATCTTACCACCAATTGCCTAATCCTTTATTTTATGGTGAGACAACTTCAGTTATAGGGAAACAAGAGGCTTTCCCTTAAGAAAGATAAAGAAAAAAAATAAGCCAGATTCATATGCAAACATGAACACACATGCATAGATTCACACACATCCTCATGTATCAGAAGGAAGGAAAGTTACATACTCATGCATTCTGTGTGCTTTCACTTATAGCACAATAAAATATTTGTAGTCCATTTTCTTCATTTTTATGGCAAAGCAAGTTCAAACTAACTCATTTCAGTCAATTTACCTTGATGTAATTATCCTGGGTTTTTTGTTTTTGTTTTTGGTTTGCAATCTATAAATTTGCTTTTTGTTAATCCAAAAATAATTATCTGTAAAACTAGTGTGATCTGACAGTTTACACTAATGCATTTTTTAATTTATATATCTGAACGAAATTGCCAGTAAAATGATTTTAACTTTCAGGTACTTATTTTTATGTAAATGTTGTTGATAGTAAAAAAATACTGATTACTCGATTGTTTATTAATGTTTGACATAGTGATAGATTAATAGATTATGTATTTGAGAAATGTTAATGGAAGCATGATTTAATTATATGTTATTTATTTGGGTTACTTTATAGAGAAAATTATAATTAAAGCATTGTTTGTACTAGAATATATAAAGCATAAAGAATATTTTTGTGTGTGTGGGGAAACCAACCTGGGAAAACTTTGGATGGTACTTGGTTATCAATTTATTGGGGAATATTTCTGTTAGACTATAGGAGGTCAGGGAATCTGTCCATTATTTTTGTTGGCCAGAGTCACTAGTATTTAGATCTGCGTGACTTCATTTAGTTTCTCTGAACAAAGTATCTACCTAAGAGTATGAGAAGAAAATAAATATCAAAGCCTGATCATGAATGCAATAGGTGTCTATTATTAAAAAAAATTAAAAAATAATTAAAAAAGAGAAAACGGAGAGCCATTATTTATTTTAGAAATGATATGCCATTATAAAACAACTTCTTTTATTCTTGCAAATGACTATAAAAGAAACACTGTACCAAATTCTGGTGACCAGAATGGTGAAATTGTGATGATCTCCTCTAGGTTAAATCTTCATCAACACTTTAATTCACTTTTGATTATAATCAGTAGATCACAGTGTAATTATTAGTAAAATATCAAAAGACACTGTGAGGATTAAATAAAATGTGTGAAAGATCTTTATAAACAAAGGTATTATTATTAAGTTCCTTGAGGTTAAAGCCATGACTAATTCATCTGTAAGTGCCCAGAACCTAATTCAGAGGCTGGCATATAGTATGCATTCAGAGTTTGCTAGTATGACATAAGGAGGAGTTTAGTGGGAAGCTCTGAGATGTAAATAATAATGTTAAAAGCCTTATGGAGCCAAAAATTTGGACTTTGAACAGAAAACCCTTATGTTTGTGTATTGGCAAATAGTGTGGGATTGAGTAGAAGCATAAAAAAATGTGATAAACATTCAGCATTCCACTGGCATAGCTCAGAAGTCTAAAATCTGATTGGAGACCTATGAAGGACATGTTCACTGCTTGAATGTGGTTAAAAAATAGAAGTATAGAGGCGTGCCTGGGTGGCTCAGTTGGTTGAGCGTCCGACTTCAGTTCAGGTCATGATCTCACTGTCCATAGGTTAGAGCCCTGAGTTGGGTTCTATGCTGACAGCTCGGAGCCTGGAGCCTACTTCAGATTCTGTGTCTCCCTCTCTCTCTGCCTCTCCCTGCTCTCGCTCTTTTTCTCTCAAAAATAAAACATTAAAAAAAAAAGTAGAAGTATAAAGGTTAATGGTAATGATATTCTAAGAAAATAGACATGCACTAAAGCCTGCCAAGTATTGATTTATTGAATATGTCAAGAACACAACCAACTTTGAGGAACTGGGCAGTAAAAGTATCTTTCCTTTGTATATTATTGTTCAGGGACCTCCTAAAGTTCTCTCAGGGAAAACATAGTGGGACTGCTTTGCTTGGGTGATCATTTGTGCTCATCAGATTAGTAGATATGAAGCTTTTTAATAGTTACTAAAACAAACACACATGACAGTTAAACATATAAACATATAAATCATATAAAAAAGCACTAATTTAGTACCTTACTTAAGATTAGGTTGACTTTGGTTTCAACTTAAAGAATTAGAAATGCTGATTGCAGTAAGATATCATGTAAAAAAACAATACTACACATATTGAGAGAGAACATCTACTGTCAAGAAATCACTTTAATTCCTTGGCCCTCTAGGAAATCATCACAATTTCACCATCTCTAGTAATTAGAATTTGGTAGGTGTTTCTCCTAGTCATTTGCATTTTCAGTTAAAACAAGTTGAATGGTTTTCCTCCCCTCCCACTCTGCACTCTCCCAATACAAAATATAATTATAATTTACACATTTGTTTGGGATAGACCTGGCCTCATAAATTTAGCTAATTCAATTCAGAATCTTTAAATCTGGTTCTATTGAATTATTTAATTAGTTTTTTTTAAAAGAATTTGTGTTGGTGTTGTTTTCTCTTTTTTTTTTTTTTTTGCAATTTTAGGTTCACAGCAAACTTGAGAAGAGATTACAGAGATTTTCTATATATTTCCTATCCCCAGATATTCACAGCCTTCCTCATTATCAAGATCCCCACCGGAGTGGTGCATAGGCTACAAGTGATCAACTTACTTTGACACATCACAGTCACCCCAAGTCCATAGTTTACATTATCCTCTTTCTTCCCCAAATAGTTTTAAAGAATGATTTAATAACAGTACTTGTATACAACAGATATTTTTTTTAATGTAAGAATTTTAACAGTGAATAAAAGACCAGAAACTAGTGTGATAGATATTTTTAGTTGCTGAAGATAGAGAATAATAGGTTTATTTAATCTAGTTATTATGTAATTCGTTCAGTGGTATTTATCGTGTGTATGACACCATCCTATTAATTTTTACCTTAGTTGCCACACAGAGTTTTAATTCATTTTCATTTCTTGAAGACGTTTTCATTTTATCTTTTATTTTTGGTTTGAGAAACGGTTGCCTCTGCTACTATGTACAGTATATACAGGGTAGTTTTGTAGCCCTAAAAATCCCCTGTACTCAGGCTATTCATACCTTTCTCCCCACACCTCTTGGACCACTGAATTCTTTACTGTCTCCATGGTTTTGGCTTTTCCAGACTGTCATATAGTTGGAATCTTACATTGGCTTCTTTCACTTACTAATATGCATTTAAGTTTCCTTCAAGCCTTTTCATGGCTTGTTAGCTCTTTTTTTTTTAAGTGCTGAGTAATGTTCCATTATTTGAATACACCACAGTTTATTTACCCATTCACTTATGGAAGGACATCTGGTTGCTTCCAAGTTTGGGCAATTATGAATAGTACTGCTGTAAACATCCTTGTGCAGATTTTTGAGTAGACATAGTTTTCAATTCCTTTAAGTAAATGCCAAGGAACAGGGTTGCTAGATTATTTGGTGAGGGTATGTTTAGTTTTGTAAGAAACCAATAAACTCTTCCAAAGTGACTGTACCATTGTGCATTCCCGCCAGGAATGAAAGAGTGTTCTTATTGCTCTACATGTTCACCAGCATTTTGTTTTTGTCATTGTTCCAGATTTTGGCCATTTTAATATGTTTGTAGTCTCATTGTTTTAATTTGCGTTTTCCTGATCACATATGATGTTGACCGTCTTTTAATATTCTTATTTGCCATTTGTATATCTTCTTTGGTGAGATATCTGTCAAATTTTTAATTTTTATTGGTTATTTTCTTATTGATGAGTTTTAAGAGATCTTTGTATATTATGGATGGCATTCCTTAATAAGATGTGTCTTTTGCAGGTATTTTCTCCCAGTACGTGGTTTCTCTTCCTTAATTCTCTTGAAAATGCCTTTAGTAGAGGAAACATTTTTAATTTTAACAAAGTCTAGCTTGTTAACTATTTCTTTCAAGGGTTGGGTCTTGGTGTTGTATCTAAAAAGTTGTCACCATATCCGAGGTCATCCAGGTTTTTTCCTATGTCATCTTCTGGACTTTTATACTTTTACATTTCAAATTTAGGTCTATGATCCATACTGAGATAATTTTTGTGAAAAGTGTAAGTTCTGTGACAGGATTCTTTTTTTTTTTTTTTAATGTGGATGCCTATTCCAACACCATTCTTGAAAAGCCTATCTTTGCTTCATTGTACTGGCTTTATTCCTTTGTCAAAGATCAGTTGACTATGTAAGGTGGGTGTATTTCTGAAATATTATTCTGTTCCATTGATCTATTTGACGGTTCTTTTACCAGGACCACACTGTCTTGAATTCTATAGCTTTATAGTAAGTCTTGAAGTCAGGAAGTGTCATCTTCAACTCTGTTCTTGTTCAATATTATGTTGGCTGGTCTGGGTCTTTCACCATTGTATTAATTTTAGTAGTTTATTATAGTAACTCTGTGACCTCTGTGATTATAATCCTGTATTTTCATTTCATTGCCTTTGTTGTCCACAAAATGAATTGGCAATGCAATATCATAAATACAACAAAAACCATGTTTCTAAGAATTCCTGCCAATAATGTTATTCTGGGAAAATTTGGACTAGATTTTTGTAAGCCCAGACATTGTTTCAAATTCCTCAAATGTCAGGTAAAAGGAAAGAATGTCCTTTTCTTGAGTTTTATAATACACATGACTTAAAGAATGGGCAGAAAGAGTTTTTGATTTGAAATGGGTTCAGGGCTGGCTTCAGGCATGTCCTTGTATGCGAACACTGATTCAGACAATGTACAGTGCTTTTTAAGAAGAACTGAAAGGCTCACTCAACATTTAATAGCTACTATTGGAGAAGATAGTAGATGCTAGGATATGAATAGCAAAATATCAAAAGAATTGAGGAAGAGAGATAGTTTTGAAATAAAGGTACAATTTATAATATATCAGATGGTGACATAAAAAAAAAGGATGAAGAGAATTAAGACAAAACAGAGACATCGCAGGGGGGCAGTTAAATTTTAAAGTATTTTAGTAAATAAGGACTTTAAGAAAATCCTCCTAAAGACCTGAAGGGTGTGAGAACGTGGAGCTGGGTGGTGTGAACGAAGGACTGTGTGAGATACACAGTCCATTGGCTGAGATTGATGACGCTTCAATATTTTGAAGCTGATGAGATGCTGTCAACCAGCAAAGGGCATGAAGAGAAATGGCTAGGGAGGTGGGAAGCAAAGTAGGAGCATGTTGTGTTCTGGGTGCCTTGTGAAGGAAGTTTTCATCTCTCCTCAAATATCTCATCTCCTGACTGTCAGATATACTGCTCTGTCCACCTACTAACCTGAGATTCTTCTATTAGAAATTTTAGGAATATACGTAACACTGAGTAGAGAAGAAGAACAGATTTCACAAAGTTCGTATTTGATCCTTTTTTTTTTTTTAATGGTAAACGCAAGGCCTTTTCCTGAAGTTCTGTCAACAATTATTTCACAAGTGGCAGATTAACAGTACACTGTCAGAAGTAATTGATATGATCAGAACCAGTGGCTTTTATGAATTTTTGCAGTATTATAACAACCTTTATTACAGAAGGACTAGATTATCAGAATTATGTTCTTTACTTTCAAGTAGCTTCCAAAGGAATACAATAAAGTAATTGTAAACATGAGAAACTTTTGAATAAATGTATATAAAGCTTCCTTGCCTTTTGGCTAAAATCAGGTGTGTTGAACATATGTACACCCTGATTAATGATTACAAATGAACACATAAAGACACTTTGTATCTGAGGATATTTAGGTAAAAGACACCTACAATATTCCAGGCCTTCAGTAAGAGTGTAAGTTTTAAGCTAGGATAAAATACATGTTATAAGATGTTATAAGACTGTAGTAATGTCAATCAATGTTCATGTGGATATGTACAAATGGGCTAGGTGAACACTGAAGAGCAGTTTCACTTTGTCTTGGGGATCTTTTATGTAAGAGGTAACACAATGTGTCACAAGAAGTAAGCAAAGAATACAAGGACTAAGTCATATATCAGTATTCCCAGCATTTATAGTATTCCCTGGTATATAAATGCTCATAGTTGAAAAAAGGGAAATATGCATTTAAAGATTCACTATTTAACACTGTATAGTATCTATGATTAGGATGTGACAATATACCCCATTTTCACAGCAGAGTTCAAGTTTATGCCTGTTTTATCTATGAGTGTATGTGTATGTAAAATTCTTCACTGTGTCCCCTTAACTTGTGGGAAAAGTAGATTATAAAATTCCTTATATATTTTTTGACAAATAAAATATGGAAAATGCATCTAAATTTCAAAGGAATATAGATTTTGTTTTCTGTATCATGCCTATATTCTAAAATAAGCATAAATCTCAAAAATATTTTCTTAAAATAAATTACAAACTAAATGAAACACATGATCCTGGATTAGATACTGAACCAGATACTTCTTTTTCTTCTGTTATAAAGTTCACTCTTTGGACAATTGATGAAATGCATATATCTTTTAAGGTTTTTTTTTTAATTTATTTAGTTTTGAGAGAAAGAGCATGAACAGGGGAGGGGCAAAGAGAGAGGGAGACACAGAATCTGAAGCAGGCTCCAGGCTCTGAGCTGTCAGCACAGAGCCTGATGCGGGCTGGAACCCACAAACTGTGAGACAATGGCCTGAGCTGAAGTTGAACCCTTAACCGACTGAGCCAGCCAGGCACCAGTGACTATCTTTAAATTAGGTAATATCATTGTATTAGTGATTATACAAGAGAATACCTTTGATTTCAGGAAGTAGACACTTTAGTGTTTAGAGTTAAAGGGATATTATGTTTACAGCTTACTTTCATACAGCGGAGAAAAATTGTAAATGCATCTATTATCTATCCATCCATCCATCTATCCATCTATCCATATGGGGTCGGGAAGGGAAAGAGAAGGAGAAAGACAAGGATGAGATGGTAAAATTTTAGCACATTTTTGAAATCTGAGATTTTTGTACTATTTTGGTAAATTTTTTCTATTCTGAATTATTTCAAAGTTTTGCAAATTTTTTAAAATATAGCAAATATATTTTAAAAGAATAAGAAATATTTAGAAACACACATGGACACCTACACTGGACTTTAATATGTTCTTTAGTTTTTAGCATTAAATGAGAAGCAAAAACATGTTCTGATTATAGGTCTAAAGAGGCATTGCAGTTAAGTGATAAAAAATGGACTTAAATTTGGGAGGTTTAAATTGAGTTTCTGAATCATCACAATAACCAGGCAACTGTAAGCACTTTGAATCTCATATTCTTCAAATTAAGAAGCAAGAACTTCCCTAAATAATTCATATGGACAGATTTATTCTATTTATTCTATGTATTTAGATTTCAAAATAGGATGATTTGATTTATTAAGTAGCTAATGCACCATTATTAGATGTAGTTAACAGAGTGTGTATATGTAACCAAGGAGTAAAGAATATTTATACTTGAGATTGTTACTGATTAAATTCTATGACTTTATATCAACTATATTCTAAACAGTGATGAAGTGTGAGTAAGACTGTGAGCCTTAAAATGTCATGCATTATAGGGTTCTATTATGAGTAGCTTTAAGTTTAAAACTTTATTTCTATCATTTTGTCTTATGACTTTATTATTTTTAATGAAAATCACAGTCTTAATTTTGAGTTAAATTATATTGTAGAAAGTAGATTATTATGCTAATATGCTTGAATTTATGTGTTATATATACATGTATAATGTGTATTTTATTGTGACATTCTTCAAAATGTCTAAGCATGTCACTGGGAGCTAGCAGACATTTTGAGGATAGGGAGGATTTATGTGTTTCAAAAGCAACAAATACCATATTAACTGTTCTGTGAAAATATATATGCTTTATTAATATAGTATGATGATTTTCAACTATACAACTCAATACAACTTAAAAAAAATTTAAATTAAATCCTATATTACTAGGAAATACTATACATTTGGGAGAATTAGGTCATGTAAGAGAGTTGCATTTTAATGCACTATAATTTGCACCAATTTAAGATGTGTCAAGAGTCATGCCTCTCTGAAACTATTCTGTCAAGTCGTAGTTTTTTGTTTTTCTTTGTTTTGTTTTAAATAATCAAAAGTATGTGATTCCATCATTCAAATCACAAATGCACATTATGAGTAGTCTTGGACAACGCTAATTCTTGCAATGTTATCAGATGAAATAATAAAGTAATTTATAATTTAGAAATAATAAACAGTTTATGATAATTTCATATTTTTAAAAATCATGTGCATATTAAATTAGAGGATGTGTTGATAGGATCTCTACTAGTCTAATTTAACATAATAAATATAATGTATTCATCTTTATTCTTTTAAATCCTTTAAAATTTAACTTTTACAGATAACTTATAGCAAAAAAGGTCCAACATCAGCTTTATGTCAATAATTTAGAATTTTAAATTAAGTTATACATTCTTTAGAATTCTAAGTTAGAATCTTGTGTTTGGAATATGAAATTTGCAACTTTATCTAAAGGGAATCTTTCTGGTTAAATTTCTGCTTCACCAGCCATGACCTACCTTGAAGTAAACCTGTTTACTGAAATGTGATGGTTTGAATAGAAACAATTTTTGGTTCTGTGAAATATTTTCAGGCATTTAATAGGAAATAGCATATGAGGGGAAAAAATCTAAGAACATTGAATTTCCTAATTATTTATCATTAATTAGTCAACATAATGGACTCTAGAAATATGAAAATGGTATCCATGTGCATTGTATTACCAGTTACACAGTAGATATGAAATAAATATTTAGGAGAAACATAAATGAATAAAGAAATAAATGCATATATAAGGAAAATCATCTTTAGGTTACCCATTGCAATTGTCACTTATAAAATAATCTTAAAAATGATTGGGCATAATAAAATTATTCCAAATAAAATAATACTATCTTATTCCTATACATTAATAGAGAAATTTTTCCTAAAATCTGAATATGCACTACTGACTTCAAACCTCTATTACCTATTTTTCTATTTATCACCATAGAACATCTGCTCTCACTTTGTGCTGCTCACTTTCACCACTGCTATGTATCTCTTTAAGGGTTTGATCTTAAATGAAATTAGAAATTCTTGTAAATTACTTTCCCTTAAAATACAGTAATATATGTTTTAAAAATTACTTAGCTCATCGCTAAAATTTTTATTTTTATTTTATTTTTTAAATGTTTATTTATTTTTGAGAGAAAGTCAGAGAGGGAATCCTAAGCAGGCTTTGTGCTGTTAGCACAGAGCTCTGTGCAGGGCTTGAACTTACAAACTGTGAGATCATCACCTGAGCCAAAATTTAGAGTTAGACGCTTAACCGACTGAGCCACCCAGGTGCTCCTTATTTTTATTTTTATTTTTATTGTTTTAAAATGTTTATTTATTTTGAGAGAGAGGGTGAGAAAACATGCATGAAAGGGGAAGGGGCAGAAAGAGAGAGGGAGAGAGAATCCCAAGCAGGATCTGCCTGTCAGTGAAGAGACCCATGCGGGGCTTAAATTCACAATGAGATCATGACCTGAGCCTAAACCAAGAATCAGATGCTTAACTGACTGAGTCACCCAGGTGCCCCATTCATGGCTAAATTTTTAAAATATAGGTAACATTTTGTATATTTAAAACCATATATATATATATCTGAAATCACTTTAGATCTCCAAAAGTGACAAAAATGTGCAGAAAGAAAATAACTACGTTGCTGTCATTATCAAACAAAACATTTTGCCCTGATGTTTTTGTTCTGGATTATAGCATAAATAAATGTTAGATATAAAAAGAGAGGGAGTTATTTTTAAATGAAAATATGTGTACTTATAGATGTTAGGAAGAAAAGAAAAAAATGTTTAAATCAACTTTGAGAAAGACATTTTTGAGGAGATTATATGTGAGCAGACACCTAAATGATGAGGAATAAACCATGAGAAAACCCAAGGGAAGAACTTTCCAGATGGAGGGATGACAAAGGTAATGGCTCAAGTATGGGTAAAGTTGGTATGCTGGAAGAACAGAAAGCAAGCATCCTGGACTACAGTTCTCTATTTAAGGTAGGATATAGTAGGGGATCCATCCACACAGTTGGTTCCATCCACATAGTTGCAAATGGCAAGATTTCATTCTTTTTGATTGCTGAGTAATACTCCACATCTATACACCACATCTTCTTTATCCATTCATCCATCGATGGACATTTGGGCTCTTTCCATAAGTTGGCTATTGTTGATAGTGCTATAAACATTGGGGTTCATGTGTCCCTTCAAAATAGCATACCTGTATCTCTTAGATAATTACCTAGTAGTGCAATTGCTGGGTCGTAGGGTAGTTCTATTTTTAATTTTTTGAGGAACCTCCATACTGTTTTCAAAATTTATACATTTTCATTTCTACCCTAGAAATCATAGATAAGAAACAACCAGCAAATATTTGACAACTTGTCATATGTATGGTATTTCTGGTAGGTATGAAGGGGGCTACAAATAACTGAGAACACTACTAATAGGAACTTAATAATTAAACCTAACAATTAAACTGGAGTAATAAAGCACTAATGTCTTATGGAAGATGTGACTCATCGATCAGTTGTGCAGAGCTGTACATGTCTTTATTTATTTTTTTTAAATCTAAATCGAAGTCCTGTCCAAGCTGTCATCTACAATTCAAGCTCAGTCTTAGAACTTGGTTCCTTCTTTCACTCTACCAATGTTGTACAATTATTCTAGCATCTTGCATGGAGGAGGCCTCAATTAAAATTCACACGTCCTAAATGGTATTCACTGAAAACCTGTTATCCCAGTCTTGAGGGTCCCTTTACTTCCAGAAACTCTACTGTTTTTGTACTATCTTTAAGGTCCATGTAAAAAACCTCAATATCTGATTCATTACAGCATAAGGTGGCTATTCTCTTCTTTGATATTTTTCACTTCTTCAAGGTGTTGCCTGCTAATACGACCCAAAGCCTCTGTTAAAAAGATCTAGTCTTTTTCTCTTCTACTCAATAACTTTTAATTCTTCTTCCCCAGATCCTCACTCTTTTCTTTCCTCATTTTTACCAGCCCTTCTGAGACTGACTAGTAAGAAAGATGGGAAAGGCTGATGATTTCAGCTGCCTTAACCCCAGCTTGCTGGATTTTTTGAGAAAAGAAAGTACAAAGCACCTATCTTTCTGGAAAGAAGTAAATATAGTATTCTTTGGGTTATTCTGTTTATATACTATGCCCCTACAATGACTAAAGTGCTAGATAAAATCACATGCTTGAATCACACAATAAACATTGTAGAAGACATTATTAGTGGGGATTGTGGTGGCATGGCCCAAATCAGAGAAGGGACAACAGAGAGATGTATTTTGAAAATACATGTATGAGATAAGGCTAATGATAGGAAAATAGCATGGCTGTACTATTTAAGTAAATGGTTTTGAGGCACCTGGGAAGCTCAGCTGGTTAAGCATCAAACTCTTGATTTCGATTCAGAACTCATGGGTTGTGGGATCAAGCCCTGTGTTGGGCTCAGTGCTGAAAGCACAGAACCTACTTGGTATTCTCTCTCTTTGCCTCTCTCTCTGCCCCTCCCCCACTTATGCACATGCACTCTCTCAAAATAAATAGAATAAAATAAAATAAAATAAAATAAAATAAGTGGTTTCATGTGCAATAAGTAAAAATAGTTAATAACAAGTGCATTTTGTTTTCCAATTATGTGCTAGGCATTTAAACATATAGGTTGGGGTTTTATAACTTGTGAAGAAATGACCATGAGAACTATCAAAGTTAAATAATGATAAATTGGCTATGACAGAATAACTGTGTTGGTAAGTACAAAAAGGAGATGAGAAGAGCTTCACATCTTTTAAATCCTCAGTATGTCACCATTATACTGTATGATATTGTAAGTACCCTGATTAGATATTTGATGTCATGTTACATATAGCATCAGTGACTGTTTTGGCTTTATTTATATCAACACTTAACTTAAATTCTAGTTAGTAGGCGTTCCTGGGTGCCTCAGATGGTTAAGCATCCCTCTCTTGATTTTAACTCAGGTCTGTGAGATGGGAGATTTTAGCTGTGAGATTTCAGCTCACAGAATGTGAGATGGGGCCCATCATCGGGCTCCATGATGACAATGTGGAGCCTGCTTGAGATTCTTTCTCCCTCTCTCTCTGCCCCTCCCCTGCTCGCAAGTGCTTGCACTCTCTCTCTCTCTCTCAAAATAAATAAACTTAAAAAAATAAATTCAGTTAGTTAACATATAGTGTAATATTGTTTTTAGGAGTAGAATTTATTGATTCAGCACTTACATAAAATATCCAGGGCTCATCACAGCAAGGGCCTTCCTTAATACCCATTACCCATTTAGCCCATTCCCACCTAACTCTCTCCATCAACCCTCAGTTTGTTCTCTGTAGTTAAGAGTTTCTTATGTTTTGCCTTCCTCTCTTTTCCCCCCTTTCCCTATGTTCATCTGTTTATTTCTTAAATTGCACATATGAATGAAGTCATGTGGTGTTTGTCTTTCTCTGACTTGTTTCACTTAACATAATATGTTGTAGCTCCATCCAGGTCGTTGCAAATGACAACGTTTCATTCTTTTTGGATGACTGAGTAATATTCCATTGTGTTTGTGTGTGTGTGTATCTCACAACTTTTTTTCTCCATTCATAAGTTAATGGATGTTTGTGCTCTTACCATAATTTGGTTATTGTTGATAATGATGCTATAAACAGCAGGGTGCATGTGCCACTTTGAATCAGTATTTTTTTTTTAATTTTTTTTTCAACGTTTTTTATTTTTTATTTTTGGGACAGAGAGAGACAGAGCGTGAATGGGGGAGGGGCAGAGAGAGAGGGAGACACAGAATCTGAAACAGGCTCCAGGCTCTGAGCCATCAGCCCAGAGCCTGACGCGGGGCTCGAACTCACGGACCGCGAGATCGTGACCTGGCTGAAGTCTGACGCTTAACCGACTGCGCCACCCAGGCGCCCCTGAATCAGTATTTTTGTATCCTTTGGGTAAATAGTGCAATTGCTGGGCTGTAGGGTAGTTCAATTTTTAATTTTTTGAGGAACCTCCATACTGCCCTCCAGAGGGGCTGCACCAATTTGCATTCCCACCAAGAGTGCAAGAGTGTTCCCCTTTGTCTGCATCCTTGCCAAAGTCTGATGTTTCCTGAGTTTTTAATTTTAGCCACTCTGACAGGTGTGAGGTGGTATTTCATTGTTGTTTTGATTTGTATTTCCTTGATGATGATTGATGTTGAGCATCTTTTCATGTGTCTCTTAGCCATTTGTATCTCTTCTTTAGAAAAATTTCTATTCATGTCTTCTGCCCATTTCTTCACTGGATTATTTGTTCTTTTGGATATTGAGTTTGATAACTTCTTTGCAGATTTTGGGTATTTGTCGAAGATACCATCTTTTGTTCCACTGGATATTATTTCCTTCTTTGTCTAAGATTAGTTGGCCATATTGTTGTGGGTCCATTTCTGGGTTTTCTATTCTGTTCCATTGATCTATGTGTTTTTTGCCAGTACAATACTGTCTTGGTGACCTCAGCTTTATAATAATCTTAAAGTCTGTAATTGTGATGCATACAGTTCTGTTTTTCTTTTTCAAAGTTGCTTTGTATATTCAGGGTCTTTTGTGGTTCCATACGTATTTTAGTATTATTTCTTCTAGCTCTGTGAAAATGCTGGTGGTATTTTGATAGGAATTTCATTAAATGTGTGAATTGTTTTGGGCAGTGTCAAAATTTGATATTTGTTCTTCCAATCCATGAGCATGGTATATCTTTACATTTCTTTGTGTCACCTTCAATTTCTTTCATAAGTATTCTATATTTTTCAGAGTATAGATATTTTACCTCTTTGGTTAGGTTTATTTCTAGGTATCTTATGTTTTTTAGTGCAATTATAAATGGGATAGATTCCTTGATTTCTCTTTCTGCTGCTTCATTATTGGTGTATAGAAATGCAACAGATTTCTGGAGTGCCTGGGTGGCTCAGTTGATTAAATGTCTGACTCTTGATTTTGGCTCAGGTCATGGTCTCATGATTGTGAGATCAAGCCCTGTGATGAGCTCTTTGCTGAGCGTGGAGCCTGCCTGGGATTCTCTCTCTCCCTCTCTCTTTGCCCCTCCTCTGATTATGCTCTCTTTCTTTCTGTGTGTCTCCCTCTCTCAAAATAAATAAACATTAAAAAATCCTCCTTTCTAAAAAAAAAGCAAATGCAATAGATGTTTGTACATTGGTTTTGTATCCTGTTACTTTACTGAATTCATGTATCAGTTTTAGCAATTCTTTGGTAGAGTCAGGTTTTCTACATAAAGTATCATGTCATATGCAAATAGTGAAAGTTTGGTTGATTTTGTATTATGTTAATGCTGGCCTCATAGAAGGAGTTTGGAAGTTTTCTTTCCATTTCTATTTTTTGGAGCAGTTTGAAAAGAATAGGTATTAACTCTTCTTTATATGTTTGGTAGAATTCACCTGTGAAGCCATCTGGCCCTAGACTTTTGTTTGCTGGGAGATTTTTTGTTACTGATTAAATTTCTTTGTTGGTTATGGGTTTGTTCAAATTTTCTATTTCCTCCTGTTTTAGTTTTGGTGGTTTATATGTTTCTAGAAATTTATCCATTCATTTCTTCCAGATTTCCCAATTTGTTGGCATATATTTTTTCATAATATTCTTATATAATTGTTTGTATTTCTGTGGTGTTGATTGTGATCTCTCCTCGTTCATTTGTGATTTTATTTATTTGGGTCATTTCTCTTTTCTTTTTGGTTTGTTTGGCTAGGGTTTATCAATTTCATTAACTCTTTCAAAGAATCAGTTCCTAGTTTCATTAATTTCTACTTTTTGTTTGTTTGTTTCTGTATAATCTGCTCTAACCTTTATTATTTCCCCCTTTCTGCTGGCTTTAGGCTTTATATGCTGTTTCTTTTCTAGCTCCTTTAGGTATAATGTTAGGTCATGTGTTTAAGACTTTTCTTGTTTCTTGAGGTAGCCTTGTATTGCTATATGCTTCCCTCTTATGACTGCTCTTGCTATATTTCAAGGTTTTGGAGTGTCATTTTTCATTTTCATTTGCTTCCATGTATTTTTTCATTTCCTCTTTAATTTCCTAGTTAACCCATTCATTCTTTAGTATGATGTTCTTTAACCTCCATGCATTTGTGGTTTTTCCAATTTTTTTTTCTTGCAATTGACCTCAAGTTTCATAGCATTCAGGTCTAAAAAATATGCATGTTATGATCTCAGTCTTTTTGTATTTGTTGAGGCCTGATTTATGACCCATGATGTGATATATTCTGGAGAATGTTCTATGTGCACTCAGAAAAAAATGTGTATTCTGCTGCTTTCGAATGAAACGTTCTGAATATATCTGTTATGTCCACCTGGGCCAGTGTGTCATTTAATGCCATTGTTTCTTTATTCATTTTCTGCTTGGGTGATCTGTCCATTGCTTTAAGTGTGGTGTTAAAGTCTCCTAATTTTATTGTGCTAGTATCAATGAATTTCTTTATGTTTCTTATTAATTGATTTATATATTTGGGTTCTTCCATGTTGGGAACATAATATTAACAATTGTTCGACCTTTTTGTGGTTTTGACCCTTTATTATGATATAGTGCCCTTCATCATCTCTTGTTACAGTCTTTGTTTTAAAATCTAGTTTGTGTGATATCAGTATGGCTACTCCAGCTTTCTTTTGATGTCCATTAGCATGGTAGATCCTTCTCCATCCCTTAACTTTCAATCTGTATGTATTTTCAGGTCTAAAGTGAGTCTTTTGTAGGCAGCATATAGATGGGTCTTGTTATTTTATCCATTCTAAAAGCCTATGTCTTTTGATTGGAGCATTTAATCTATTTACATTCAGAGTGATTATTGAAAGATATGAATTTAGTGTCATTGTGTTACCTGTAAAGTCAGTGTTTCTGGAGATTTTCTCAGTTATTTTCTAGTCTTTGTTCCTTTTGGTATTTCTTTTCCACTTAAAGAGTCCTCCCTATATTTTCTTGCAGGGCTGGCTTGATGGGCATGAATTCCTTTAGTTTTTGTTTGTCTAAAAAACTCTTTATCTCTTCTTCTATTCTGAATGACAGATTTTCTGGATAAAGTATTCTAGGCTACATATTTTTTTTTTCTTATTCAGCAAGTTGAATGTATCATGCCACTCCCTTCTGGCCTGCCAGGTTTCTGTGGGTAGGTCTGCTTCTGACCTTATTTGTCTTCCCTTGTAGATTAGGGATTTATCTTCCCTTGCTGCTTTCAGGAATTTTTCCTCGTCTCTGTATTTTGCCAGTTTTACTATGATGTGTCTAGGTGTTGGTCTCCTTTTGTTGATTTTTCTGGGAATTGTATGTGCCTCCTAGATTTGGATGTCTGTTTCCTTCTGCAGATTAGGGAAGTTTTCAGCTATAATTTGCTCATTTATAACCTTCTGCTCCTTTACCCTCTCTTTTTCTTTTTGTATTCCTGTGATATGAATATTATTATGCTTTATGGAGTTACTGAATTCCCTAAATCAATATTCATGATACAATATTTTTCTTTCCCTCTTATTTTCAGCTTTATTATTTTCCTTAATTTTATCTTCTATATCAATTACTTGTTCTTCTACTTCTTCCATCCTTGTGTTCTTTGCCTCAAGTCTGTCTCAAATCTCAGTTACAGCATTTTTTTATATTTCATCCTGACTAGCTCTTAAGTCTTTTATCTCTGCAGTAAGGGACTCCCTGGTGTTTTCTCTGCTTTGTTCAAGCCCAGCTAGTATCCTTTATGCTGGTTGTTTTAAATTCTGGTTCACACATATTACTTATAGTTTCCATTAGATCCCTAGCCATGACCTCTTCTTGTTCTTTCTTTTGGGATGGATTCCTCCGTCTTGGCATTTTGTCTAGGTCTCTGTCTTCTCTGTGTTAGGAAAGGCTGTTATGTTTCCTGCTCCTGAGAGTAATGACTATATTAAGAAGAGGCCATTTACTGTCCAGGGCCTGGCACTTCAGAAAGTATTTCTGGTGAATGTTGTGTGTACTCTGCTGTTGTGTTTTGGCTGCTCTTTCTCTCAGTCCTCTGCAGAGTTTCTCCTTGCCTGCAGTGGGGAGTGTTTGGACCTTGTCCATAGTGTGGTGAGTTTTAACTATGTGTGTTTTGGTCTGTTTGTTAAAAGAGGCTAGATCCTATTTCCCCTAGAGCTAAAGCTTTACAGCACTCTATGGTCAGTAAACTTGGTACATGTACGGGTGAGGATGAGGTTGTGCTGGTCTTCTAAGAGAAGGGCCCACTGCTGCTGTGGCTCTTAGCACACTTGCTCTAATAAAAAAAAAAAATCTGCAGAGTACAGTGGAGTTAGACTTGGTGTAAGTGACTCATTCCTCCACTGTGGGCACTGTGCTGCTCACTGAAGTCTGTGCTGATGGGTGGGGGGGAGATAATAATGTCAGCCCCCCGTCTTATCTGTGGAGAGAGAAGTTTGCACCCCGTGTTGTTCGGGAAGCCCTCAGAAAAGAGCAAACAATCTCCGCTTGCGTGTCATGGGCATCCCTCAGACCTCTGACTTCACCCTGTCTGTGTCTGAACCATATGCCCACACTGTGGCACAGTGCTCCTGTGTTCTATCTCAGGCCTGCTGGCTGGGTTTCAAATCTCCCAAATTTTAGAGACCCAGCTTGGTGTGGACCCGCCCTGCTCCTCTGAGGGTGGGTCTTGCCAGTCTGTGGCTAATGCCAATTTGAGTGACTGTTCTGAATAAGAATATTGTATAGCAAACAAAGATAATCATAGATAAAGGGGGAAATGATGTAACTTTGAAAAATATGAATAGTTACTCCTGTAAATCCTATATGTTTGGGCAATCTTAATGGATATGATTTGTATTACATATTACTTTGATAAGAGGCTATAAAAGTTGCATTATCTAAGTGAGAAAATATATTTTTTAATTTACATTATATAATGGCAAAAATGTTGCCATTACATGTGATCTAAGCTGAGATGCTGGCCTGTAAGTTAATACATAATACATGTCAAGTTCATGTACACAAAGGAAGCTATAGTTTTCTAATGGGGGAAAAAACAAAAGCCAACACAAATCAAAAAAATAACCATAACAAGACAAATCTGTTTGCCATACTTATTACTGTATTAAATGTGATACTAAATTCTTCCTTTTTATTTATTTTCTAGTAATCGCACACATCTTTATTAGCTGACCAAGAAGTATTTATCAGTTATTTACCATGTAATTATCACTGCACTGCACATATTTTATCTAAGAACTCTTATTCCGTATGGAAAAAATTTTAATTATATATCTTGGAAGATTATACTGTTTTATAGATCATGTGTATTAGATTATCCATTAGAGTGTTTACCAATACAGGCTTTGAAGTCCAAGTACTTGGCCTTTCACTATTGTGAAATCTTGGATAAGAATTTCATCTCTTTAACCCTCTGTTTCTTTAACTCTAAGTGTTGGAAATAATAATACATGACTCACTATTATGTAGATTAAAAGAGATAAGTTAATCATAGTGCTGACCATAGAATATAAACTATAGCTATAGTCTAAATACGATGAGAGGGTGACAAGTATATAATATGAATTAGTGGTATGAGAGAAAATTGTTGTAGTATTCTAAGTCCTCAGGTATCTTCAAGTGGGCTTACTCTGGTTCTTCATATTGAACCCAGAGTGTTACTCTCTTGGCTTTAGATATCTTTAGTAAAATACATTACCATGGGTAACCAATTAAACTCTTATTTGTCTCAGTTTGTCAAATACATTTCAACTTGAAAGTTAGCTTAAACTAACCAATCTCACGTAGCATTAATATTAACACTAACAAATCAAGAAAGTATGATGCAAAAATGTGATTGGTGTTGTACATTTATAAGTTTGATTCTGCAAGGATTTTCCCTTGAATAAATTGGAGCAATGGTCCCAACCCAGGTTGCACATAGAATAATCTGGACTTTAAACAATTACCAGTGCCTGATCCTTACATCAACAATTCTAATTTAACTAGTCTAGAATAAAGCTTGGAGCTCAGAATTGTCTAAAATATTTTCATATGAGTATAATAATAATGAAGTTTTAAAAACTGAATTTGAATACACTATTACTAGGCAAATGGTGTTGCTAGATGCTTGTATAATAAAGTACAACACACTTTCAATTATAATTTTGTGTAAGAACTAAGCTTAAAATATTATTATTTTAAAAACATTTAAACAAAATATACCTCATATTTTTAATCATATAGATTTGTTTCTTCAAATGTTTTAAATCTATAAATAATGTATGTATACACCATTGACAAAATTTTAAATTTACAGTTTTTCAAAGAAGAATTTGTTCTTTATGTGTTAACTTCAGATCATTGCTCAGGCACTTAGTGGAAGGGCTAAAATGATATTAATGTTTTTTGTCAAATTTATAGCAAAACTGGCAATGAATTCCTGACACAAATATTTGAGGTACTGAAATTTCTTAATTGCACTAGTTGATCAGGCTAAGATTAAAGGGATATAGAAAGATGGAAATTAAAAAAGAAGCACAAGTGGGGGAGAATGCAAACCAAGTCATATCTAGCACTTCAAACAACCAGTCCTAAAGCAAATAAATGAAAATTTTGATGGAAACTTTAAGGAAGTTGAAAAGAGAAATCATATGGGTACTAAAAAACTGGAGTTGAAGGAGAGTTAAGATAATAATGACATATTTTACCTCTGATCTGCCTACTTCTGAAGTCAATAATTTGGGTCTACATAACAGAGAAAATATTATGACAAGAAATAGACATTTAAATATAAAATATAGTTTATAATTCTTTAGATTTAATCAAATTTTAATAATCTAAATGATCTGCTGCGAAGTGTCACATATCACATCTTACATTTTGCAATCCATTGTTTTCTTTGCATTTCTTCTCACCAGTCTTGGAAGTATACCACCTGTCTTTCTGTAGCAGGCTTATAACAGAGTCTCGGGTATTTTTCCAAGCTGTATAAGTTTCTTTATTCATCTGAAGCTGTAAGTGTTTGCTGTGTGTGAAAATAAGAGAGTTCAGAGTTTTGGTTTATAAATTATTAACTATGTAAACCTGAGCTGGTCAATTAGATTCTCTGAGCCTGGGCTGTAAAGAAGAGGTATGTCTCTCATACCTCACCAATGTTTAGATATCAGGACCTGTTGGAAATAAAAGTACTGATTTTGTCTTCAAAGCATTTGAAGTTATTACTACGTTGAAATAAATTAGAGTTTTAACAAAGTCCAGAACAAACTCAGTCATAGATTTTATTGACTGAGCACCCATACTAGCAACCTGAGACTAAAATGAGCTTGTTTATTTGTGGAGATAAATATTGTTATTTTAGATTCTGCTGTTATTTTTCTTTTTTTTTTTTTAATTTTTTTTTCAACGTTTATTTATTTTTGGGACAGAGAGAGACAGAGCATGAATGGGGGAGGGGCAGAGAGAGAGGCAGACACAGAACCGGAAACAGGCTCCAGGCTCTGAGCCATCAGCCCAGAGCCTGATGCGGGGCTCGAACTCACGGACCGCGAGATCGTGACATGGCTGAAGTCGGACGCTTAACCGACTGCGCCACCCAGGCGCCCCATGATTCTGCTGTTATTTTTCACAGAGTATTTGACGTGCAATCAGTAATTACCAGACACATTAAAATCAAGAAACAATAGCTCATTGTCAGGGGAGGAAATAATCAATAAAATTAAT
The DNA here is from genome assembly GCF_007474595.2 of Lynx canadensis. Taxonomy (NCBI): domain Eukaryota; kingdom Metazoa; phylum Chordata; class Mammalia; order Carnivora; family Felidae; genus Lynx; species Lynx canadensis. The sequence continues at coordinate 180,969,782 of NC_044310.1, read as the reverse complement.
GTCAGAGAGGATTAGATGTTGACATCATCAAACAGGGACTTTAAAGTGAATATGATAAAGTATGAAGAGGAAAGTTTCATGAAGACATGGGAAATTTTACAAGTCTTGAAAGTGTAATAAAATTCTAGAAATGTAAAATATGATTTCAGGAAAAGAAAGATTCATGAAAGCGGGCTAAAAACAAACTAGATGCATCAGAGGAAAGTATCAGTGAACTTGAACACAGTTCAGTAGAAAGAATCCAAACTGAAATTCAAAGAGAAAAAAACCCTAAAAAATAGTAGAGAAAAATAATGCATTCAAGATTTGTGTGATAATACCAAAATGTCTAAGAATGTAATTAGAGGCTCAAAAATACAGAGGGAAAGAATACAAGTTGAAGAAATAATGGCAAAAATATTCCCAGAATGAAAGAGAACAGCAACCTACAGAATAAAGGACCTCAGCAAAACCAAAGCACAATAAATGGAACAGATAAACAAACCCACAAGTAACCACACTCAAGCATTTTATAGTCAAACTACCAAAAATTTAAAGAAAAAGAAAATTATAAGAGCAGCCAATGGCTATAAAATGCATAATAGAGACAGGAATGATGCTATTAATAATGGCTAACTTCTCACTAGAAGTAATGGAAGGCAGAAAACAATGGAATGACATTTTTTAAATGCTGATGTAGAGGAGAAGCTGTCAATCTAGAAATTTATATTCAGAAATGTTCTTTAGAAATGAAGATAATATAAAGTTATTCTGAGAGAGACTAGAGCTAAGATAATACATTTTCAGAATGGAATACTGTAGCTAAGAAAATTCATGCCTAGCAGACTGAACTATAAGAAATGCTAAAAACAAAACAAAACAAAACAAAAAAATCACTTTCTTTAGGTTGAAGGGAAATGTTATCAAATCAATTGAACATAAGATCTTCAGAGGAAAAAACCCCAGGAATGGTGTATATTTGGTAGATAGTTAAATCATGTGTGTGTGTGTGTGTGTATGTGTGTGTTTCTGTGTGTGTGTTTATCTTTAAATGACTCTTGACTAATTAAAGCAGGAATAATAAATAATAGTTAATAATATAAAAAAGACAATATATTGGATTGTTTATTTCCGAATAGAAAATCACATTATATAAACAAATCCTTAAAGAGCAGAGGTGAGAAAATGGAGTTAGACTATACACAGTCTCTTATACTGGTTTGAAATAGTATGACAGTAATGAACTGTGATCAAGTAAAAATGAATATTGTAATATTTAGAACAATGCTTCTCAATTGGGTGCTCTTTATCCCCCAGACGGATATTTGACAATGCTTGGAGACATTTCTGGTTATCACAACTAGGATGGAATAATATTGGCATTTACAAGGTGTATTTATAAACATCCTGTAGTGCATAAAACAGCCTCCTCACAACAAATAATAACCCAGTCCAAAATTTCAATAGTGCTGAAGTTGAGAAATCCTGTTCTAGAATAACTACAGAAAACATCATTAGCAGAGATAAAATTCAAATTAAATAACTATCAACATATCCAAAGAAAAATGGCAGTTAAGGAGGAAAAGATGGACAACAAACAAATTGGAAAATTGGAAAAAAGAGCAAATTAGGGGACTCGATTCTAATTATATCAGTAAATCTATAAAATGTAAAGGGAGTAAATATTCCACTTAAGAGGCAGAATCTTTCAGTCTGGCTAAAAAATCAAGACCTAAGCTTATGTGCTTTACAAGAAACTGTCATAAGACACAGATAAGTTAAAAGTAAAATGGTGAAAAAGGATTTACTATGCAAACAGCATATAAAGCTGTTAGATTTATAGTAATATCAGACAAAATATTAACTAGAGACAAAAAATGACATTTTTTAATGGTAAAAGAAAAACAATAAACAAAATATTCTTAATTCTCATTGTAAATAAAAACAAAGTTTAAAATACCTGAAACAGCAATTATAAGAAATTAAAAAATGGAGTTGTCCTCAGCTATAATTAGAAATTTATAATGTATATTTCCCATATATTAATAAAATAAGTAAATCAAAATTTAGAAAATAGAGAATGTATAAATAACATCATTGACCGACTTGATATAGTTGATATTTATGAAATATTTTCCTCAAAAGCTGTAGAAAACACACTTTCTTCTCAAATATACATAGAACATTCATCAGGATAGATTATATGCTGGCCAATAAAGCAGGTATTAATAAATACCTTTAGAAAATAAAATCACACATAGTATTCTAACTATAAAATTATTACATTAGAAATCAATATTAACAGGATACCTAAATATCCTCAGATATTTGAACAAACATACACTTCTAAATTACCCAAAGTTCAAAAAATTTTAGAAGAGAAACTTGCAATTATTGTGAACTGAATGGTAATAACTGAAACATAACATTAAAATATGTGCGATGCAATGAAAGCAATAGTTAGAAGATATTATAAACTTTAAACATTTGTATTAGAAAAGAGTACACATATAAAAATTATAACCTCAGCTGTCAGTTCAAGAAGCTAGAAAAAGAAGAGCAAATCAAAGCCTAAGTAAATAAAGGAAAGGAAATTATTTAAAGAGTACAAATAAAGAAAATAGAAAATTGACACGAGAGGAAATCAACAATACTAAAAGTTAGTTATTTGAAAAGATTGATAAGGTGCTAAATCTTAAAAGATGATTAAGAAAAACATTGGGAAAGCACAAGTTATTATCAATATCAGTAATCCGAAAGAGAACGTACACAGAAATCCTATAGAAATTTCAAGATGATACAGGAATATTGCAGAAAACTTTATACCAACATGTTTGACAATATATATATGTACAAAACCATCAAGACATACATTACTAATACTGACATAGAAGAAACACCAAAACCCAAAGAGCCTCCTAGTTATTAAACTAACAGAGTTTACAGTCATAACCTTTTTCGCAAAAAGATACCCAGGTCCAGATGGCTTCATCAATGAATTGTGCCAAACATTTAACAAAGATGTAATATCAATGTTTCAAAATTCTTTAAGAAAATAGAGGAGTGAAGAATTCCCAATTTACTTTATGGATTAATATTTACATACCACCCAAACCTGAAAAAATGCAACAGAAGGGAATTATAGGTTAAAATTCTGCATAAACACAGATGTAAATATTCTCAACAAAATATTAGCAAATTGAATTCAGCAATACACGAAAAAAGACAAATCATCATGACCAAGTCAGGTGTGTCACAGGAATGCAAGTTTGACTCAAAAGTTGAAGTCAAACAATGTAAAACACCATGTTAACAGAATAAAGATGAAAGACCATGCATTTCATTATGCTGCAAAAGCATTTAACAAAATTTGATGTGTCTCTTCCCTTTGAAAACTCTCATCATACTGGGATTTAAAGAAAACTTCTTCAAGATATTTAAGCTCATTAAAACAAACAGAGTCAAACAAATCCAGAGCTAACGTACATGCATAGCCTAATGGAGAAACACTGAAAATTTGTCTTATAAGATAAAGCATTTGCTAAGTATCTGTGCTTTTACCAATTTCACTCAACATTATTCTAAACGTTCTAGAAGTATAATAAGGCAAGGGAAAAAGAGAGACAATCAGTTTGGGAAGAAAAAATTTAAAACTAATTTTTCCAGATACCATAATTGTTTACATGCTGAACCCTGTGATATTTTGGAACAAAAATCAGAACTACTAGTTGAATGTCTCAAGATGCAGATTCAATATAATATAAAAGTTGATTGTATTTCTTTATGTTAGTAATAAACAATTGGAAAACAAAATTTTTAACATTTTAACACCAAAAAATAACACCAAAAAATGACATCATACACCTTAGAAAAAATAAAATATCATCAAAACTTCTAAATTTAAACTATAAAGTCTTTTTGAGAAAAATTGAAGACCTGTATAAATAGAGATATTTATCATGTTTATGGATTGGAAAAAGTAATATAAGATTCCCTCAAAATAGATCTATAAAACTTTCTGCAGATATTTAAAAAAATAATTGACAACCTGTTTTTAAAATTTACTTGTAAATTTATAGGATATAGAATACCAAAGCAATTTTGAAATAAAATGAAGTTGGAGATACTATATTATATGATTTTAGTACTAAATCATAAAGCTGCAGTAGTGATACAGAAACTGTTTTGAAGATTACTCACCTTTGAATATTTGAATGACTGACAGGTCATCAAAGAGTATATAGCATATAAAGGCAAAGTATGTGATAGAGTAAGAAATAGAGAATGCAGACAAGCATTGGGCTTGAGAGACTTCTAGATATAGATCCCCCAACTTCTTACACAAAGGTACACTTCGTCTCAGTATTGTGATAAGCGAAATAAGTCAGTCAGAGAAGGGTAAATACCATATGATTTCACTCATGTGGAATTTAAGAAACAAAACAGGTGAACATAGTGGAGGGGATAAAAAGAGTAGGAGGCAAAGTGTATGAGACAACTACAATGAACAAACTCAGGGTTGATGGAGGGGAGGTGGGTGGGGGATGGGCTACATGGTGAGTGGTATTAAGGAGGACACTTGTGATTAACACTGGGTATTATATGTATAAGTGATGAACCACTAAATCTACTCCTGAAACCAATATTACACTATATGTTAACTAACTAGAATTTAAATAAAAACTTGAAACAAGAAAAGAATAAACCATCAAGATTTTTGTAATGATCTTGGCTTCAGGAGAGCCCAAGGTAGAAATTTTCAGTGAGGTCTTTTATAAATGTTCTGGTCACGTAACTATGCTGTGTTTGCCAGTTGAAAGCCATTGAATGGATGTCACAAAAGGAATTTAAGATTAAACAGTACATCACCATCATTGGTGAGTTGCTTAACACACAGACTTTATCTGGTTACTACTCTGAACCGTTTGACAAAACAGTCGAAACCAGCTACCCATGTTTCCCTGAAGAAAAGCAGAGTTCCAGTCAGGCAATAAAATAACTTTATCCTATTTAGTGAGGTATTAGCTTAAGGATAGACAAATAAGCCAGTAGAATACACTAGAGAGTCAAGAAATAAACCCTCACATATATGGCCAACTGATTTTCAACAAGGAGCCAAGCAAATACAATGGCATAAGGAAAGTCTTTTAGTTGAAATATTATATGTCCACAGGAAATTGCAAAGATAGTACAGAGACGACCTAGTTCTACTTCTTCCTGCTTCTACTGGTCTCTTCCATTGGTTACCTTTAGAATACTTATAGTACAGTATGAAAACCGCGAGTTTGACACTGGCATGAAGTATGTGTGTAGTTCTATGTCATTTTATCACGTGTACATTTTTAGAATCACCACCGTGGATACAAATATCCCATTTCCAGAAAGATCTCAGTGTTACTTATTTATAGGCACTCTTTTCTCTCTACCATCTCTCATCCCTGGTAACTACAAATCTGTTCATCAGATCTATCAATTGTGTCATTTGGAAAATGTTATGTAAATTATATAGTATATGACCTTTTGATATTGACTTTTTTCACTCAGCATAATCCCCTTGAGATCTACTCAAGCTGTTACGTGTTGTTGGTTTTGTTTTTTTTTTTTTTTTTGCTTTTATTTTTTGAGGGAGTAGTATTTATTGCTGAATATTACTTCAAGGTACACCTGAACCACAGATTGTTTTTGTTTTGTATGTTTCATTTTAACCATTCATCTGTTGAAGGATGTTTTGGTTGTTTCTAGTTTTTTGCCATTGCAAATAAAGCTGCCTTGAACAAACATGGACATGGTTTCTATGAGTGTAAGTTTTTATTTTTCTGAAGTAGATGCCTAGGAGGTGATTGCTGGATGATATGATAAATATGTGTTTATTTTTTTTAAGAAACTGCCATACAGTTTTCAAGATTGACTATACCATCCTACATTTCCACAATGTATGAAAGACCTCATTTCTCCACATCCTCACCATAACTTGGTATGTCATTTTTTAAAAACATTTAGCCATCCTCATAAGTATGTAGTGATAACTTACTGTGATCGTAATTTGTATTTCTATAGTGGCTAGTGATGTCAAGCATCATTTCATGAGCTTATTTGCCATCTTATAACCTCTTTGGTAAAATATCTCATGTCTTTTGCCTATCTACTAATTGGATTGTTTATTACTATTAAGTTTTAAGACTGTTTGATACTCCAGGCTGAGGTTTTTGTCAGCTATATGATTTGCAAACATTTTCTCCCTATTAACCATGTTGCTAGAATAATTGGATTTTCATCTGAAAAACAAAACAAAACTGATCTCTTTATCATTCAACACATAAACATAACTTGAAACATTGACCAAACTGTAAACACAGAATTATGAAACTTCCAGAAGAAAATCTAAAACAACACTTTTCTCCTCTGGGGTAAGAAAATGCTTCTTGAACAAGTACACTAGAATCACTAACAATAATAAATACGTAAGTTGGACATCAATAAAATTGAAAATTTCTGTTTATCAAGAAACATAATTAAGAAAATGAATATGTAAGCCACAACAGGGAAAAATTATTTGCAATACATATGTGCAACGAAGGACTTTTATCAAGAATATACCGCTAAAGATGGCGGCGTAGGAGGACGCTGGGCTCACCGCGCATCCTGCTGATCACTTAGATTCCACCTACACCTGCCTAAATAACCCAGAAAACCGCCAGAGGATTAGCAGAACGGAGTCACCGGACCCAAGTGCAGACGAGAGGCCCACGGAAGAGGGTAGGAAGGGCGGCGAGGCGGTGCGCGCTCCACGGACTGGCGGGAGGGAGCCGGGGTGGAGGGGCGGCTCGCCGGCCAAGCAGAGCCCCCGAGTCCGGCTTGCAAAAGCGGAGGGGCCTGACGGAGTGTGTTCCTACAGCAAGCGCGACTTAGCGTCTGGGAGGTCATAAGATAACAGCTCTGCTCGGAAAGCGGGAAGGCTGGAGGACAAAGGGAGGGTGAGCTGCGGAGCCCCCGGACGACAGAGCTCAGTTTGGCGGGGAACAAAGGCGCTCGCCAGCGCCATCTCCCCCGCCCATCCCCCAGCCAAAATCCCAAAGGGAACCGGTTCCGGCCAGGGAAATTGCTCGCTCCACGCAAACACCCAACTCTGTGCTTCTGCGGAGCCAAACCTCCGGCAGCAGATCTGACTCCCTCTGGCTGCCACAGAGCCCCTCCTGAAGTGGATCACCTAAGGAGAAGCGAGCTAAGCCTGCCCCCCCTGCCGCCGTGCACCTTGCCTTCCCACCCCAGCTAATACGCCAGATCCCCAGCACCACAAGCCTGGCAGTGTGCAAGTAGCCCAGACGGGCCACGCCACCCCACAGTGAATCCCGCCCCTAGGAGAGGGGAAGAGAAGGCACACACCAGTCTGACTGTGGCCCCAGCGGTGGGCTGGGGGCAGACATCAGGACTGACTGCGGCCCCGCCCACCAACTCCAGTTATACACCACAGCACAGGGGAAGTGCCCTGCAGGTCCTCACCACACCAGGGACTATCCAAAATGACCAAGCGGAAGAATTCCCCTCAGAAGAATCTCCAGGAAATAGCAACAGCTAATGAGCTGATCAAAAAGGATTTAAATAATATAACAGAAAGTGAATTTAGAATAATAGTCATAAAATTAATCGCTGGGCTGGAAAACAGCATACAGGACAGCAGAGAATCTCTTGCTACAGAGATCAAGGGACTAAGGAACAGTCACGAGGAGCTGAAAAACGCTTTAAATGAAATGCAAAACAAAATGCAAACCACCACGGCTCGGATGGAAGAGGCAGAGGAGAGAATAGGTGAGCTAGAAGATAAAGTTATGGAAAAAGAGGAAGCTGAGAAAAAGAGAGATAAAAAAATCCAGGAGTATGAGGGGAAAATTAGAGAACTAAGTGATACATTAAAAAGAAATAATATACGCATAATTGGTATCCCAGAGGAGGAAGAGAGAGGGAAAGGTGCTGAAGGGGTACTTGAAGAAATAATAGCTGAGAACTTCCCTGAACTGGGGAAGGAAAAAGGCATTGAAATCCAAGAGGCACAGAGAACTCCCTTCAGACGTAACTTGAATCGATCTTCTGCACGACATATCATAGTGAAACTGGCAAAATACAAGGATAAAGAGAAAATTCTGAAAGCAGCAAGGGGTAAACGTGCCCTCACATATAAAGGGAGACCTATAAGACTCGTGACTGATCTCTCTTTTGAAACTTGGCAGGCCAGAAAGACTTGGCACGAGATTTTCAGTGTGCTAGACAGAAAAAATATGCAGCCGAGAATCCTTTATCCAGCAAGTCTGTCATTTAGAATAGAAGGAGAGATAAAGGTCTTCCCAAACAAACAAAAACTGAAGGAATTTGTCACCACTAAACCAGCCCTACAAGAGATCCTAAGGGGGACCCTGTGAGACAAAGTACCAGAGACATCACTACAAGCATAAAACATACAGACATCACAATGACTCTAAACCCGTATCTTTCTATAATAACACTGAATGTAAATGGATTAAATGCGCCAACCAAAAGACATAGGGTATCTGAATGGATAAGAAAACAAGACCCATCTATTTGCTGTCTACAAGAGACTCATTTTAGACCTGAGGACACCTTTAGATTCAGAGTGAGGGGATGGAGAACTATTTATCATGCTACTGGAAGCCAAAAGAAAGCTGGAGTAGCCATACTTATATCAGACAAACTAGACTTTAAATTAAAGGCTGTAACAAGAGATGAAGAAGGACATTATATAATAATTACAGGGTCTATCCATCAGGAAGAGCTAACAATTATAAATGTCTATGCGCCGAATACCGGAGCCCCCAAATATATAAAACAATTACTCATAAACAGAAGCAACCTTATTGATAAGAATGTGGTAATTGCTGGGGACTTTAACACCCCACTTACAGAAATGGATAGATCATCTAGACACACGGTCAATAAAGAAACAAGGGCCCTGAATGAGACATTGGATCAGATGGACTTGACAGATATATTTAGAACTCTGCATCCCAAAGCAACAGAATATACTTTCTTCTCGAGTGCACATGGAACATTCTCCAAGATAGATCATATACTGGGTCACAAAACAGCCCTTCATAAGTTTACAAGAATTGAAATTATACCATGCATACTTTCAGACCACAATGCTATGAAGCTTGAAATCAACCACAGGAAAAAGTCTGGAAAACCTCCAAAAGCATGGAGGTTAAAGAACACCCTACTAACGAATGAGTGGGTCAACCAGGCAATTAGAGAAGAAATCAAAAAATATATGGAAACAAACGAAAATGAAAATACAACAATCAAAACGCTTTGGGACGCAGCGAAGGCAGTCCTGAGAGGAAAATACATTGCAATCCAGGCCTATCTCAAGAAACAAGAAAAATCCCAAATACAAAATCTAACAGCACACCTAAAGGAACTAGAAGCAGAACAGCAAAGGCAGCCTAAACCCAGCAGAAGAAGAGAAATAATAAAGATCAGAGCAGAAATAAACAATATAGAATCTAAAAAAACTGTAGAGCAGATCAACGAAACCAAGAGTTGGTTTTTTGAAAAAATAAACAAAATTGACAAACCTCTAGCCAGGCTTCTCAAAAAGAAAAGGGAGATGACCCAAATAGATAAAATCATGAATGAAAATGGAATTATTACAACCAATCCCTCAGAGATACAAACAATTATCAGGGAATACTATGAAAAATTATATGCCAACAAATTGGACAACCTGGAAGAAATGGACAAATTCCTGAACACCCACACTCTTCCAAAACTCAATCAGGAGGAAAGAGAAAGCTTGAACAGACCCATAACCAGCGAAGAAATTGAATCGGTTATCAAAAATCTCCCAACAAATAAGAGTCCAGGACCAGATGGCTTCCCAGGGGAGTTCTACCAGACGTTTAAAGCAGAGATAATACCTATCCTTCTCAAGCTATTCCAAGAAATAGAAAGGGAAGGAAAACTTCCAGACTCATTCTATGAAGCCAGTATTACTTTGATTCCTAAACCAGACAGAGACCCAGTAAAAAAAGAGAACTACAGGCCAATATCCCTGATGAATATGGATGCAAAAATTCTCAATAAGATACTAGCAAATCGAATTCAACAGCATATAAAAAGAACTATTCACCATGATCAAGTGGGATTCATTCCTGGGATGCAGGGCTGGTTCAACATTCGCAAATCAATCAATGTGATACATCACATTAACAAAAAAAAAGAGAAGAACCATATGATCCTGTCAATCGATGCAGAAAAGGCCTTTGACAAAATCCAGCACCCTTTCTTAATAAAAACCCTTGAGAAAGTCGGGATAGAAGGAACATACTTAAAGATCATAAAAGCCATTTATGAAAAGCCCACAGCTAACATCATCCTCAACGGGGAAAAACTGAGAGCTTTTTCCCTGAGATCAGGAACACGACAGGGATGCCCACTCTCACCGCTGTTGTTTAACATAGTGCTGGAAGTTCTAGCATCAGCAATCAGACAACAAAAGGAAATCAAAGGCATCAAAATTGGCAAAGATGAAGTCAAGCTTTCGCTTTTTGCAGATGACATGATATTATACATGGAAAATCCGATAGACTCCACCAAAAGTCTGCTAGAACTGATACATGAATTCAGCAAAGTTGCAGGATACAAAATCAATGTCCAGAAATCAGTTGCATTCTTATACACTAACAATGAAGCAACAGAAAGACAAATAAAGAAACTGATCCCATTCACAATTGCACCAAGAAGCATAAAATACCTAGGAATAAATCTAACCAAAGATGTAAAGGATCTGTATGCTGAAAACTATAGAAAGCTTATGAAGGTAATTGAAGAAGATTTAAAGAAATGGAAAGACATTCCCTGCTCATGGATTGGAAAAATAAATATTGTCAAAATGTCAATACTGCCCAAAGCTATCTACACATTCAATGCAATCCCAATCAAAATTGCACCAGCATTCTTCTCGAAACTAGAACAAGCAATCCTAAAATTCATATGGAACCACAAAAGGCCCCGAATAGCCAAAGGAATTTTGAAGAAGAAGACCAAAGCAGGAGGCATCACAATCCCAGACTTTAGCCTCTACTACAAAGCTGTCATCATCAAGACAGCATGGTATTGGCACAAAAACAGACACACAGACCAATGGAATAGAATAGAAACCCCAGAACTAGACCCACAAACGTATGGCCAACTCATCTTTGACAAAGCAGGAAAGAACATCCAATGGAAAAAAGACAGCCTCTTTAACAAATGGTGCTGGGAGAACTGGACAGCAACATGCAGAAGGTTGAAACTAGACCACTTTCTCACACCATTTACAAAAATAAACTCAAAATGGATAAAGGACCTAAATGTGAGACAGGAAACCATCAAAACCTTAGAGGAGAAAGCAGGAAAAGACCTCTCTGACCTCAGCCGTAGCAATCTCTTACTCGACACATCCCCAAAGGCAAGGGAATTAAAAGCAAAAGTGAATTACTGGGACCTTATGAAGATAAAAAGCTTCTGCACAGCAAAGGAAACAACCAACAAAACTAAAAGGCAACCAACGGAATGGGAAAAGATATTTGCAAATGACATATCGGACAAAGGGCTAGTATCTAAAATCTATAAAGAGCTCACCAAACTCCACACCCGAAAAACAAATAACCCAGTGAAGAAATGGGCAGAAAACATGAATAGACACTTCTCTAAAGAAGACATCCAGATGGCCAACAGGCACATGAAAAGATGTTCAGCGTCGCTCCTTATCAGGGAAATACAAATCAAAACCACACTCAGGTATCACCTCACGCCAGTCAGAGTGGCCAAAATGAACAAATCAGGAGACTATAGATGCTGGAGAGGATGTGGAGAAACGGGAACCCTCTTGCACTGTTGGTGGGAATGCAAATTGGTGCAGCCGCTCTGGAAAGCAGTGTGGAGGTTCCTCAGAAAATTAAAAATAGACCTACCCTATGACCCAGCAATAGCACTGCTAGGAATTTACCCAAGGGATACAGGAGTACTGATGCATAGGGGCACTTGTACCCCAATGTTCATAGCAGCACTCTCAACAATAGCCAAATTATGGAAAGAGCCTAAATGTCCATCAACTGATGAATGGATAAAGAAATTGTGGTTTATATACACAATGGAATACTACGTGGCAATGAGAAAAAATGAAATATGGCCTTTTGTAGCAACGTGGATGGAACTGGAGAGTGTGATGCTAAGTGAAATAAGCCATACAGAGAAAGACAGATACCATATGGTTTCACTCTTATGTGGATCCTGAGAAACTTAACAGGAACCCATGGGGGAGGGGAAGGAAAAAAAAAAAAAAAAAGGACGTTAGAGTGGGAGAGAGCCAAAGCATAAGAGATTGTTAAAAACTGAAAACAAACTGAGGGTTGATGGGGGGTGGGAGGGAGGGGAGGGTGGGTGATGGGTATTGAGGAGGGCACCTTTTGGGATGAGCACTGGGTGTTGTATGGAAACCAATTTGTCAATAAATTTCATATATTAAAAAAAATAAATAAATAAATCATCTTTATATGTACAAAAAAAAAATATACCAAGAGCTCTTACCAATTAGCAATTAAAAGATGAGCTTCCAGTTTTTATTTTTTAAAAAATTTTTTTTAACGTTTATTTATTTTGAGACACAGAGAGACAGAGCATGAACAGGGGAGAGGCAGAGAGAGAGGGAGACACAGAACCGGAAGCAGGCTCCAGTCTCTGAGCCATCAGCCCAGAGCCCGACGCGGGGCTCGAACTCACGGAACGTGAGATCGTGACCTGAGCTGAAGTCGGTCACTTAACCGACTGAGCCACCCAGGCGCCTCAAGCTTCCAGTTTTTAAAAATGGGCCAAAACTTTACCAATTAAAGTATTTTCTTTACAAAAACACTTAGCTTGTTTAAAAAGAGAAGATACATGGTCAATAATCACAGAAAGATCCTCCAGGGAAATATAAATTAAAATTACAGTGAGCTATCATTTCACACTGACTAGAATGGCTAATATAAAGAAAACCCAAAGCATTAAATATTTGTGGGCGTAGGGAGCAGCTGCCCTCTCAGACATTGCTAGTGGAACTTTAAAATGGTTTAATCACTTTGGAACACTGTTTTGCGATTTTTAAATGAAATGAAACATATGTTTTACAGTATGAGCAAGTAATTCCTGTCCTTGATATTTAGCTAAGGGAATTGAAAATATAAATCCACAAAAGAATTTGCACAATAGTTTTCATGGAAGTCACATTCGTGATAGTCAAAAATATTGGGTAATATGGGTCATCAGTAGTGGTATGCATAAAAACAAAATGCTGTGTGTTCATACAATGGAATACTAATAAGAAACAAAAAAGATTGAACTATTGATATGCAACATGGCCAAATATTGAACTTATTAACTCAAGGAATCCAGATACCATGTGTACTGTATGATTCCATTGATATATAAAGTCTTAGCAACAGAAAAAACTAATCTAAAATGAGAGATATCAAAATGTTCTGAGAAGAAGCACTTGTGGTTGGAAAGAGACATGAAACTTAAGGGTATGATGGAAATAAGTGATCTATACCTTATTTTGCTTCATGGTTACACACATGGATACAACTGCTCAAATTGATTTGGCTGAGTATTTAAACTCTGTCTGTTTTGTAGTATATTAATTAAGATACCTTAATTTTAAAACGGTTAGGTGAAAAATAGGTAAAGAAAAAAACAAACAACTCAAAATAGAAGGAATGCAAATGGCCACTAAGCATATGAAAATATGTTCCACCTTTACTAGCAATCAAGTATTCTCAAAGCAACATTATGAAATAATTTTTCATCTCTCAGAGTAATAATAATAATGAATGATAATTTGTAGTTTTAGCAACTGCATGTGAAATGAGGCACTCATTTATCTCCAGTGAGAATATCAATTGATATACACTCTGCAGAGAAATTTGTTTTTAAAACTTTATGGCATTTCCACCCTCTGAACTAATATTTCCAATTTTTAATTTTTTAATGTTTATTTTTTAAATTTATTTTGAGGGAGAGAGAAGAGGTGGGGGGAGCAGAGAGAGAGAGAGAGAGAGAGAGAGAGAGAGAATCCCAAGCAGGCTCAACACTATCAGCACAGAACCCGATGAGGGGCTCAAACTCATGAACTGTGAGATCATGACCTGAGCTGAAATCAAGAGTTGGACACTTAACCGGCTGAGCCACCCAGGCATGCCCCAATATTTCCAATTTTTAAAAATATGCATATAAAAACGCTACTTGGTTTATAGCTTTTTCATCTGTAAAAATAACAATAATAGAACTTTCTGTATTTTAAAACTTTTTTTGTAAGAAAATAATACTATTTTGCATAGAATTGCTGCCCATTATGTTGTGGGGGAAATGGGAGAGGAGTAGGAGATTAAATAATAGAAGGATTGTCACATGGACCTAAAATGTAAATGTGCCAGGAGCAGAGGGATATAATTAACTCAAGTTTCGCACTTGAGCCTAAAAGAAACAACAGGTGTATAAGACAATGGGTATGAGAGATCTTTGAGATTTCAAGTAGTTTAGTTAGTAAAGTACCACTTAAAATATAAACTTATTATCACTGCCAATTTTATTCTGCACTGTAGGTCTATTACCTACTGCTTCACACTAAACTCACACTGATCCTTCAAAATTTAAGGTAATGCTGAGGAAACGCTGGAATAAATGAAGTGATGACTCCAAATCCCTCAGAATGAACAGATTAGGACTTCAAAATTTTCAGCCTAGGCTGCGTAAAGTATTACCTATATGTGTGTGTGTGTGTGTGTGTGTGTGTGTGTGTGTGTGTGTGCATGTGTGTATACATATATACACATATATGCATAAATAAATGTATACATATATAATTAACAAATAGAAGGAATGCAAATATATATATAAAATAAACAAACCGTTCTCTCTTCCAATCCTAGACTAATTAAAACAGAATCTCCAGGTGCTGGAGCCCAGACATTGATAGGTTTTAAAATCTCCTTAGGTGATTCAAAGGTGCCTTTGTAAAGAATCTGGGTTAGATAGAGTTGTATGATTAAAGATTTTACTCTGCTGCAGAGGGTATGAAGACTGTTCTTATTTGAGTTCCTCTTAGAAATATAATGTAGTTTGCAAATATTGCATGGTCAGAGGTCAGCTATTATACCTTCTACATTCTTTTGCAGGTAGTATTATAGTTTTAGGCTAAAAGTTTTCTCCATTGACTTGTTTTTATCACAGTTGGTTTGTTAACTGGATACAGGGTCTGAATTCCTTTGCTGTGAAATATAATTCTGTTATCAGCAAAACCACATTCTGCCCTAGGTGGTTTCTCCAATGGCTTTAATCTCCCTTTTCAAATCCATGAAGTAAAGAGCCTTCCAAACTAAAGAATGAGTCGTCATTTGGGCTAAAAGAGACTTTTAGTTTAGATTTCAGATATTCTAACCCACTGTAAAAGTTTGATAAAAAATGAATCCAAGCTTTTAATTAATTGTGTACATAAAGCTGAAAAATTCTATTGGGAGACATTCCTAATAATCCATGCACATAATAGGGTGGGAATTGTTTATAAATATAAATGAATTGAAAGGTTTATAACCCTGGAACAAGATGATGAAAAATCAAACCGTGGTTGGCAAGCTCACAATTAAATTCTCAGTAAAGGACTTACTTGATAATTCTGTTTAATCTTTGTTTTCCAATATGTTCCTGGAAACAAAGAGAAAAGAAAAATCTCAGCCAGAGTAGGAAATGCAGAGAGATTACATTATATACATATAATTTTAATAACTCTTAGTTGATTTCAAGATCCTTAAATAAAAACATAACCTCCTTTCTGTGTGTGTGTGTGTGTGTGTGTTCTCTCTCTCTCTATATGTGTGTGTATATATGTGTGTGTGTGTATGTATATGTGTATGTGCATGTATATATGTATGTATATGCAATATAAATTTGACAGAGATTTAGTGATGTTTCCAACTGCAAATTTTTTTAAAAAATCAAATTTTGGATTTTGAGGGAAATCTCATATTTCTGAAAAAGAAATTGATGTTGTGTTATTGGTTATTTTTACTGTTGACATTTTATATTGAATATTTTATAAAACTAGAATCAAACGTTTATTTAATGGTGAGTCTAGATATTTCCTCCAATATGTGGCTGTACAGGATTTAGCTGCTCATAAAATTATCCCCCACTCTTATATTACAAGCAGATTCACATGCTTAGTTATCCAAGTATAAGCAAATATGTTTGCATTAAACGTTATATGGCTGTTTAAAATTACTTCTGATATCTCATTTTACCTTGTCCAAAATTATATCAAGAAAGAACTCATCTTCATCATGAAAATGTCAATGTATACCCTGTACTTGGTGATATCCTGAGTGCCTACACTTGTCTATCTTCCACACTTGATTATTGCCACATTTGAGGGCAGGGAATATTGCTTTTATTTACTCCAGTACCTCATTTAGTACAGTCCCTGGAAAATACTATATGGTTTATAAATATGGGTTATATAAATATATATCTAAAAGTTTATTTATTTATTTATTTATTTATTTATTTATTTATTTAGAGAGCACACAAGTGTTGAGTGGAGGAAGGGCAGAGAGAGGGGGAGAGAGAGAATCCCAAGCAGGCTCTGCACTGTCAACACAGACCCCACCTGGGGTTCAGTCTCATGAACTGAGAGGTCACGGACTTGGCCAAAATCAAGAGTTGGATGCTTAACCAGCTGAGCCACTCAGCACCCCTATAAATTATATCTTTAAAGATAACTGAGTTAAATCTCATTCTATCTAAAAATACTACCAAATCTCACAAAATCTTTCCATTTATTCACTTTTCATATTTATGAAAACTCCTGTTTTAATGGCACTGATCCAAAGGACGTTTCTTCTCCAAACTAACTTTAATCACTTGAGATGTAGAAAATGATCCCTTCTTCTACAAGCCGATTGGTCTGGGGTGCTCGTATATTTTTCACCACCAGTGTGCTAATATAAAATGTGGGGTTTAAAGCAAAAAATCTATGTTGTAAGAAAAACTAATTAGTATCACAGACATCTAACCCTAGATTATTCCTTGTCATTACATTTAGGCATGAATGCGGTTATAATTACATATACAATGATAGCAATGTTCTACCCAGGATCAATTGGTCTGCTCAAATTAGTTGCATTAATATCTTAACAGCTGAAGAAACCTAGATAATATGTTTTACAAGGCAAATGTTTGTATTTACTCCATCCAAAGAGTTTTTGGAACAATCTTGCAGAAGCGCAAAAGCATTTTAGATACATGATAGCACAGAAATACAACTGGGCAAACCAGAATTTTCAATTAATTATGACAAAGAAAATAGGTATTCATGCAGAATATGTTAGTGTGCCATGATTAACAATCTTTTTAGTGAATCATGCATGATAAAACATCAACTACAAATTTTATATGTTTCTGCATTTTAAGTCATTTTTGATCAATGAGATTCATAAATATAAATTTGACCTTTTTTCGTTCTGACACTGTGTACTCTACACATTATTTGTATATAATTTTTCTATTTTTTTGTAGTTCTCTGCATGCTGTATAAGATAATATCCCAAAGGTGTATACAGAGTTAATTTTTGTCTGGCAGTGGTGTCCAGAGCCAGCTTATATCTAAATATTGAAAGTGGTGATGTTTAAGTTCTCTTTAAGTTTAATTAGAGGTTGTAAACACTACCTTTTATAGCCAAAGAGAACTAAAACCTAATTCCCCATAAAAAAATGGATCCAGTGTTGGTTAATTTGTTTCCTTCCGTCAGTGGCTACACAGAACATAGCTATTTCCAACCCCACATTCATACATAAAAGATAAAAGTGTAGTTGTTAAAAGACTGGTGCACATTGGGTCAATATTTCTTATTGAGCAATAACTTTGAAGTATTTCACAACAGAACTTTAAAATCCCTTTTAAAAAAATGTATCATTGACGGGATGCCATTAAATCTTTAAAATAAGAGACAGTGATGAGATTTTCTAAGCAACAGTATTTTCTATTTCAGTTTTAGAACTAAGGTTATTCATTGTCCCCAAAACAAGATGGTTGTTTAAAGTAAATAGTATGTGTTGAATGATACATGATGGTGTAGTGTTTAAGTTTGGCTGCCTTTATAGTTAGACTGGGTTTGAAGCTTCAGTCAATTACTAGCTGTATACGACCTTGGCTAATTATTAAATACTCCCTGTGCCTTGGTTTTTTAAAGTGTAAAATAGCATAGTATTAGGTTCTACTTTATAGAGTTTTTGTAATGATTAAATGAAATTAATACATGCAAAGTCCTATGTCTGGCATATAGGAGGAGTTCAATAAAAGTTACATATTATCACTCTTTTTATTTCATTGAATCTAAGCTGACATTGATTATAAGATTACACTATTGTTATATAGAGCACTGGGGATAAAATGCTGCCAATTAAACTAGGATTAGTTTTTTTTATTTTATTCTTATTAAAAGAGCTCTTCTGCATTTAGATGTAGATTTTAATCATGTCTACCTATAGTGCATACATAAAAAAAAGGAAGAATAATTGAAACAAATTGGATAAGTTATTCTCAAAACTTCTTAACGTGCAGGGTCCAACTCTTCTGAATAAGCTTTGAGTCAGCATCATTGATGTCTAAATGTTTTCAACTATGTATCACTCTTGCAGCCATCAAGGACATCCCTAATGCCACTTTTCTTAGGAGTGGTACATTATAGCTGCAGTTTCTTCCACACTATTAACGCTCATTGTAAAAATGTTAATGCTGGCATTTTCTTAATTTCCCCAGGTGATATCACGGAAAAGTTTTTGAAGAACACTGGGATTTCTATTCTCTTTTCAAATGATTCTTGAATAGTTGTAGTTGTCTAGTTAAGTCCTCTAAAATAAGTCAGGTTAACCACAAGTAGTCAGTGGCAACTTTATCACTATTGCTGCTTGTCCAACAGTAATCTTAAAACATAACTTAATCTCAAGACATTGATTATTAGAGGCGTATAAATCTCAGAGATGTTAAATTGGGGGATCTAGGGAGACTTTTTAGAATCACGGAATTCTCTGTCACACTCTGATCTTTTTTCGCTCTTTCCTTTATTTCCTCCCTGGGGATCAGAGATGGAGTAACCTATCAAATTAGTCAATTTGGGAAAAATAAACTGGTTATGCCCAGTTTGACTCCTTTCTTTTTAGCAGATTCCTTCTCCCCACAGCATGGACCCCCTGCTCTCTGTCTCAGAGCCAGGCTATCCATTCCAGGGTGAGGCCTTCTTTCCAGTTCCTGGATTGGTAAATCGTTCTGCCATATGTTGGTTTTAAAATTTGTATTTCAATTTAGCCCTTATAAGTAATATTTTAATCTACTGAGTCTTTTGTCTGTCTCTCAATTTTTATTTAATCCCTTCCTTCACACATGCATAGACCACAAAGTACTATGGCTGAAAAATGACTCCTATACCCTACTCCCTCATTTCTCCTACTGCTTGTTTGTTTGCTTTAGACAGATTTTATTAATTTGGGCCTCATTCCATATCTTCTTTTCTTGGATTTTTTTTTTAAGTTAGTTGTCTATTTGGTGAGAGTGTGTTTAATTAAAACTGGAAAATGTTTGGGCCCACATAAACTGCAATATATTAAAAGAAAACAAATAAGGGAGTGCTTCACTGTTAACACTTCTAGGACTTTAAACACTACTCATTTCAGGTAATGTTTTCAAATTCCTGACAAATATCAATTTTCAGAATTCCCTGGAGTTTTAGCAAATTTTCAAATTATACTTTATTCTTTTTTTTTTATTTTACCATAGCATTTTTATTTTTTTAAATTTTTTATATATATTTTTCAACACAATACTTAATTTTATTTTTTTTTATTTTGCATCCAAATTAGTTAGCATATAGTGAAACAATGATTTCAGGAGTAGATTTCTTTTTTTTTTTTTTTTTAGTTTTTTTTTTCAATCTATGAAGTTTATTGTCTTTTTAAAAAAAATTCTTTTCATATTTATTTATTTTTAAGAGGGGAGGAGGGGTAGAGGGAGACGCAGAATCTGAAGCAGGCTCCAGGCTCTGAACTGTCAGCTCGGAGCGCTATGTGAGACTCTAACCCACGAACCGTGAGGTTATGACCTGAGCCAAAGCCAGACACTGAACCAACTGAGCCACTCAGGCCCCCCATCAAATTATACTTTATTCTTTATCTGAGTACATTTAAATAATGAGTGCACATGATAATAACCAGTGAATTATTTTTTCAAAAGGGCAGTACTAAAAGTTTCAGAGGTTCTTTATAAAACAAACTGAAATAATGCAATAATATACTAATATAATAATAGTATGAACTGATATATGGTGACAAGATTATATATTTCATTAACATAGAAAACCATTCCTATTTGATTTAGACATTTAATAACAAAAACATCAAAAAATGAAATATTAAGATAAAATGAAATGAATACCAAATAAAATAATTTTAAAATAAAGATAATACCACATGCACTTAATATTTAACAGTTACTGTTTATAAAATGCAATTTTGGAATACACAAAACATTACTCCATCTGATCTTCATTTCATAACAAATATTCTAGATGTAGAGAAGTTTTTGATTTTTTTTTTTTTTTTGACACTAACTGAATTGTCCACAGGGCTTGTGAAAGTCTCCACAGGTTATGTATTAGTTCATGTTGCTTTTTATCAGTTCATTTTGGTTTTTTTTTAAGATGAAGGTGTTTTTGTTTGTTTTTTTTTGTTTTGTTTTGTTTTGTTTTGTTTTGTTTTGTTTTGTTTCATTTTTGTTCTCCTGTGGTTTGGTTTTGCCATTAATGCATTGCTTTCACTAATTTAGATTTTATATTAGTTTCCAGTTTCATATGCATATTCCACATCAGCACTTATATCTTCTTTTTGCATTTTATGTGTTGAAGTATTTACAAGGAATTATTGCCTGTAGTGATTATGCAAACACAGGAAAACTCCACCAATTTCTAAAAGCTGCAGAATCTGCTTCCAGGTTCCTAAGCTAGACATCAACATGATACTCTAAAAGTGCTTATCAATATATATTAATATTACCCAGTAGGTATTTTCCATGGTTTTGATAGACAGAAGTAAATTTTACTCTTAAATCTCAGAACTTGATCATTTGACTGAAGGAATTGTAATTTAATAATTTGTGTCAGTCCACTCCTTTTGGTATTGATTTCATATTCCAGGATGACATAAATTATTGCAATCCACTTGTGACCTAGATACATTATAAAAAGTAGCAATTGCTGTGGAATGAGAAGTTTTCATAAGGGAGGAGGTATCATTTGTCTTTTTAGAAAAAAGAACAGCAAAAATGACAGACCTGCATCAGGAAAGCCCCACATTTGCAGGAGAGGGTCAAGTCTCTCCCTGTTCCTTCATTTTACTATTTTGCTTTATTTCTTGGTGAAGCTATCTACTTCTTTTTTTTTTTTTAATTTTTTTTTCAATGTTTATTTATTTTTGGGACAGAGAGAGACAGAGCATGAACGGGGGAGGGGCAGAGAGAGAGGGAGACACAGAATGGGAAACAGGCTCCAGGCTCTGAGCCATCAGCCCAGAGCCCGACGCGGGACTCGAACTCACAGACCGCGAGATCGTGACCTGGCTGAAGTCGGACGCTTAACCGACTGCGCCACCCAGGCGCCCCTGAAGCTATCTACTTCTATTTAGCGACAATTCTAGCCATGAACTATCAGTTTCCAGACAGTTTCATACTGAGTATGAAAGGTGAATGATGAGCAGATAGATTAATACAAGAAAAGTCTGGTTACCTTCACACTGGTTTTAAAACTGGAATAGTTAATTTTATGAAGAAATTTATTTTAAAATGTGATGTTCTTGTAGTTGACACAAAGATATGGCACATTATAAATCATGATGAACCACTAATGAATGAATCAATTGGACAACTCAACCAAAAACAAAAGTAGACCAAAACACCAAATCTTAAAATAGGTATTATTTGCTTTTTTATTGAACTAAATGTATTTTATTATTATCAAATAATTTATAAACATTTTCTAATGAATTTAATTCCCAAGATACTTGGTTTCTCTGTGGCTTTGAGCTGACACTTTTAGACAAAGGGACTATGAGATATCAGTAACTTAATTAAGTTCACAAAGGAGCCAGATTAGACAAAAAAAAAACTCACATAGTTTTTTAGGATTTTGATATGTAAAACCAGTTGAGCAATTACCATGGTAAAAATGGAGTTCACATCTGAGTATCACAATTAAAAATATAGTAGCAGATGGCCTTAGTTTTTAACTTGCTGATTTATGGCTATTAGTATGAACTCATCATATACCATGCAAACAGTTTATAGAAATTATTATTTCTGTAAATGTAATTCATAAGCACTGACAAGTCAAATAGATTTTGTAACCTCATGTTACATGGTACACTGTTCATAAGTGTGAAGTCTATACCACTGCTTTTTGAGTTTCAGAATTTATAGGATGACTCTAGAAGGTTAGAACAAGGATGTGCTTTATAGATCTGTATCTATAGCAGGAGTTTTGCACCCTTTCTAAAGAGGCACATAACTCCCATATCTCAGAGCAATAGTAAAACTCCCATATCATACATAAATAAATTCAATTAATATTTCTCTATTTTTGTTGGTATGTTTAATCTTTACACATGTAAAAATAATTCATTCTATGAAACAGAGTCTATGGAGCTAATAGATTATAGTTTATCTTGATTGATGGAAATTACAACTATATAAATATAAATATGGATTTATGATGTGTAAGAAACCATTATCCATCTTTGACAGGAAGCATCAAGAAAATGAAGACTTGTACATCAGCATCATGGTAGCATAGATAACTTTTTTGTTTGGTCTCCCCTTTTAACAACTAAAATTTGACATCCATCCATGACCGAAAGTGCTTCAGTGGGAGTTGTGGGATCCAGCACCATATGCCAAGGCCCTCAGGTTGAGTCTCACCCACCTGTGCATCGGGTAATAGGCAGACAGACCTCAATAAGAGCTGTGGAACTGACAGGAGCCTTGGAACCAGTTTCAGCTCTTCTTGGCCATGGTTAGGGACTACCTAGAGAGCGCTAATTTTGGCAGTCTGCCATGGATGAGAAAACCTTTGTAGAAGTCCAGGTTTCCTGAAGAGAGGTTCCAGCACTCTGTAGAAAAAAGAAAAACAAAGGCGTTTGGACACACTGGAGAGGTTATTAGGAACTTTGCCTTCCAAATCAGAAAAGAAGAGGTAAAATTGTTATTATTTGAAGAGGATATGATTTTGTATAAAGAAAAACCCATAGATTCAACCAAAAAACTGTTGGAACCAATCAACAAATCCTGAAGTTGTAGGATATAAAATCAACTTACAAAAATTAGTTGTGCTTCTATATGCTAAAAACAGAATATCTAATAAATAAAGCAATCTCATTCATAGTGGCATCAAAACCAAGAAAATACTTAGGAATAAATTTAACCAAGGAAAGGAAAAATCTGTCTAACTGAATGAACAAGAATTTGATTCAAGAAATTGAAGAAAAGAGAAACAAATGGAAAGATATCCCATATTAATGGATTGGAAGAATTAATATTGTTTAAACGTCCATACTACCCAAACTCATCTACAGATTCCATGCAGTCTATATTTTTCATAAAAATAGAATAAGCAGTTCTAAAATTTACAGGGAGCCAGAAAGGACCCCGAATAGCCTAAATAATCCTGTGAACGAAGAACAAAGGTAGAAGCATCACACATTCTGATTTCAAATTATACTACAAATCTCTAGTAATCCAAACAGGATGGTAAGGACATAAAAATAAACAGATAGGCCAATATTACAGAATGGAGTGCCCATAAGTAAACTCCTATGTGTATGGTCAGCTAATGTTTGATAAGAGAGCCAAGAATATTGAATGGGGAAAGAATAGTATCTTTAATAAAGGGTATTAGAAACACTGGTTAACCACATGCAGAAAAGTGAAATGAGACATCTGCCTTACACCACTTACAAAAATAAGCCTGACGTGGATTAAGGACATAAAGAGAAAACCTGAAGCCATAAAACCCCTAGGAGAAATACAGGGAAAAAATTTTTTGACGTTTGTCTTGACAACAGTTTTTGGCTATGACACCAAAGCAAAACACCAAAAGCAAAAAATAAGTAATTAGGACTATATAAAACTAAAAAGCTTATGCACAGTGAAAGAAACAACTAACCAAATGATCATGCAACCTACAGAATAGGAAAAATATTTGCAAACCATTATCTGATAAGGAGTTAGTATAAAAATATATAAATAATTAGGGTGCCTGGGTGGCTCAGTTGGTTAAGCTTTGGCTCAGGTCATGACCTCATGGTTCATGATTTTGAGTCCCATATTGGTCTCTCTGCTGACAGCTCCAAGCCTGGAGCCTGCTTCGGATTCTGTGTCTCCCTCTCTCTCTGCCCTTTCCCCCACTTGTACTCTCTTTCTCTCAAAGATAAATAAATGTTAAAATATATATATATATATATATATATATATGTATATATACATATTTATATATAACTCATACAACTCAATAACAAATTAAACAAACAATCTGATTAAAAAATGGTCAGAGGAATTGAATAGACATTTTTTTCCAAAAAGACCTCCAAATGGCTAACAGGTACGTGAAAAGATGCTCAACATCACTGATAATCAGAGAAATGTGAATCAAAACCATAATGAAATAGCACCTCACCCTTATTAGAATGTTTGTCACTGGGGCGCCTGGGTGGCTCAGTTGGTTTAGCGTCTAGCTCTTGGTTTCGGCTCAGGTCATAATCTCATGGTTTCATGAGTTCCAGCCTCTCATTGGTCTCTGTGCAGCTGGCAGCAGGGAGTCTGCTTGGGGGTATCTCTCTCTCTCCCCCTCCCTCCCTCCCTCTCACTGTCTGCCCCTCCCCCACTCACACTGTCTCTGTCTCTGTCAAAAAAATAATGTTTATCATCAAGAAGACAAGAGATAACAAGTGTTGGTGAGGATGCCAAGAAAAGGGAACCCTTGTCCACTGTTAGTGGAATGTAAATTGTTGCAGCCACTATGGAAGTTCTTTAAAGAAATAAAAAAATAAAAAAATAAAAATAGAACCACCATATAATCAAGCAGTCCTACTTCTGGGTATACCCAAGGGAAATTACAACAGGATATCAAAGACAATATGCTCTCTCATGTTTATTGCAACATTATTCAAAGTAGCCAAGATGGGAAAATAACTTGTGTTCTGTCAGTAGATGAATGGATAAAGCATTAAACACACACACACACACACACACACACACACACACACACACGCAATGGAGTATTATTCAGCCACAAGAAAAAAGGAAAGCCTTCCAGTTGTGATAACATGGATGAACCATGAGAGCAGTAGGCTAAGTGAGGTAAGTCAGACAAAGAAAGACACATACTACATCGTACCACTTATATATGGAATCTTAAAAAGTCAAACTTATAGAAACAGAAGGTAGCATGGTGGTTGGCAGGGGTTAGGGAAGTGGGAGATGTTAGTCAATGTATATAAACTTGAAGTTAGAATATGAATAAATTCTGGAGATCTAATGCACAACATTGTGATTATAGTCAACAACATTGTATTTTGTACTTCAAAATTACTAAGAGACTAGATCTTAAATGTTCTCATCATACAAATAAAAAAATCAATAATAATGAAGGAAAAAGAAAGAAAATAAGTAATCAAAACATTCCATATCATCAGATACTGAAATTAGAGATAATAGCTGGGGTTTTAACTGGATATTTATGAAATTAAAGATTTAAAAAATCTATAAGTTTGAAATACATCTCCTAAAACATGATAGGGCAGGGAGACACAAGTAGAGAATTTGTTCTAATCTCTAGTGTATACTTTACACTATGAAAAATCAGGAGTTTGAAAATGAGGAGTTTCTATGGGTATTTGTTTTTAGAAGATTTTTCTTTGACAATTTACATCTTCTTTAGTAAGGATGGATCTTTTTAAAATCATTCATGATGCTTTAATTTCTTGGATCCTTGGCCATCAATAAAGTAGATTTATTTGGTGTACTCTCCATCCAACCCAAGAATAAGCCTAAATCCATTTAGAAAAGTTTTATTTTTTAATTTTTTTAAAAAAATTAAATTTTATTTTTTTTTCTATTTAGAAAAGTTTTAATGTGTGTTGAAATATACAACTAGGACCATCTCCAATGGCCAGCCATGCCATCTTCTTGTTACCTGAGTTATGTGCAACTTCTTTGGCTTAGGAAACTCTGATACGTTGTTTTAAATAAATTTATTTATATCCAATATTGTGTAGAATGACTTTATGTACATTATTTCTCTGTCTTTATGTTCTTATCTATATAAATGCAACATATATGTGTCCTGTACCTCCAAAAGAAAAAAAATCATGAGTATTTTACTATTACCACTTTCTCCTCCATTATATCAAACATGAATCTTATCAATAACTCAGTGTACTTTAAAAAAAATAAAGAATGAAAAAAGTTTATAAGTTTACCTTAATTTAGGCAGAAAATCAATTTAATCAGGATATTCTGTTCCCCAGGCATTCTGGCTAAAAAGATTGTGTTATCTCAAAAGTCAAGGAATTTGAGAGTGCTGTATCTGATTATGATTTTTCACCCTAAACTTAGTCTCACTTCTGTGACTCGTCTATGATGAGTTCTCAAACTCTCCTAAGGGTTAAGCCCATGTCAGTACATGGAGGCATGACGAAGTTCAGGTAGAAAAAGTGATAACCAAATGTGATACATTCTAATTAGATTTTGCTGTCCTCCAGGCTAGGACCTCTGGTAATGATATATCCACAAGAGGTAGAAAGTTAAACAGTAAAGGCCAATGAAGAAACCTTAATAAAAATTAATAAACACTTTCAAAGTAAGTACAAATTAAGGCTGTTGGGCTCTATTTAATTTTATAGGTGCAACATTTTCTTAAACTCCTGCTGCCTTACAATCTGAGAAAATCATATGATCAGATAAAAGGACTGTTAATCAATTTAAGATTATAAAATTCCTAGAGTTTTGTTTTTTAAAAAACATATTCTTCTCCCACGTTTATTAGAGTATCTCCAGGTTGTACCTAATTAGATCTTCATTTCTTGTTATTGCCCTTAAAAATGAGCCAATTAGTCTAGAGTAGGTTAATTTAGAGAATTTTTAATAACCTTTCAGAAGCTTTATGCTGATTTGCTTGTCATTCTGCCAAAGTATGAGTCAACTGGAGTATCGGTAATGACCACACCCACTCTTCAGAGCAGCAATTTAAGAATGGATAATGGATATTCTGTAGGCTCCTTAAAACAAGGCAGACAGCACAGTTGAGGAGACATGTGCTTGAAAATCCCCCAGTGCCGTATTTGGCACATAATACTTAGAGTGCCAGCTCTTAAGGTGGACTTAATTTTTAAGTTATTATTTGTTTTGCCTTTTTTTATGTTCTACTTTTGTCTAGCTCTATTCACATGTCTTTGGCTCACAATAATTTTAATATTGGCCTACCATGTAGCTAACATTTCTAGAATGTTTAAATGCAATGTATTTTTATATAATTACTAAGATTTTTTAAACTTGACATTTTAAAATGTTTATGGGGCGCCTGGGTGGCGCAGTCGGTTGAGCGTCCGACTTCAGCCAGGTCACGATTTCGCAGTCTGGGAGTTCGAGCCCCGCGTCAGGCTCTGGGCTGATGGCTCGGAGCCTGGAGCCTGTTTCCGATTCTTTGTCTCCCTCTCTCTCTGCCCCTCCCCCGTTCATGCTCTTTCTCTCTCTGTCCCAAAAATAAAAATAAAAAACGTTGAAAAAAAATTAAAAAAAAATGTTTTATAACACATGAATGCATCTTTTTATCAACATTTATGAACTGGGACTCAATTGTATTACCTATTTGAGAATCTTTTAGTTTTATAAATTCTTCTAGAATATTCTAAGAATATCTATAATATTTTATTATCTGTGCATTTGTAAGGTACCATCTCAGATCAAACCTTGAACATTGACATCTGCTTAAAGAATATCGAATGATTGTTCTAACTCTATGACAGTTAATTTTATGTGCCATGCTGGTCCAAGGAATGCTCAGATAGCTGGTAAAACATTACACCTGGATGTGTCTGTGAGGATATTTTTATTAGAGATTAGTGTTTGACTCAGCAGAATGAGTGAAAAAGATTGCCCTCACCAATGCAGGGGTCCTCATACAGTCCACTGAAGGACTGAATGGAAGGAAAAAGGGTGAGGAAGGGTGAATTTGCTCTCTGCTTGAGCTGAGACATCCATATTCTCTGGTACTTAGACATTCAGCCACTTGGTTCTTGGATCTTCAAACTCAGACTGGGACTTATACCCTGGTTCTCAGGCCTTCAGATTTTGACTAGAATGGGCTTTCCTGGGCCTCCAGCTTGCAGAAATCAGATGGTAGAACTTCTCAGCTTCCATGATTGTGGAGCCCATGCTTCATAATCAATCTTTTTCTATGTATTTATATCTCTATCTGTATTTTTCTTTTTTTTTTTTTTTCAACGTTTATTTATTTTTGGGACAGAGAGAGGCAGAGCATGAACGGGGGAGGGGCAGAGAGAGAGGGAGACACAGAATCGGAAACAGGCTCCAGGCTCTGAGCCATCAGCCCAGAGCCTGATGCGGGGCTCGAACTCACGGACCACGAGATCGTGACCTGGCTGAAGTCGGACGCTCAACCGACTGCGCCACCCAGGCGCCCCTCTATCTGTATTTTTCTATTGTCGCCTATTGGTTTTGTCTCTGTATATCTTCTATCTATCTATCTATCTATCTATCTATCTGTCATCTCCTATTGGTTCTGTTTCCCTAGAGAGCCTTGACTAATACAAGTGCTTTGAATTTTTTTTAGTTTATAATAAATATGTCATGCTCCTTTATTTTGTCAAGAACAAATATCATAGTTTTCTCTTAGATTCAGCTTGTGTAACAAAAAGTACATCCTCATAACTTATTGAAAATATTATTTTATATTTTATAATTATTGGAAGTTTCTTGATATAGGAGAAATGTCCTCTCTAAATAATTGTTTTAGTCAACTTTTAAGTGTTATCAAAATCTAAGTAAGCTTTTATAGTTAAGTAATTTATACAATAATTTTTTCGAAATAAAATACATATACATATCTTGCCCCTCATCACTTTCCTTTTGATTATAAAAGTACAAAAACTAGGACAAAGTACGTTCTTTGATGTTTTTTTGGTAGAAATGCATTTTTATATGGAAGGTAACTTGTGAAAGATACAAATCTTTGTGAAAGATACAAACAAAACCAGAAACTTCTTAATATAATTGTACTTGGTTCCAAAATTTCTCATATGTTATTCAAGACACATGCATATCTGTGTATTATCCTAGACATGCTTGGTTTATAAGTTTTACACTATTTATTTATAGAGTTTTTTAAAAATGTTTATTTTTAAGAGAAAGTATGAAAGAGCAAGTGAGGAGAGAGGAGAGAGGAGAGAGGAGAGAGAGAGAGAGAGAGAGAGAGAGAGAGAGAGAGAGAGAGAGAGAGAATCCCAAGCTTCTATTAGCACAGAGCCTGACACGGGGCTCAAATCTATGAATTGTGAGATCATGACCTAAGCTGAAACCAAGAGTCAGATGCTTAACCAACTGAGCCACCCAGGTGTCCCTATACTATTTATTTGTTAAACAAATATTCATTTTAAGCCTATTATACAAGTTTGTCCTGTATCTGATTTGGAAAAAAAAGTTATAGAAATGAGTGGAATCTGAGTCCCTGAACTTCACCTTTCCTTATAAGTTTTCCTATCTATAGCCAATCCTTTGACATTATTAAAGGAGATAATCAGGTACAAAAGAAGCATACAGTGCACATCAATTATTATGTAAGAAATTTGCCCCCAAACTCTCACATAGAACTTCTGCTTCTCATCATCTTGTCTAGACTAATATATGTACCTAGACCAATAACTAGCATATGTGTCTTCTAGGGAAGCCTAGACCTTTATTTTTTTCTTGTATTCTTTAAGGATTAATTATAATTTTGATAAGGACTTCTATTTACCTATGACATTTAGCCTAATAACATACATGCTGTCTCTGCTTTGGTAGGATCAAATGATAGAAGACTTGTGGGATCACAAATAAAAATGTATCACTGAAGGACCTAACAAAGGTAGGATCCCTTAAAAGAAATTAAGCAGAATTTCAAGGAATGGTTCTCCTCATTGTGTTTTTCTAGCTGGGTTCCATAGTATATGTGTTTCATTTATTCCATCATCTAATTACAGTAAGACTGATCTTTAGGTTTTCTGATTTTATCACTCCTACATTATGAGGACATTAACCAAGTTCATCCTTAGTGGATACTAAGTGAAGACACAAAGTCATTTATTACCAAGCATGAAATCAGTATCCTCTATTTCCTTGAATTTATGCTTACATAAAAATATATTCTTTTAGGTTTTTATTAGTGTAGAATATATGCATTCAATTAATAAGGACCCAAGTATCTACACTTCCTGAAAAAGTCCTACTTGTTACATTTAAAGAGCAATGTAATGTAAAGTTATTGTATAAATGCTATGTCTATTCTGTTTCTTGGTTATATTTGCTTTACTTTTACATCTGAAACATTTCTGGACTCTTTGATGAAAGGTTTACATTCTAAACTGAATTTAATTCTGGAACCACTACAGAGCACTTTGTGATGGAACATTGCCAATTAAATATCCACAAATGTTTTTTTTTTTTTTTAAAAGTATAAGTCTCTGTTCCATAATTCTGGTATGTAGTCTTTAGGTGGCACTGTGGTTCCAGTAGTAAATGATTTAATATTAGAGTCTTTTGTTAGGTTTATGAATAAAGAACTCTGCCACTATTTTTGCATTTATTTTTCATACTTATGCCTTGTATTACAGGAATTATAACTTTTTCTCACATATTATTTTACATTATTGTAAACCTAAGAATTAAGCAAAACACTCCTTTTATTCCCCTTTGACAGATGGCAAAAATAAGTCTCAGAGAAGTTAAATGGTTTTCACAGGCCTCCTCATGCCCTACAGAATATTTTGAAAAAGGTGTTTTATCTTTCTTCCTGGGCTGTGTCTGCTTTAGGGTCATGCGCTTTCCCAAGTCCCCCAGCTCCAAAATGATTGACACTGACTTTGGTGATGTTAGTCACTTGGATGATGTTTCTGTTGAACAGAGAGCAGTGACGGTTTCAGTATGCCACGGTTCTCTTAATCTCTTCATCTCTTTGTTCATCTTTACATCTCTATTCTAAAGAGGACAATAGGCTTTAAAAAGTGTTTGGGTAATTAATGAACATAGGGCATAACATTTAGAACTATATGCTAAATGAAACTGTTCACGCAGTACAAAGGAAACATACCTAACAAGATAAATATTTTCCTTAGTGTTCCTCTAAAGGGACTCCCATTTATATGTCCAGTTCCTAAATTTAATATTCTGTTAAAGTTTTTGCCTATCTGTTGAAAATATCTTCTTTCTCCAAACTCGAGTGTATAATCTAGATCCAACTTTTGGGGAAACCTAACTAAACTATGTAGTTGGTATCCCTGCTTCTCTAGAAAGGCTTTCCATAATTTGACATCTCCAACCAATAAAATATGTGCTGGGCTTCAGTTAGAAATTCTATAGGTAGTCCTCAGAGCAGCCCATTAATGGGCTAGGCATTCTCATGTTCATCCTCAGGTTCAATCTCAAGTTCATGCTCAAGTTACCCCATAACTTCCCCCACTCCTTTTCTTTTTTTTTTTTTAAATTTTTTAACGTTTATTTATTTTTGAGACAGAGAGAGACAGAGCATGAACGGGGGAGGGTCAGAGAGAGAGGGAGACACAGAATCGGAAACAGGCTCCAGGCTCTGAGCCATCAGCACAGAGCCCGACGCGGGGCTCGAACTCACGGATCGCGAGATCATGACCTGAGCTGAAGTCGGTTGCTTAACCAACTGAGCCACCCAGGCGCCCCCCCCACTCCTTTTCTTCAGTGGAATTAGTACTTGATTATTAGGTGGAGCACCATCTCACTTTCAAATGGTGCTCCTGTGGCCTGCGTAGAATAAGACTTGGGTCAATGCTGATCCATGTGGTCTTACGCACTACTTCTCTGACTATACCAAGGTATGACTATGGTTTCCTATTTCTATTTGTAAGTAGTCAATTAAATTATTAACAAAAGACTCTCCTCTTCCCCAGGCTGGAGAGAGAGGAGAGAAAGAAAGTGCATTGCTCTAATTATAGCTGGAACGGCTTGTTTGATTGCAAATATGAATTATGGAAAACGAATCCAATGTCAGTTTCTTTAATGGTGCTTTCTAGCACCTCTTGATTCTGATACCAAACTTACTGTTTCTCTGAGTTTATGCTATGTAACTTAAAAGCACTTTCCAAAATGTTGACTGCTTACTGTGAAATGCCAAAGGGAGGGCAGAGCCCTTAATCATGGAGAATTCAGGACAGAGGGAAAGGTAGAGCCAGATGGTTGGAAATAATGTGGCTGACTGATACCAAATTGCACATCAATTTTACAATACCCAACCGGGTTTCAAAAGTTATATTTGAGTGATTTCTAATTTCTTAGTGCTTTGCTTGTAATTTTCTTAATGCTTTAATGTCACATCATATTTGGGTCACAATTATATTGTATTAGAAATTTTCTAATAACAAGGATTATGTTTTTTATTTTAGTGTTTTCTATCATAAAGCCTTTTGTGGTCTCACACTGACAGTATCTTACCAGTCTAGGATTAAAGGGAAAAATAAACTTATTTCCACAGTATTTCTCAGATGACTGTAGCCCAAACAAAGCTTGTATTAACAATCTTAAAACAATAACTTTATATTTCAATATTCACTCATCCTCAAAGTTCCTATGAGCACATATGTATATATGTTGCAAGTGAACAGTTAATAGATGTGGATTTATTGGATCCCTGTAACAACCTAAAAGAAAGAAATATAAGCAAAGAAATAAGAATCCACATACATTGTTTTATGGAAGAGGGTGATGATATATATTTTATAGATGAGGAACCTACCTTTCAATAAGAAGGCAAATCATTTCCATAAATTTCACTACATTTCCTACATTTCTAAAAATAAAACAAAAGTCTGAATATAAGAAATTAAAGTAAAAATATTTTCATTTGTAAGTAGAGAAGAGACAAGATGAATATTTTGTCCTTTAGAGTATATAAACATTTGTGGACATCAGAATTATCCAGACACATAGGAGACCTGAATATATTGACATGATTAAAATATATTGCTTTTTTATGTTGCCATAGAATGTATATTGTTTTGACAAGATGAGACACATATTTACAACACTGCATATAATCCAAGATTTCAGAGTTTTAAGTTTCACTGTGATCAAAATTGATACTTCTTAAAAACTGTGAACTTGTATTCAGAATTTGGGGGACAAAGAACTAAAAGGCAAGTGAAAATTTCCTTGAGGCAATTACATTAAAGCCAAATAACCTAGAGAAAAATGAAGGAATGTATGTATATATATATGCTAGTTAATTTTCACACATATAAATACATTATACATATGATTGTTTTAAAATTATTGGTGATTTTTCTGGGGTATTTCATCTTCATTAATGTTCATTTTAAACTAATGATATGAAGGTCCATTTATACTCCTAGGGTCAATGAAAACATGATTTAGGTTCTTAGCTAAATTTCAATCAAGGCTGTGATACTTTCCAGCTAAGTATTTTTCAACAGTTTCTTGATCTCTGAAAACTTTGATTTATTTATTTATTTTTTTATTTTTTTAACTTTTATTTATTTTTGAGACACAGAGAGAGAGAGACAGAGCATGAACGGGGGAGGGTCAGAGAGAGGGAGACACAGAATCCGAAACAGGCTGTCAGCACAGAGCCCGATGCGGGGCTCTAACTCACGGACCGCGAGATCATGACCTGAGCTGAAGTCGGTGCTTAACTGACTGAGCCACCCAGGCGCCCTGAAAACTTTGATTTAATTACTCACATGGCTTATGGAGTTGATGGGAGGGTGCAGAGACATATAACACATGTAGAATATCTAACCAGGTGCCATCTTAATGGCATAGTAACACTGTAATAAATGTTAGGTATTATTGTGAGCTACTATTATGACACCTTATATCATAGATCTCAAATCAGTTTTTGACATATTATAAACAAATGATAGTTACATAGATGATATTTGATTAATTTGATTAATGATTAAAAATATGCTTTAAGAAGTACACTTAAAAGTTGCTTTGTGCTTTAATTTGTAGACATTCCATACTCTGTATTTCATTTTATCACACACATTTTATTACAGATAATGTGCTTTTGTCAAATATTCCAAATTTCCTCTGGGATGCACAAAAAGTACTAATTAATATATTTTTAAAGTGTGAAGAGGTGATTTTCATTGACTGTATTGTGAAAATTAAATATGAATAATTAGTTTAAGAAGAGTCATATTTAACAATATTCAGTTGAAATCATCAATAATAACTTTGTCTACTTCCTCCTTGAGTTTAGCATTGCTAGCTTTATGATAGCAATTATTTTGAGTAATTCTTTGGTAAACTCCTTACTTCCAGGACTGTACATGCTTATTCTTTCTTCTGTTCCAATTTAACAAGGCAATTTTGGGGATTTTTACAAAATTTAATATTTTGACTTCATGCAAATTCAACAATATGTTTATGCTTACATATTAATTAAATGTCCTTGTTAAATTTTCTTGCTCTTCCAATTTTACCAATGAGTACACAAAAAAATCTCAAATAAAGAATTTAAATGTATGACATATTTTTGCATGATAAAAATAAGTAGTTATTTTGATGTATCTCTGGACTAATACCAGGGTTTGGTAACTTAAGAAGTAGAATGTTTGCCCTCATCTTGATAACTTATGACAGGCATCAACATGGCCCCTGAATTTCAGCATATAGCCCTCAAGAACTAAGATCACATTATCAAACTAAATAGCATTGGAGCCTCTGGTGTTGTTAGCCCTCTTTCAATATAATCTCTAAAGCCCTATCTCCACTCCCTCTTGGGCAGCCTCACTCCACTCATTACAAGTAATCATGCCCTTTCCATCTTTGTATTCAAAGACATAGTATAGTGACTGCTACAAATTGGGTATTGAGGAATCATTTGGTGAATATGTTAATAAATGAATTAGTGAAAAATGATACAGTGAAGGCATAAACTAGGAAAATATAATAAGAATATTTTATCAGACACTGCTTGTGATTGTTGTATTAGAAAACAAAATTGACTGCTTAGAAAGTTAGACTGGTTACAGTTACGTATATGGTAGATTTCTGAGAATCACTTCTGCTACC
Organism: Lynx canadensis; assembly: GCF_007474595.2. NCBI lineage: Eukaryota > Metazoa > Chordata > Mammalia > Carnivora > Felidae > Lynx > Lynx canadensis. The sequence continues at coordinate 180,934,339 of NC_044310.1, read as the reverse complement.
ATTTTCTGTAAAGTTTAACATACCTGAAGTTCTCATAGAGGAGAAAAGGTCGGCTGAGGAGATTTGATAATGCAGTTCTCTCAAGAGGCTTGGTGATTGTCGAGTGTTTTAAAGAAAGTTGCAGGGCACTTTTGCTAGGATTTAAGCTGTCACTCTGTCCATTTAAGTCCTGTACGTAAAGAGAAATCTCTTCTCCATGTGAGTCTTGGGTTGAATGATCTCACTCACATGAAAGTCCCTTTCAAAGTTCTTCTGTCCCCATAAATAAGGGCTTCTAATTCCCCTAGCATCCTTTTTTGAGTGATTGGGAAGACTAACCTGAGAAATTTCCTGTCTCCTCTTGTGATTTCCAGGGAAAAAATCCTTTAGCAGTTGAACTTAGTTGAGATTATTCTAGCATGTATTTCTGGACTTGTTCCCCCACCCCCTTTTTTTCCCCCTCAGAACTTGCATGAATAGTCTTTACTTCAACCTGTACAGAGATTAGACTTTAGAGTTTTCATACCTCCTAGTGTTTTCCTCCTCCTCTCTCTCTTCCTGGAGTCTTATGGGTTCTCCTTTTAGATTGTCAACAAAAATGAGTTGCTTATCCACTTCTTTCATCCCAAGTATTACTTGCCTTCCCTGGAAAATGGACAGTCATAGTGTCTTTCAGGTTTCCCCAAATAAGTCCCCTTTCTTAAGAAAGTTAAAATTCTTCAGCAACTAATCCTCTTTCTCCTGCAACCTGACCACCAGTCCAGCCAACTAAACAAAACACCTTCACCATGGTATTTCACTACTTCCTTCCCATTTAAAACAGATTCATTCAAATAATACTTTGTATGTATTGAAATCCTGTCTAGACTAAAATTTTTTTGAATACAGAAAATGAACTATATAATTGTTTACTTTCTATGTGTGTTCTTAAATATTTGTTAAAAAAAAGTATACGTGTAAAGAAGTCTGTGTTTTTCTGTTTGTTTTGGTTTTGTTTTTTATGGAAACACACAACCTGGGTAGACTAAGGTACCAAAGCTATATAGAACTGAAGGAACGAGAGAAAACAACACACATCTGTGTGCTTTACAAGTTACTGAGTTCTCCTTGAACTGTAATTCTGGATGAATATGTAAATATACTGTGTCAGAGGAACTTAAATCAAAGATTATTATATCGTGTAATATATGAGGAGAGTATTTCATAGAAGACATTTTCAACATTATTTTAAGTAAAATATTTACCTTCATCTGTTTTTAATTCCTCACACTACACATAAGTTCTCTTGAACTATATAGCTTTTGGTACTCCTGAAAGAGGGCAAAATTCCCTTTTAATCATGATCCTATTTTGTCCCTCTATACCTCCAAGAAGACAAGCTTTTTTCTGTATAAAGATTTTTAAATCCTCAAAATGTTCTTTATGCCTCCGGCTTCTTAATTTCTAAAGTGCTCTTTATAGACTAAAAGACACTCTGTTACTTAGTAGTAACATAGATGCTAACCAAAACAAGAAGTAGTTGAGCGCTAACAAAGCATTCTGGGTAATGGTATAAAAATTGTCACATTAGGCATTTTTTTAAACTTATGTTCTGCTTAAGTTTGTAGAACAAATTAGTGGTACTCTTCGTCATTAAATTGAGGCTACTAATAAAATGCTAAATTGAAAAGAAAAAGAAAAAAATCTTAATAGTGTTTGATGGTGCGCTTTCTTACAACGAAGGAGTTCGTTGCCAAGGAAGTATAACAAAAATCCTACCGTTTGTGCCAGTAGAGTGAAAACTTTGAGTTATAAGCAATTAAACAAATTCCAGCTTAAAGTAAATATACCAGCAAGTTGCATGTTTCCATGCCTATTATTTTTATGACATGAATAGAAAAGAGAAAAGAAATACTTTGTGGTTATATTTGTTGCTGTAGCAGCATCTGGGCTTACTGCTGCTCTATGTTTGTAGAATTTCTTTCAGATACCTATTTACTCCTGGGCATTTCTATCATTTTGAGGAAAATAACTATTTGGCTTTCCCCCATCTACACCATATGATGCTTGGATGAATTGTATTTGAAAAAAAAAAAAAGTTTTATTTAAGTACTTTTAGTAAGCTACATTTCTCACAAAAATAATGTATTTTTTAAGAAAACGGTGTAATTACCATTTATTGGTCATGTTTAGTAGATACTTTGCATTTTATTTGTGGTCCTTTCTCAAGAACTTTTATGTTTTAAAATTTCATCTGTAATCCACATAGTTTGAGTTATTATATCACTTATTATGCATTCTGGAAAGTTCTTATAATTATGTTTAACCTACTTGGGATGCAGTTCAGTGTCAAGGACTAAACATCATCCCCCACTCAATACAGACTCTAATTGGGTTCATTAAAAACAAAACAAAACAAAAACACTCTATGGAGATACTATGACGGTTTAACATCCCTCTTTCTTTATCACTTCCATGCATGTATATTTCTTGACCTTTAGTAGCTACTTCTCTACACATTCATGACCTTGCCTGCCTTTAAGCACTGCTTAGATATCACCTCCTCTGTGAAGTTTTCTCTGAGCATCACTATATTTCAGAAAATCCATTCACTTTAGCATCTCATTGGAACTTAGGCATATAATTTAAGACCATTAAGTGATTATGTTCATGTTTCTTGCACATATTCATTGGACTTTTTTTGTGTTTGTCCTGTAATTTTCATTGGGAGCATGAATTTTCATATATTTTATCACAAAGGTTTCAGGATACAGTGATTACCTTGATTTCACTCCCAGATCTTCTACCTGCTGATTAATGACTCATTATTTTCTCTGTAAAATAGGTCACTAATTGGTGTTTTTGATGGTATCATCATATTTCATTAAAAATATTAAGCTCGAGTTGGAGGATTCCATATTGAATATAGCATATATGTTTTATAAACTCTTCCTTAACTAGCTTGTCCCATATTCTAAAAGATATGTATATTGACATGGAGAAGAAATTCTAAAGGTGAATACTTTATAAATATTCTATAATACTTAAGTGCTTAGTCATTTATTTTCAATCAGTAATTAACTTATTAGCTCAAATGATTTTAAAATGGGACATAGTTAAAACTCATTCCAAATCCTCATTTACAGTTGAGAAAAGTTGAAATCTAGCAAATGTTGTGTGACTTAAGGCCGTTGATGGGAGGTATTAGTCAAGTGCCCTACTTCAAGATTTCATACTCTTTCTTTAACCCAATATTATTATGAGTGCATATTTTTTTTCTTTAAAGTAAAACTTTAAAAAAACCTACAAAATCATATTGTAAATGGTATATTTTTAATGAGTGAATGAATGAAAGAACTACTCATATTCAGGCTGTAAATGAATGCATATTTTGAGATATGTCAACAAGGGTGTCCACATTTATGAAGACAATTATTAATTTTTTCAAAATAGTAATTCATAATACCTTTTGAAAAAAACTTATGACAAATCCAAATTATGTTGCATAATTGGAAAAATATTGAGTGTGGTGCCCAGATTGTTGGTTAGTGTTTTTGTTAAGAAATGTTTTATTGACATTACTTGAGAAATTTATATAATTTTATGAATCTCAAGTAGCAATAAGTCAAGAAATCAGAAAAAAGAAAATGTATTATAACCTTCCTGTGGAAAGTAAATCTGAACCATCAACATAAAGATGTTACGGGTTAGAAGGAATTAACCTAAGTCAAACTGAAAGTGAGATCAGGGAATGTCAACATGCACAATCACAAGTTAAAGTCAACAATTCCAAGAATATGAAATGGAGATTTGGTCATGATCTATTTTCATCAGACAATCTTGTTTGTAGTTCTTGCCATGTTCTATAAATATGTGTTTAGGGGCCTATCAGCTGCTAATGGTGAGCCAATCTTGGAAATAAAATAGATATTAATTAGTCCATATATACATTTTAGTGTATTTTACATAACATAGCATATTTTACATAGATTACATGAAGGCTATTCCAAAAAATCAGTTTGGAAGCAAAATAAGCATTTAATCATTCAGCACATAATTGATTCTGCTCTGTGCTGTTAAACATGTTAGTATGTCCTAATGCTTAATTTTCTCTGGCATTTTTCAGTGTTTGATTATTTGATATAGGATACAGCATATAAATTGTTTACAATATTTAAATTTCACACACACACACGTATATAAATAATTTCAGGAATTCTCAGTAATTCCAGAATTCCATCAAACATCTTGCTTCCAAATCCTAAAGAATAACATTTGTCAGTGATTTGGTAACACTAGTGTTGTTTATAAGTAGTTATTCATTTCTAGGACTAATTGTACTATTAAATTAGTTTGTGCTCAGAGTTTTAAATAGGAACTTTAGTCCAGGGCAGGGCATATCTTTTCAACACTTCCTCTTGAACTCAAATATATTCAATATCCTAGTCAGTGTAGTGTTAGGATGTGATTTTATAAAGTGTAAAGATGAAGAGTAGATGGTCAAAATATCAATTCAATTTAACATGATAATTGTTAATTAAACATCCTCCATCTGTAAGATCCTAAGGGAGATTCACAGATAGTCAAGGAATTGTTCTATTCAGTGATAAGTGTGTAACATAATGAGGGAAGTGAACACATAAATAACCATAATGCCTCAGTAATAGATATATAAATAATGTGCTCAGGCTCATGCTCTCAGCTGAATATTTTAGAACTGGAAAACAATTTTGAGTGTCTAGAATTGGCACAGGCTCCTATTAAGTGCTTAAGTCTCCTATGTTTTTAAGGTTTCCTGTTAAACCTATTAATTTTTACACTCTATCGGTAGTAGCAATGTTAACACATCTACCCTATATTGAATAACTACTCTGGAATAGGCATTTGTAAGACATGATTTATGTTTATTATTATTATTCATAATATAAACCTACAAAATAGATATCATTATCCCTATTATTTTTTTACAGAGGAGTAAACAGATTCAGAGAAGTTAAATGGCTAATGACTTAACACCTCAAAGCTCTCAGATGGGCAAATTTCAGTCATACCTCTATATGTCTGAAGTTTATTCAAAGCATGATGTAGACCAAGAGTCTTTGTTACAAAACATGGGGTGTGAGCATGTTAGGGGAGAAAATCTTTTCACAATCTCATAGTTCTGTGTTCAAATTCATAGTGTGCCTATTCCTAACTGTACAACTTACTTTCATGGAGTTTTGTTTTCATAATCTGTAAAATGAATTTAATTGGAAGAAGCAAATTGATTAATGTTCATCGAAGTAGACAAAAGCAAAGAAGTGTAAAAGATCATACAGTATTTGGGTAAGGATGAAGGGTAAAACATATGAAAGAGTATTTATCCCATAAGTACAACTAAAACTCTTGGGCATTATATATATATGAAACAAACCTAAGAAAACTTTTAAAGTTGTAGAGAAGAAGTCCAATGATTAGGAACATCAGGACCCAAGGAAAGGTATAATGGTCAGTTCCTTGAGTATTCTTTTTGCCACATATGTCTCTGATTTAGAGTTAAAGAAGCCAACAACCAAGAAATCTTGTTTTCAAGACTTATTATATAGGTAATTAAAACTGTGTTGTGCCAGCAAAGAGTTAAACATGAAGATCAATGACAGACAGTAGAATTTGACAAAGTCAAATTTCGAATTTGACTTACACAAACATATCCAACTGATTATTTACAAAGGTCAAAGACAATACAGTAGAGGAAAGATGGCCCTTTCAACAAATGATGCTGAAGCAATTGGGCATTAATAGACAGAAAAATAAACTTCGGTCTAAATCTCATACCTTATATAAATTAACTGAACATGAGTCACAGACTTAAATGTAAAATATAAAACTATAAAAGTTTTAGAAAAGGAATATAGGGAAAAAAATCTTCAGGATCTAGGGCAGGGCAAAGATTCCTTAGCTTAATATCAGAGAAAGATTCACAAAAGGAAAAAAAAAATGAATTTGACTTCATCAAAATTAAAAAAAAAATATCTTGTTAAAATCCTGTAAAGACAGACTTGGAGAAAATATTTACAAAGCTTAATTATGATAAGAACTAGTATCTAGAAAATACTTTTAAAGTCTCAAAATGCAGCGGTAAAAAAAAAAAAAAAACAATTTAATTAAAATATGGGCAAAAGACAAAAAGATTTCATTGAAGAAGATATATAAATGACAAGCACATGAAAAGATGTTCATCATTAGCCATTAAGGAAAGAAAAATTAAAAGCACAATGATATATTACTACATGCCTATTAGAATGGTTACAGTAGAAAATAATGATAACACCAGACAGTGGTGGGAAAGCAAAGAGACTGGATCACCCATGCATTGCTAGTGGGAACGGAAGATGGCACAGCCACTCTGGAACTGTAACTAACATACAACCCTCCCATTGCACTACTAGGCTTTTATCTCAGAAAAACGAAGACTCATGTTCACACAGAAATATGTACATTTGTAGTAGCTTTATTTGTAATAGCCAAAAAACTTGAAATTACCTAGATGTCTTTCAATGGGTGAATAGTAAATCAAGTGTAGTATAAGGGGAGTCATTTCTATATGCAGCAACTTAAATGAATCTCCCAAGAATTATGCCAAGTGCAAAAAGCAAATCCCAAAATGTTACATCTATATGGCTCTCTTTATACAACATTCTTGAAATGACAAGACTATAGAAATGGAGAACAGAATAGTGGTTTCTAGGGTTCAGAAGATTACAGGGATGGGTGTGACCTGTGTGGGGCTGTAAAAAAAGGCAACATGAGAGATCTTTGTGTCAGTGGAAATGTTCTGTGTCTTTAAAACATCTCAATATCCTGGTTGTGACATGGTGCTATAGTTTGCAAGATACTACCATTGTGGAAAACTAGACAAAGTTACAGATGATCTGTCTGTATTATTTCTTATAACTGCATGTGAATCAACAGTTGTCTCAAAATAAAAAAAAACTTCATTAAAAAACGTGGGAGAGAATTACAGTAGATAAAACTGAAAATGTACATGAAGCCAGATTATGAACCATTTTGGATGTGGTGCCTAAAAAAAGCCTAGACTTTAGATTTTTTCTTAAAGATGAGGAGGAATCATCAAAGTATTCTAAATACAGAGTATTTGTAGTTTAGAAATGTACTACCTTTCTGGGTAGTGATACAATGCAGTAATAATGTAGTAATTTTAGGAAATTGTTTACGTTTATTTAGAGTGGATAAAATATCAATAGAAAGAGAAACACTTGTCTCCTGAGTATAAGAGGAAAAGTGTTTAGACTGATTGGAGGAGTAATTGGTGAGGAAGGGTATTGAGAATGTAAAATCAAAGCCGACTTTATAATTTCTAGCCTGAGTGGCTGGCTGAATAGTAATGTCATTAACTGAAATGGTTAGAACGGGCAAAGCAGCAGGTTTGTGAAGAGGAGTGTGAGCGATGAAGGTAATAGAGGTTTGGTGATAGATGTTAATTTCAGGTTTGCTAAGTTTAAGGTATGTGTGGGATATCCAAGTGAGATGTATGGTAGGCATGGAGGAGTATGGGTCTGGACTTCTGGAGAGACATTTAGTCTATAAAGGTCTTTGGCAGACATTGACATACAGGTATGCATTAAAACGATGGAGTGGAAAAATTAAAATTATAAAAAATAAAAATAAAATAAACCATGGAGTGGAAGAAAAAAGCCTTAAGAAATAAAGGAAACTTAGATGTCAGCAATATTCACAGAGTAAGTGAAGAAAGGGAAACAACGTGAGAAAATGAGGAAAATTATTAGGGATGTAAGACAGCCAAAACTGTATAGTTTCCTGGAAGACAAAGAAGGAATTGTTAAAGAAGAGAATAATCTGTAAAACCATATACTGCTTAGTTTTCAAAGTCTACCATTCAGTTTGCTATGAGGAGACAATTTGTGAGCTTTTGAGGGCAATTTGAATTTAGCCGTATGAATGAAAATCATATTACAGTGACCATGAAAGCAAGGAGTTGGAAATAAGCAAAGAGAGGAGAAGAGGAGGAAAGATAGTTGTTAGAACTGGAAGCAAGAACTAGGAAAGAATGGGAGTATAGTCGGCAGGAGAGAAGATAGGAGATATTAGGTAATCAAAGTGATTTAAAGGTATAAGAAAGGGTTTTGTTAGAGGAAACAGACACAAGATTGGGGACTAGGATGATCATCAATCACCCAGCATATTTAGCCCTGAGCTTTCAAATGACTTTTTCTGCTGAGGATTTAAATATAAAAGCAATAGACTTACAAGGTGTGGCAGGCTGTTGATGAAAGTTTTCATTGAAACTGGCAGACACATTGGGAACCAGCTGTTGGTTGTAGGTAGATCATTTTAAAGTACTTTAAAAATCTAAGGGATAATTCTAAGTTTCTGTGCTTCAGATGAGAAGAATTCCCTAAGTATTTGATCCAAGAATACTACACATATTTCAGGTACAGAATTACCAGCTGCTGTGTAGTTTTTCTTGATGATGTATTTTGTCAGTGGATTAAAAAAGAACAGAAAAATTGGGGTGCCTGAGTGGCTTAGTTGGTTGAGTGTCCAACTCTTGATTTCAGCTCAGGTCATGATCCCAGGGTCCTGGGATCAAGCCCCATGTCTAGCACCATGCTGAGCATGAAGCCTGCTTGGAATTCTCTCTCTCTCTCTCTCTCTCTCTCTCTCTCTCTCCCTCCCTCCCTCCCTCCCTCCCTTCTTCTGCCCCTCTCCCACATTCTTGCTCTCTCTGTCTCTAAAAAAAGTGCATTTATGTAGTTAGTTATTGTAATGATTAGTCAATATGTGCAAGATGATAAAGGGGAGTCCTGACATTTTACTAGATATTTCACTTAGCAAATTGGTAGAAACTTTTTACTATAATTTCATGCTATATTGTTATTATAGAGCTGAAACTTAGAGGAAACTATATCCCTAGGTATGTCACCGAACAGTTGTCTGAAGACACTTGCAGAGCTCTTCAGTGAAAGCCCGCACCTTCGCAGTGTTTCCTCCAGGGGTTCTCACTTCTGTGAACAGTCTATTGGAGCTTTCGTCTTCCTTCCCAACAGGGGCTTTGCTTCAAGAATTCCAATGGCAGCACATTGTATATTAGGTGCATTTTGACCTTAACAGTTAGGTTCTGGAATCACTTATATCTGTTTTGATTAGAGATCTCCTCTTGTTCTTTCTTTTAGGATGGATTCTTCCGTCTTGGCATTTTGTCTAGGTGTCTGTCTTCTCTGTGTTAGGAAAGGCTGTTTTGTTTCCTGCTCCTGAGAGTAATGACTGTATTAAGAAGAGGTCATTTACTGTCCAGGGCCTGGCACTTCAGAAAGTATTTCTGGTGAATGTTGTGTGCCCTCTGCTGTTGTGTTTTGGCTGCTCTTTCCCTCAGGTCAGTCGTCTGCAGAATTTCTCCTTGCCTGCAGTGGGGAGTGTTTGGACCCTGTCCACAGTGTGGTGAGTTTTAACCGTGTACTTTGGTCTGCTTGATAAAGGAGGCTAGATCCTATTTCCCCAGGAACTGAAGCTTTACAGCACTCTGTGGTCAGTAGACTTGGTGTGTGGTGGTTGATGGTGGGAGGTGTGTGTGTGCTGGTCTTCGGGGGGAGGGGCCCACTGCTCCTCTGACCCTCAGGCACACTTGCCCTAGTTCGGAAGCACCTGCAGAGCCCAGAGGGCGGGGCTTGGTGCAAGCTGTTCAAGCCTCCTCTGTGGGAGCTCTGCTGTAACTGACATCCCTCTGTGCTGATGGGTGGGGGTAAGAATGGTCTCATTCCCAGAGAGGGAAGTAAGCCCTCAGAGAAGAGCAAACAGTTTCCCCTCACTTGTCCCAGGTTTCCCTCAGATCCCTGCCTTCACCTTATCTGTATCAGAGCCATCTGCCCACCCAGAGGTGTAGTGCTCCAGTGTTTTATCTCAGGCCCGCAGCTGGGTTTCAGAATTCCAGATTTTAGGGTCCTGGCCTGTGCAGATCTTCACTGATCCTCTGGGGGAGCCTCTCCACGTGCCATGGCCAGTACTGGTTTGTCCCAGAAGGGCAGTCGCAGGAATACACAGGGTCTTGGAGATTATGGTAAAGCACAGCAAAAAGTCTGTGCCCAGGCTAGCTGCCCTCACCAGGCATCTCTGCTCCTATGCTAAATGAACAGGGCATCTCAGTGCCACCCACTGGCTCTTTTGTCCCTGGAGAGGCAGTGCCACTTCTCCCAAATTCACTCCAAGCAAGAGAACTATCTCTGCCAGGGTGACCCAGAAGATCCTCAGGCCACACTGTCCGCTCCTGGGCCTCTGCCCTCCTTCTCCACAGGAGCACCTCTGTGCCCACCAGGGGACACCCAGAGGTGGCCTGGATTTCAAAAACTTCAGACTTTGAGCTCTGCTGTTTGTACAGGCTTGCAATAATCCACCCCCTTTGTCTCCCCCATCATTGGTTTGGGAAAGTTTTTTCTCGTGCAATACCCTGTGTTCTGTTCTCTGTCTGTCTCTATCTCTCTCTCCTCTCTTCCTGGTCAGGGCTCCCTTTCCTCTGCAGTTTGTTCTGTCAGTCCTCAGATACATTTTCTGTGTGTTCAGAATGACTTGATATTTCTCTAGCTATGTACAAGGGCTGAATGAAGCAAGCATAGGGTCCTCCTCCTACTCCACCATCTTAACTTTTCTCTCTTGCATTCAAGTCCTGGTTCCATTAATTAAGTGATTTGGGGCAAATCACTGAAGCTCTCTGTGTCTTAAATTCACAATAGCTGCTACTACACATAAAAAGATACTTTGAGACTTAAATTGGGAGAGCCTCAAGTAACATTTAAGGCACTTAAAATGACATAAAAGATGTACTCCATAAATTATAGTCCTTATTTAATGTGTATACTTCTTGCTATAGTTGATAAAACTTTCTAATGTCTTAGCAAGATATTAAATAATACCAAAAAGTATCTCAAAATATAAGTATGTAGCATTCAAACACCATCTACGTGTATGAAATGGAAAAAAAAATGTAAACTGTTGTGATGCTTTGTCAAGAGATCTAAATAAGCTCTCAGTAAGAGAAGAAGGTATTGTCAGCTGATATTTTTATCGATTTGAACATTTTTTTCCTTAAATTACATGGAATAATTACAACAACTGGTAACTAGAATGTCATCATTTTTTTCATCATATATTTAAAATTTGAAAATATAGAATTATTTAAAGCCCCTTGTCTTTGCATATGATTTTTTAAGCTGATCAAATCCTAAAATAAGGCGAAGTTTTTTGGTTCCCATTTCAAACCATTTCATGTGTTCCTAGGAACTCACACAGAATATCCCTACAGTACTTTGCAGCAGGAAGACAGAATTTCTAGTGTCAGGAATGACAGAATGCCATTCGGACTAGGAAACCCTTTGGGTAATTTCATTTTCATTTACTACTGAAGCAGAAAAATCAACATGTTGTGTGTCAGAGTACAATGAGAGCTACTCCTTGGCAGTTTGAATTTTAGCCATTGGTGATGGGAGAAATGTCTGAAGCTGGCTGTCAAGGTGTAACTTCACATAGATAACTCTAGTTTAAAGTAGGCAGGTAGTCTGCATTTTGATATTATCAAAAATAGAAAGGGCCCTTTAGCTTGAACCAAATGCTGTAGGGAATTATAACTCCTGTGAAATCTGATGCTCTGATGGTTGATCGTCAAGTCTGAAATGAAATAAATCTTAAAGCCTTCCCTTTGAACATTTCTACCTTCCTTGGGCTTTATAAAGATTGAAAAAAAGGAAACTGGCAAGGGAAAAGAATAGCCATACTAAAATTTCACACTAAAAGAGAGAAGTTTTCAATTAAAATTATAATTTACTGTAACATGGCAATTCTAAAACCTAGGTTGACTTTTTTTTTAATTTTTAAATGTTTATTTATTTTTGAGAGAGGGAGTCAGAGTGTGAGCAGGGGAGGGGAAGAGAGAGAGAGGCAGACACAGAATCCAAAGCAGGCTCCAGGCCGTGAACTGTCAGCAGAGCCCAACATGGGGCTCAAACCTACAGACTGTGAGATCATGACCTGAGCTGAAGTCAGACATTTAACCAACTGAGCCACCCAGGTGCCCCAGTTGACTCTTTTTTGATCTGTGAATATGGTTTTGCATATGTATTTTATTGAATGAGAAGACAATTAGGACAACTTAAAATAGATTTTCTGGATGGTAAAGTCAAACACCTTATTATTTCTATACTATTGTACATTGTGCACATTTTTTCAAATTAGGATTCATTACAAAATGACAGATGCCAACTGTAAATAAAATACTTCACAGTGGAAAATGTCATAATGTTAAAGTATTTCTCCACCATCACTGCAAATCCCTCTCCCCAGAGCTCACTGCGGTAAACATTTTGATATGTATCCTAAATAAACAAAAATTTAATAATATATGTACAGATACACATATAAACATGCAAAACATAGACTTTGTGTTGACAAAAATGCTATAAATCTGTACAGACTGTTATGTGAATTGCTATACCAGACTTAAAATTAAATTCTCCATGAATATGTGTGAAATGATGTAGTTATGTCAGGGAGTATTCCATTAATTAAACAATACTTTTAATTGTCTTTACATATTGTAACAACTTTTCTAGGGGAGAGAAACTATTGTAAATATTGCTACAGTGGACGTGGATAGTTGCTTATGTTTTTACTTAAGATAAATTGCTAGCGTTGAAATTGTTGAACACCAGGCTGCATGTTTTTTCAGGGTTTTCTTTAAATTTAAATTTCAGCTAGTGAACATACAGTAATATTAGTTTCAGATGTACAACATAGGGACTCAACACTTCATACAACACCTGGTGCTCATCACAACAAGTGTACTCATTCCCTATCACCTATTTAACCCACACCCATATGTCCTTTCTGGTAACCAGTTTGTTTTCTATAGTTAAGAGGCTGTTTCTTGATTTGCTTCTCTCTCTCTTTTCCTCCATGAGCATTTGTTTTGTTTCTTAAATTCTACGTATGAGTGCCATCATATGATATTTGTCTTTGACTTATTTTGCTTAGCATAATAATCTCTAGCTCCATTCACGTTGTTGCAAATGGCAAGATTTCATTCTTTTTGATAGCTGAGTAATATTCCATTGATAGATATTCCATTGATGGATATTCCATTCTATCCATAGGTATAGATAGATATAGATACACAGATATATAGATGACATAGATATGGATATAAATATAGATACTCATCTTCTTTATCCATTCATCAACTGATGGACACTTGGGCTCTCTCCATAGTTTGGCCATTGTTGATAATGCTGCTATAAACATCAGAGTGCATGTACTCCTTGAAATCTGTATTTTGGGATCCTTTGAGTAAATACCTAGTAGTGCAACTGATGGATCGTATGGGGTTCTATTTACAACTTTTTGAAGAACATCTACATGGTTTTCCAGAGTGGCAAAAGGCAGCATATTTAAATTGGAGATTTATAGTCCAAAATTATCTTGAAAAGAAATTGTGCTAGATTACTTTCTTATCAATATTTTTGTCAATGCTGTATAGTATTATCTTAACTACATTTGAACTAAAGAAAACTTTGACGTTAACTAATACATTGGCCTTTATTTATTTAAATCTGCATTTATGAAACCTATATTCTGCATTTTTAGCAAGTTATGCTTGTAAAACTACATAGGTTTTATTTTAGACATTTCTTTTATCGTATAAATATATATATTAAATATTCACTATTTAGAGAGTACTCTTTGGAATAAGTGAATATATATCATAATCTCTGCTCTCAAAGGAAGAAGCCAAGAAAGTACTAAAACTTTTTATAAATTTAATAAGACTTGAAACTATTATATACACTGTATCTTTTGTTTTGCATAAAAACCCACTGCAGTATTTTTTGTCCCAATTTTCTAGGTGTGGAAACTAAGATTTGGAATGGTTAAATTATTCACGTAAAGTCACATAAATAGTTCTTTGGGAACCAGGATTCTAGCTCTGGTTGGCCTTGTGAAACCCCACAATCTAAAAGTGTATATGAATGACACACAAATAATGAGAGTGCAAAATGATATCATGTTGGAAATAATGTCAGACAGCATCGAAGAAGATAGTAACTAGAATTTAACTTCCTGAGGTTAAGTACTCTTTTTACTCAGGTTTGTCCCTTCTATCAATAGCATATACTTGATCACACAGCAGACATTTCACCATTGTTGTATGTGGAATTAATGATTAGAGGGGTGGATTCACCATAAAAAAAAAAAGTGATATGTAGTTTGAATATCAAGAAAGACTTCGTCAAGTAGAATGCAGAAAGCATTTGATGTGGGTCCTAGTCAAGAAGACAACATTTTTGATACTTTACTGTTGCTGGGGAAGGATCACTTATAGTAGAGAGAAAACAATGTGTGAATGAATGTCAGCTGTTTAGTCTGAGGGTATCTGAGGAATAAGTAGTAATCTAGATTGTTTTGTGCTTAGAACACCAGCCCAGTAGAAGCATCCTCCCAAAATGAAAATTTACTTTTGAAATAAGTGATATTTTTAAAAATAAAAATATTCTGGGAAAATGGAAATCTTCTGGGGTGCCTGGGTGGCTCAGTCAGTTGAGCATCTGACTTCAGCTCAGGTCGTGGTCTCACGGTCTGTGAGTTGAACGCCGCATTGGGCTCTGGGCTGACGGCTCAGAGCCTGGAGCCTGCTTCCGATTCTGTGTCTCCCTCTCTCTCTGCCCCTCCCCCGCTCATGCTCTGTCTCTGGGTCAAAAATAAATAAACACTAAAAAAAAATTTTTTAAATGGAAATCTTCTGTGCACCCTCAATTCTTCTTACCCTGGTGTTTCTCTATACATGTCTTTTCTTTTCCATTACATTTAATCATTTTGAATATACCATATTCTTTCTTATTTCATCCATATTTACTTTATTTCTCACATCAGAGTATAAGCTCCATGAGGGCTGTATTTGTCACTTGTGTTTATAAGATATTTACCAAGTGACCAGAGCAGCACCTAACCCACGGTAGAGATAGAGAAATTATTTTGGTGAATCCCCATTTAACAGATGAGGAAATTGAGACTGATAATAAATTCCTTTCGTAAGTTCTCATACGTAATACTGGCTCAGCCCCGATTTTTGTCTTGCTCCAGAAACTGAGTTCCTTAATGCTGTTTGGTACTGTTTCCTTTTCAGAAAAACTCTGAGCTGTCTTTATTCATAAGCCATAGATTGAATCCACTACCCTGCTCTAGTTGTTTAGCTTAGAATCAACGACCCATCAAAAGGATGTCATCTATGGCTTAACTGGTGCCCAGTGAGGTGTATGGCTTAAGAAATAGATCACTGTTTATTGGATAATGACTTGCCAACCAATCAGATATATTCTTTAGTGAAATTTGCAGAAAAACCTAAGTTGGAGTTGTGTTAGTGATGCAACAGAAGAAATTGAAAAAGGAAAAGATACCTGAATTGTCACTACAATGGTCAGTTTGAATAAAGAGCAAAGCAGGAGCAGTGTGCTTGCCTCTACTGTTGTGAAGATGGGACAAGATTACTTGTTATGTGTGTCGAAGAACCATCTACTTCACTCAGAAGCCAGGCTGATCCTCTCCCGGAATGCTTTTTATTCTTCTTTACATTTATATTTGTTCTTACAATAACCTGCAATTGGCTTAGTAAAGTGTCACATATATTTGTTTTTCGTATTTCAAATGAGCTAAACAACACAAAATTCTTCTCAGATGTCAGAGATTTAAGAATATGCAAGGTTACCTTTTCCTACTATGTCTTTCGTCTTGTTCAGCGATTTAGTGAAATTAGTCCTTTACAAAAGTCTTACAGGAGATATAAAACAGTTATGATATGTTCTCTTTATCTTGTAAATAAATTTCACTTTTCAAATTCAAATAATAATGCATTTTTGTTTTTACTTTCTGAAGTCAATTCTACCACATAAAACTTACCATTTTATGTCCATTATGCCACAAAATCCAATTCTTATTCCTCTGCCTTAAGTGGCTGAGAAAAACACAAATGGATAAGCATGTAAAAATAGATTGGTATTGCCATTGGTTTTTATTTTTGTTGAAAAAAATCTATTCTGTAATTTTTCATCATTGAAGTCATTGTGCTTGCTTTCATTTATTATTTGATTAAATCTATCAGGATTTGATTTTATATCCCTTAATCTTCATTTGAAGCACTTATCTGTTTTCTGCATTGATTTAAGAACTTTCACATTTGAGATCCTTATACATCATTAAATTGCTTACTATTCTTCATTATGGATCCCAATACAATGATACCAATATATTTCTTCATTTGCATATCATTTTACCAGCTCCAAATAGATTCTTAACACTTTCTTCTCAAACGATCATGTAAATTTTATCTGTTAGATGTATAAATTAGGATAATTTTTATACTAAAAGATAATTTTCAAAAGCCATTATGTTCCTTTGTTTTCTTTAAGGTTAAAAATGGTTTCAGTCTATTGTATTAAGGAAGAACTACTAAATGCATGAGGAGTTGGAAAAGGAAAAAAAATCATTGCAGCTTGTGCCTTTACTAGTATTAACAGGACGACATTCATGCATACATACCATACAAAATTATTTTCTTGATTGCCTTCTCTTTAGGCACAATGCAGGAAAACTTTTAATCATGTTAAAACCTGGACCAGACACTAGAGATGTGATTGCAATTGCTTTTTCCCCACCCACACTATTAAGAGTAAACAGTTGGAAGACCTTCCACTTGCAAGCCTGTCTCATGTATGGTGATTTGTATTTACATTAATGCATTGTTGATGTTCCTATGATGCTTTTCCATTATTTCTATGAGGACTTTACTAGGAATAATACACATGTACTATTGTCATTCTTTCTAAAAAAAAAAAAAGTTCTTCATTCTAGGGAGGCCTTGAAAACCAAGGAAGGTGCAACCAAAAAAGCATCTTTTGTTTTTCCTTGTGGAAAAATATTTACTGAGATATTTATTTGCACTTATTCTTGTATTTTTCCCTCTGTTTCAGCAGGTAATTAATGTGAGTGCCGTGTTATCTTGTGGAAGGTCTGTAGAGGCAAGCATGGAAGCTGGATTTACATGAAGTTCTTTCTCAGCCCTCCTTCCTTCTCCCTTTCTTTCTTGTTTTTTTTCCCCCCTCTTTCTTCCTTCTTCCAATTTTAAAGTAATTGAAGAGATAACATTAAGTGTCCATCCAGAGGGGCAAAGATAGGAGAGGAGTGACTGAGAGTTAAAAAACAAGACAGGAAGGATTTTCTGCTGTTCTGTATAAGGAAGATGAAATTTTGTCACTCTTTAATGCCACATATTGCTGATGCATCTGTTACTACCTAGAGGAGTATGGCATTGATCCTTATTCTTCTCATAGGAAAGAATTCAGGCAAGAGATCAGAAAGCAGGAGCAAGCAGACTTTATTGAGTACAATCACAAGAAGGGTGAGTGGACAGCTTGAGAGAGGCTCGAGTGCCCAGAACAGAATTGGTCCCAGGGTTTTGCTAACTAGGGAGTGGAATATTCCTTTCTTGGGGTGGGAATCAGACTCTTTTCTTCTACATTTGGCATACGTAAAAAAGAACTGTTAAGATGTTACTTAAATTTGTAAGTGAACTGATTCTAATATACCTGGGTTTCCTCGTATCTCTCCCATCACTATTAAAAAATAAAACGAGAAACATGAATACTTTATTCTGAAAAACTGTATTTTTTTCTTAAAAAAAGCATACTTAGAACACATTGTTTAATATTTAATAATAGTATTTATCATGTCTACTTGAAAATAATAGTAAAATACTGGCCTTTATATTGCACATGAAATACAACCCTGTAGAGTAAGCATAAGTTACGAGTTGCAGTATTGTGTCAATGCATTTCATTTGCATGTGCTAATTAATTACTATTTTATGCCATCAACATTTGGGACTGAAGGCTTTATTAGCTAAAAGGAGTTCTTTTATAATCTGAAACTAAATAATGAACAAATTTAATGAAGGTCACATATTTTTCTTCATGTTATTATAGGTTAATTGTAAAATTAATTAGATCCATTTGTAACTTTGATATGAATAATATACATTCATTTAGAGTTGACATAAAATTTTGAAATTTTGAATGGTAATGTATATAGTAAATATTTAATAAAACTTTATTCTAGGATATTTCAATAAATATAAATATAAAGTTCTGAAAATTCAATTTGACAATCTCTGGAGAAAGTAATATTTTTGTTACATATGTAATGATACCATTTCTCTTAGTTTTAAAACTTCCTTGTTCTTTTTTTAATACTATGTTTTTTTATAAAATATACTGCATGAATGATAATAAGAAATTCAAGCTTAGATACAAAATGGTATTTCCACTTCAATCAGGAATAAAGTACTTTTCAGAGAGAGATATATATAGTCCACGTATATTAATAAAATTGAACAATTATTAGCATTTTTTAACCTCAAAATATGTATATAAATTGAAATTAAATTGTGTTTCAATGGGGAAAGATTCTTCCCCACTCCTGATGTTTCCTTCCCAGGAAAGTTTATTAGTCAACATTATCCCAGGCCTCTGGGGTTTCTCCTCCCCCTGAAAGAATAATCACTTATTGAGAGGCAAATTTGCAGAGAAAAACAAGACTTCCTATGCCCTCTCTGCTGTTCTCCTGTTTCTTTGCAGCTGCCTGAATACAAAGTACTCCCTCTTCAATGGGCTTGTTCACAGTAGGATCTTGCCCTCCTTTGGTATTTCCTGGGTGTGGGTGAACAAGTCTGCTTATTAGTGGCATTCACTAATACATTAGTTTTCTCTTGCTGGTGTCACAAATTATTACAAATTTAGTGGCTTAAAACCAACAAAATTTTTCAGTTTCTTTAGGGTAGAAGGTTCTCTGGTTTGGCTTGGCTGGTTTCCCTGCTCCTTGTTTCCCAAGGCCAATATGAAGGTAGTGGGCCAGTGGGCTCTTACCTGGCAGCTCGGGGGAAAAAGCCTCTAGTAACCTCATTGGGGTTGTTGCCAGAATCTAGTTCCTGTAGGCCTGAGGCCCCTGCTTCCTTGCTGTCAGTAAGGGACAGTCTTTGTTCAGAGGTTGCTTGTATTCCTTCTCATGCATTCTCTCTGGTCCCCATCAGTGGGTTGAATTCCTCTTAGGCTTCCAATCTTCCCAACTGTTTATTCTGCCTCATTTCTTTATTTTTATTTTTATTTATTTATTTATTTTTAATTTACACCCAAATTAGTTAGCATATAGAGCAACAATGATTTCAGGAGTAGATTCCTTAGTGCCCTTTACCCATTTAGCCCATCCCCCCTCCCACAACCCCTCCAGTAACCCTCAGTTTGTTCTCCATATTTATGAGTCTCTTCTGTTTTGTCCCCCTCCCTGTTTTTATATTATTTTTGTTTCCCTTCCCTTATGTTCATCTGTTCTGTGTCTTAAAGTCCTCATATGAGTGAAGTCATATGATATTTATCTTTCTCTAATTTCACTTAGCATAATACCCTCCAGTTCCATCCACGTAGTTGCAAATGGCAAGATTTCAGTCTTTTTGATTGCCGAGTAATACTCCATTGTAATATATATATATATATATATATATATATATATACACCCCATCTTCTTTATCCATTCGTCCGTCGATGGACATTGGGCTCTTTCCATACTTTGGCTATTGTTGATAGCACTGCTACAAACATTGGGGTGCATGTGTCCCTTTGAAACAGCACACCTGTATCCTGTGGATAAATGCCTAGTAGTGCAATTGCTGGGTCGTAGGGTAGTTCTATTTTTAGTTTTTGAGGAACCTCCATACTGTTTTCCAGAGTGGCTGCACCAGCTTGCATTCCCATATTCTGCCTCATTTCTAACTGGAACTGGAAAACAGTTCTCTGCTTTTTTTATGAACCCATGGGATTTAATTGAGCCCATATGGAAAATTCAGGATAATCTCTATGTTTTAAGATATATAGCTTTAACCATACCTGCAGTGTCCCTTTTGTCACAGGTTCTAGGAATGAGGGTGTGGACATCACTGGGGGACCATTTTCACCTATTACAAGTATTATCAGGCCTACTCAGCCAAAACACATAAAGCCAATTTCTTCATCCTCTACAGCAATAAATGTAATAGACTGGCCTCCATATTAACTCTTTCTTCATATCCTTAGTTGTTGAGAACTCAGGAAGGAAAGAGGTTTTATGTTTATTGGGGCTTCCTCAAGGACTCTAACATTTTCAATGAAATTTTATTTCTTCAGAGGAAAAAATTAGAATATCATCAGAGGAAAACAAAAATCTTTTACTTTACACTTTAAAGCTATGTCTCAATAAGAAATTTTTGTTACTCTATTCCTTTGTGCTCTATTACTGTGCTCTCAGAATAGTGAACAGGAGATACATCAGGATGTCTCCATATCAATGTAAAACACATTTGAAGTTTTTGGTAATGTCAAAATTTTAAGGAAATTTGAGTGTTTTATTGGAGATCCTTTGTCATTCCATTTCCTGAGACATAAACAAGAGAAAAGAGCATGAATGCTTAAAGGTCCATTGATAGATGCATACAATCAACTTAGAAATACTGAAAAGCTATGACATGATTTAGGAGGAAAAGTCTGAGGAATATATTAATGTAAAGGAAATTTTCCTTTGTTGAGTAAGATTCTTCATTCACGTGTCAACTTCATGTGCATTTTGTTGTGCTTATCCTTTTTCTTTGTTATCTTAGAAGGTTCCCAGTTTGTTATTGAAAAGGAAAAGTCTCATAGAGTTTTAAAAATTATTGAGCATTTTATTGCATTAGGGAAGATAATCATAAAAAGTGTTTGAGGCTAACACACATTAGAAAATTATTGAAGTTATCATCCTCTCTCTCCCAATGGCATTTTTACTATTTTGATGATTTTATTAATTCCTTAAAATTTATGGCTAAATCAGGAGATCTAACTGAATACAAGTCATATTTATAATCCACAGGAATAAGGAAAGAGAATCTGATTCTAAATATGGGAGCATGTGCATGCACATGTGTGACCCATATATATATATATATATATATATATATATATACACACATATATATGTGTGTATATATATATATAATTTTTCTGTTGCTCTATTCCTTTGTGCTCTATTACTGTGTGTGTGTGTGTGTATGTGTGTGTATATATATATATACGTATATATATGTATATATATATACGTATATATATATGTATATATATACGTATATATATATACGTATATATATACGTATATATATACGTGTATATATATACGTATATATATATACGTATATATATGTGTATATATATATATATATATATATATAAAATTCTCTATAAATTATACCTACCACCAGAACGTGAGATGAGTTGATTGAATCCCTCCCATTGGAACAGAAATCATTCTGAAATCAATCAGAAATCAATCATTTTTCTAGAGAGAATTCATACTCACAGTTATACAAAAGTAGAAGCATATTTTGAAAAAAGACATCAGAGAATGCACTTGTACTTTTAGAACTTAGGACAGTCATTGTAACAATTTGAGTATAGCAAACAGGTACAGAAATAATTAAAATAAGTGACAGGTCATGAATTCTGTAAGTAGAGCTAAGATCAAATACACACTGTGCACAAATAATTTCTATAGATCTTTTGTTGTTTATGAATGAGTCAACATTAGGACAAATAGATCCATCAAATAATACTGAAGAACAAGAGAAGGGAGCAGTGAGAAAGGAAACATCATCTCAATAATATTCAGAAAAAAAACAGAAAAATCTTGACATTTAGTCAAAAGATGAATAGAAAATTTTAGAAGACATGCTTGACATTCCTCGGGCACGCATATAGTTTATCATATCAAGTGGGATACTTTTGAGAATGAAGAGGGGCACTATTAATGATTATAGCAGAACAACATCCAGAAACTAGGCCTGTACTGGGAAAACTGAGATGTATGGTCATCCTAGCAAATAGAATATCAGAAAATGTGTGCATATGTCACATGGACAGCCAAGATGACAGAGTAAGACAAGGAGAGTAAGCAGAAAAGACAAGAAGCTGAGATTTTTCAAAAGGATGGGCTTAGGTAAGAAATAACGGCAGAGAACATTTAGTGATAACTGAGGTGTAGGAGAAGAGCACACCTTCCTCGAACCATCTTAGGGTTCCTGGCTGGCTCTGAAAATTAAACCGGCAAAGACAGATTAGCAGGAGAAAAGCATATACCTTTGTTTAATATAGGATGTACATGGCTTAGGAGCCTTTGTAAGGAAATGAAGACCCAAAGGAACACTTGTGTATTTTATGTATTTTATGTATGTTTGATGAGACATGGACATCTGTGGAGGAGTATGATAGGTTAAGGAGTAGGAAGTAATTTAATTTTAGTAAACTAGGGGAAACCTAGCAAGTCCTGTTTGTTAGCATTCTTCCTTATGTCCCTTTGCTTTCAGAGATAAGGATGCTTCTTTCCCTTCGATGTAGGGAGGGCACCTATCACAAGAGGAATTTATGGCTTGTTTTAGAAAAAAAGGCTGAGGGGAAGAAGGTCAGAGTGACCTTTCTGCATCTGTCATTTTCTCAAACTCTTTCAGCTTAAAATATTCAATATACCAAAATGCTATATTTTGGGGTAGCATGTCCTGATCCCAATCAGTAGAATTGAAATTTCTGTAGGAGAGGTTAAAAGCAAAAGTGACATAGATGAAAATTGAATCAGTGTTGTGGAGTAAAACTTGAATAACATTCCCAGAATGCTGACCAAAGGGAGCAAGTAATGAGCATGATGTGTGTTATCTGAGGAATGTGGAGATTAAACCTTAGAAGAAGATTAAACCTTAGAATTACAGGTATTCATGAGAAAGAAACGGGAATGATTTGGACAAAAACTTTAAAGTACTTGAAAACTTTCTGCAACAAAGAAACAGACTTCAGTACAAAAAGTGAAAGGGCTTCTCTGGGATACAAGGAAATCAAAGAAAAGATTTTCACATCTATTCAGATTTTGTCTTTATTTGATTATTAAATGAATGGAAGAAGTGTATGGTTGTTTTTTTTTTTTTTGATGGAATTTCAAAACCAAAACACAAAACAAATTAAAAAAAAAATTAAAGTCTTGCCCAAGAAGTAAAAATACTAAGCTGGACTTCAACTTCTCAGCAATGTTCATCATCAGGTAAGAATGAAAGGAATAAAGAATAACTTTGAAGAATGAAAGTTGTATCCAGATATTAATAAAAAGATACTTTATTATTCAAACACTTAGAAAATATACTTCTATATGACTCTTAAAATATCACTTTGATATATATCCTGGCCTCTTTAAGATGAGTCAAAAATCAGAGCTAGAGATAGGGCAAGTTTCATATTCATCATGTACAAAACACTGTGGCAGAAGCAAAAATGAAGATGAAGACATTGCTTTCAAAGAATTCTATACTTTGTCCAGGCCAAGCTGTATGCAATCAATTCAAAACAAAAATAGAACTATAATAAGTAACATAATTGTGTGACTTAGACTGAGGCAATCAATGCTTAATGTGTGCTATGAGTGGTAGGAAAGTCTGCCAAGTTAGTGGCATTTATGCTGGACCTTAAAAGAGATTGCAAGTTTAAAAATTTGGAAACTTATTCTGAAGAAAAAATATAAGAAAATGTGCGAAAAGTTTTGGGAGACTGAAGAAAAGCCCTGAAATTTTATTACGTTTGTTTGTTTGTTTGTTTGTTTGTTTAGAGAGAGAGAGAGAGCACAAACGGGAGGGGCAGAGAGAGGGAGAGAGAGAGAATCCCAAGCAGGTTCTGCACCCTCAGCACAGAGGCCAATGCAGGGCTCCAAGTCAAGTAAGATCCTACCCTGAGCTGAAACCAAGAGTCCTGAATGCTTAACTGCTTAACTGAGCCACCCAGGCACCAAACCCTGAAATTTTAAATCTCGAAGAACTAAGAGTCAGATTATGGAGGCATTGAGGGTCACAATGGGGAGCCATTGGGAAATTTCTGAAGCAGAGTGACTATTATTCATGACTTCAGAAGGTAAATCTGTTGAAAGTGTTAATGATATAACTGTCAGAAAACTGGGAGATCCGTTAACTAGTTATCATAGATTTCTAGAGAAGAGATCGCAAGAAACTGAACTCAGTCATTCCCAATGATTTTTTTTTTTTTAACTAGAATATATTGGAGAAAGATGATAAATGCAGAATTGACAAGACTTGGTGATTGGTTGTAGAGATGCAGGAGATGGATGGCTATGATATTTATATTGGGAGCAGGCTATCAATAAGATACAGAGCTAACACTTAAGCCGTCACAATACTAAGGACTTTATGAGTATCACAATTAATCATAGAGGAATTAATGATAAAGGCATTATTATTATTAGAACTATTTCACACATGAGGAAGTTGAGTCAGAGAGGTTAAGAAGTTTGGCCAAGGTCAAATAGAGGTGATAGACCCGGTCTTTGAACCTAGGCATTCTAATTCCAGAGCCTGTATTTGTCACTACTTTCAATCAACAAACTATAAATTGAAAGAATTTTGAATGGCCAAGCTAATTTCGAATCAAAGTAATATCCAGAGGGATATGTGAGTTGGGTATACGTCAGGATTCATTAATGGTCTCAGAGCTCATGATGTAATATGGATGAAATTAGTATACATGTGGTATTTGGAATTATGTAAATAGATAATGCTATCTAGTAGACAACACTTTTTAGACAGAGAGTGGATATAGCATAGAAATTATGAAAATCTCTTCAGTTAATTTCCAGAGTACCTCAAGAATGGTGATTTTAGATTGCTGTTTGAATTTTCCAACTTTGTAAAATTTTTATTTTTAGAAAGGAATATGTAATAAATAGCTGTTTGCAGGAAGTTTTTCTTGTAAAGTAAATTATTTAGCATCTTACTATTGAGGATTTCTTCAGAGAGATGTGAAGAAAGAATTTATAATTTATAAGAAATATCCTACTGGTCTTTCTGTTTACTACAACTAGGAGTTATAGGTCATAATAGTTTATAAAATGTAACCTATCTGGTACATAAGCATGCCAAATTGACTACATAATCTATCATCTATCTATCTGTCTGTGTATCTATCTATCTATCTATCTATCTATCAACTGGAGGATCAAATTCTTGCCTCCCTGGCAGTGGTGGAAAATCATAGTATTCATACAGATGTGTGGCAAACACTCGCTGGTAATTTTCACTGGTTGAACCCCTCCACTTGGTCCTGCACTACTGAGTGGGGTTTCTTGGGTGTTGCAATTGTTGCTATAATTATTCTTTTTATTATAGTCCGCCAAACTGGAATGAAAGCACTGTCTATGGCTAGGGACATCAAGCACGCCTACACTGCTCAATTATCTCAAAGCCTGATAGCTGCTCCCCTACAAAAAACAAAAAGGGGGAAATGTTGGGATTATTACTCAGGATGGTGAGATTATACACAACGCTTGGCTAGCTGAAATGTAACATGGAGATTTCTGGTAGGCTGCAGTTAAGCTTGAGAAGAGGTGGGTCTCTTGGAATGCCAGGGCTTGCATAACCTCCTTGACTGCCAAATGCTGGGCGGGCTGGGGTGGGGTAGCGGACTGTCCTTCCCAGGTGTGGGAAACTCTGTTATGTATATGTTTATACATTGTGTACAAGTTTGGGAAAACAGTAGGACACATAGACTCTTGTGGTATATCTCTGATTGGATTATTCTCTTGTGATTGTTCACCTTTAAGTCATGCACCCTTTGTTTTTGCATGCCTGAAATGTTACACGCCCTCTGTACACAACAAGCCAACTGAGATTTGTGATTGGCCTGACACTGCAATAAATGAGAATGTGAGTGAGGCAAACTGGGGTCTTTGTCTGCAAACTTTGGCCCCCATGCCTTCTCCTGTCTTTCTTAGCCAAGTGTGGAGTAATGTTTCATCCCTCAGCACAGGGTTTGCTGGCCATTTCAGGCATCTATCTACCTCTCTTACATGCTTTCATTAGTGCTTATAATTAATAGTTTACAAAG
This sequence comes from Lynx canadensis, assembly GCF_007474595.2. Lineage (NCBI taxonomy): Eukaryota > Metazoa > Chordata > Mammalia > Carnivora > Felidae > Lynx > Lynx canadensis. The sequence continues at coordinate 180,908,348 of NC_044310.1, read as the reverse complement.
TCACACTCATTAAATGCATTTTTATGTTGATATTCATGAAAAGACACTTGCACTATTAACATGGAGTAAAGTGAGGGTGTCTGAAAAAGGAGCAGAAACATAGCACTAGATTCTTGGTTACTGGCCTGCACTTTGAGATCTATGTCTGGGAATGTTTGACTATAGTGGTGAGCTGCCTGGGGGATGGGGAATAGGAGAAAGGAAGCAACTTAGCACAGCTTTTCTTTTCCTTCCTTTACAACACTCTACTTTTTAATCCACTCTCCACCGCTATTTTAGTTCAATTAATATTAATTAGAGTTCAGCTTTAAAGTGTTAAGATATCAATTCACTTGCTCCTTAAATTAAAAAAGATTGAAGTTCTTTTGAATTTTTAAATGATAACTGTAATATTTTGTATGCATTGATGGTTTCTCCATTTCACCTATCATATTAAGGTAATTCTTCAGAGATTCTGAGTAGGGAGAATATGTCATGCAGAAGATGAAATGGGGCATGTTAACAAAAGAAAGAAAGAAAGAAAGAAAGAAAGAAAGAAAGAAAGAAAGAAAGAAAGAAAGAGAAAAAGGACATTTTAAGGCACTTCACAATATTTCTTTGTTGATAAAATATATAGTATTTTAGCAGTACAAAATATAAAAATAGAATTAAATATTTAATTAAATAGAGGAAATAAATTATACCTGAATCCAAAATAAAGGAAACTTTGTTCTGATTTAATGAAATATACGTTTAGTGGGGATTTTACTTGATCATATGTTGCAAGAAAGAATAGAATTCTCATTTTTATTATCTGATAAAATGTGTCCAGAAATTGTATGCTCTACTAGAGAATTGGGAAGCTAATATAGGCAGTACTTTCTGCTCTAAATTTATACTTCAAATTACATTGCATTTGTAATTATAAAACATTTTTTTTTCTCATTTAAGTTGACTTTAATTTGTGGCTATGTTGAATTAGGTAAGGACTTTCAGTGTTATTGTCCACAGAAGAGATATTTGGATGGGAGGACCAAATGTATCACAGTTGGTGAGATACTACCTGTTAAACAAAACCTATCTAAAGCAAATGATCTCTCTGATAACTGAAGCCTCTTAAAGGCAGGTGCCAGAAAATTAGCAGATCATTTTCTCCTTCTAGTAAAATCTGATGATAGATGTCCTTTGTATAGAGGTATGGAGGCTAAAATAACCTTGAACCTTAAAGCATCAAGGTGAATAAATGTTTGTGTGACAAAAGTTAAAATAGCTCTATAGTACAGCAGGTAATGTAGACAGCAACTAGGCTGATTTTGTAAGTTAGTATGAAAGGAATTCAGTTCACCACTCTTATCCGCTCTCTAGTACTTTTTGTTTCCTTACAACTGACTCCTTGACCCTTTGGTAGGTAACTGGTGTCTCATTGCTGTGAGGTTCTAGGTCACTGTTAAATGTTAACTGACAAAGACTTAAAATTTAATCTTTCCATTAGAGTTTACATGCTTAACAGTCATTTTTGTAAACCAAACTCTTACGGTCCAAAGAATTGCTCATGCTGGGATTTAAATTCTGTGGGAGAAGGAGGAAGTATAAAGTCCTATAGGCCTCTGACCCTGCATTGTGTGTTAAATTAAGTTAAAGAAATAATTTTTATTTATGCCAACAACTTTATTTAACCATCAGAGTGCCAGCTTAATGTAATCTTGTGAATTAATGTCATTACATTATAGAATAAATTTTTGTTGAATACTTTTTTCTCCTGCTGTTAACTCTGCCCTTTTGTCAGTAACTTATAGTGGGTGACTATTTGTACAGAGGACTTCGCACATGAAGTGTAATTGCAGTTATTAAATAATAGATTTCCCTTGTATACTCTTCTCAGTCATTTGGAAAGGCAAAAGATTTGTTCAGAACTTTACAATACCAAGGACGTATTTTAAATGCAAGAAAGGAATAAAGTCATATATATATATATATATATATGTATATGTATGTATATGCATATATATATATGACTAGATTTATGCATTATAGATAAAAGGACAAAGATTATTTTGCATTCGGACATAAAACTCAATGAAAGTTTAGATTCAAGTACAGAATTTTAAGATTTATTGAAAGTGAACCTTCTCCTTACAGCTAAAATGCATATGGATTGAATTTAACCTCCTACCTAAAACATATGAGCAGCAACCACAAAAATAAGACTAATGACATGATTCCTATGATACTACAGCTTATGGCCTTGAGAGAATTTTGAGTCAGTGATACAAGAAGGGAGAACCCAGATGGAAACCGGTGAACTCCCTGAAGTGAGGAGACAGAATTGGGAGTCCAGGGAAACCAAAGCAGCTATATAGTTCACAGGAAAGAATATTAGAAAGGAGAGTGGTACACAAAGCTGTGATTCTGGAGATGGGCAAAAAGTCCATCTGGACAACTCAGTTGAGTACTGATCAGCATATACATGTGGGTCACTACTCGAGGATAGGGAAGATCAACCCAACAAGTTTAGAGGTAACATGCCTAGTGCCCAAAAAGGGTGAATACGGTTGGTTTCCACAGGCAAACTGGAAACGGGGCATTGTGTAGAGTATGCAGAAGTATCTTGGCTAAGTCTTTGAGAAAAATGAGCTTTAGACGGAGTGCTGTTCCAGTTTTATCCAACAAAATTTCAGAACAAGATCTCCCCACTCCCATTCAAATTGTTTCCAATCACATCCTAGAAAAAATCTCAAGTTTATAGGGAAACATAAATATTCTGCACCCAGGAAGCTAAAATTCATAATGTCTGATGTTCAATAAAAAAATTGGCAATCTGGCAAAGAAGCAAGAAAATACAACCCATGATGAGAAAAAAAAAATTAGTCAACTGAAACTGACTCAGAACTGACACACGTATTAGACTTACCAGCCAAGATCATTAAAGTGTATTAACTGGATTCCATATGTTCACAAAGTTAGATAAAAACAGGGGGAAAATGTGTATATATAAACCCTAGGCAGTAATTCATGGGAAATTGATAGCACTAAACACTTGTATTAAAAAAGAAAAAAGTCTCAAATCAGTGCTTTCAGCATCCACCTTCAGAAAATAGAAAAAGAAAAGCAAATTAAACCCAGGGTGAATAGAAGAAAGAATAATAATGATCAGTGTGAAAATGTGTTAAATAGAATCAACAGAAAAACAATAGAGAAAATCAATGAAAATGAAAGGTAGTTTTTTGAAAAGGTTAAAGAATGTGTTGACCACTAGCCAGAATAATTGGGGGAAGAAAAACAAGAGGATTCAAATTAATATTATAAATAAACACGTGTTTTAAATTTTAAAATTTGTTTATAGAAGCAGGCAGAAAATAAGTTTCACCACACTAGAGGAACTATAGTAAAGAAGGTTAAAAGGACACTGGAAATAAACAATAACAGAAATATATGCTTTAGCTAACAGTAAAGATTAGGGAAAGATGAAAAAAACACAAACAAACGAACACACAAACACTTGCACCTGCGGCACTGGCTGTCAGTAGAATTTTAAAATAAATATAAGGGGTCTATCCTGAGACTAATCTTTTTATTATTTTTTTTTATTATGTTTGAGAATGTCTCATAGTTTCTTAGTAGCTAATTAACTATAAAAGGAAATAGTTGAATTAGCTAATTAAAACACTTGGAAGCATTTTATAGGAGAACAAAAGTAAAAGGTACACTATGACTAATTGTCTCCCCAAAGCCACATTGTAGGCAAGAAGGCAGTGGAATGATAGCTTGATAGTGTGCTGAGAAAATAGAATTGTCTACCCAGACAATCACTCTTTTGGGAATTAAGGTATGGTAAATACAATTTCACAAAAAGATATATGGAACATGTCACACAGAGACCTTCACCCAAAGAACTACATGAAGATACTCTTTATGACAAACGAAATCGAACCCTACAGGCTATAATGTGGTGCAAGAGGCAGTGGTGAAGAATCAGTCCATAAGCATAGACGCTACATGAAAACTGACTGAGGGAAAAATAGTGAGTGTGCCAGGATGGGAATGGGGACTGGTATAGACTAAATGTGGTTTTTTAGTTTATGACTGCTGCTGTAACAAATTACCACACATTTAGGGGCTGGAAACAACACAAATTTATTATATTAAAGTCCTGAAGTTCAGAAATCTGAAATGGACATCATTAGGCTAAAATCCAGGGGTGATAGGGTTGCATTCCTTCTGGAGCTTCCAGATGAGCATCTGTTTCCTTCCCCTTTCCTTCTTCCAGAGGCTGCCTGCATCGTTTTGGTTCTGCCCTCCTTCTAGCAATCTTATCATTTTGATCTGTTCTTCAGTTGCCAATCTCCTTCCTGTCACTCCGCTGCCTCCCTCTTTCACATATAAGCACTCCTGTGATACATTGAGCTCACCCAGATAATACAGGATAATTTTCCCATTTCAAGATTTTCAATCACATATGCAAAGTCAAACATATGCAAAATCCCTCTTGCCATGTAAGGTAACATATTCACAGGTTCTGGGAATTAAGATGTGAACATCTTTGGGGATGGGAGAAGCATTACTCTACCTACTGTAGGAAGTATTAAAATCCAAAAAAAACCATAAGGAAGATGGGGAGGGGGAGGATAGGAGCTAAAATATTTTGAAGACCTTGCTTGTATTTCTTGAAAAGAGAATGCTAATTCATTTCATACTTTAGTGAATCAATTTTCTTGAGAAGTACACATGTTAAAAATGCAGTGTATGTCATGAAAACCAGTGGAAGGAATAAAGGGGTTTTAAAAATGGATTTATCCAGTATGTAAGGAAATAAATAAGAACACAATAAAATATAGAAAAAGATGATGAGTTTGAAAAATGTCAGCAATACAAATGTAAAAGGACAAAACCACCAGTGTGTGGACAGGTATATTCAGATAAAATTAAAAATAAAATGGTCATACCTAAAACATAAGGGTATTGGAAGTTTAAAAATAAAATTATGGTAAAAGATAGGCTCTAAAAAAGAAAAAAGAAAAAAACTGGTGTAGGTGGATTAGTGGTTCTAAGCCAGGGTCAGTTTTGCACCCCAGGAGACAATTGGCAATGTCTTGAGATATCTTTGTCACAAATTTTGTGTGTGTATGTGGGGGGGGGGGGCTGTTTTAAGTACTGTAGCTTTATAATAAATCTTTAAATCAAGTAGTTTTAAGTATTCCAATTTTCTTCTTCTTCAAAGTTATTTTGGCTGAATAAACAAAAAACAAAATACTTTTAGCCAACAACTGTGGAATATACGTTCTTTTAAAATTCATATGGAACATTCACAAATTAAATCTACATTCTAAGCCATAAAACAATTACTGTTAATAAATTGAAAATAATCGAAATTACGTATAGGACATATTAGCTTATGAAAATGAAATGAACAAAAAAAGCACAATAATTGAATGGTCATGAAAAAATATTCAAGTACTTGAAAATTAGACAACTTTCTTCTAAATAATCCATGAATAAAAACAAGGAAATTAGAAATTACTATAAAGTGAATAAAACCAATCCCACAACATATCCAAATTTGTAGATTGCACCTTAGTAATGCTTGGAGGAAAATTACAGCATTATATGCTTATCATTGCACCACTAAACTTCCAATAAAACTCCCTTTGCACAACTACCTTGTGAGATTGATCATGTAGGAAAAAATCTAGGAGGGGAAACTAAAAAGATATCATTTGGAAGAAAAATTTCAAGGGAGACTGGATATTAATTAGAGGTAGGAACAAGGAGGAAAAGGCTATTCCTAGGGGTCATGTACAAAATTTTTCCTAAGAATCCCATTTCTTTTTTAATTTTTTTAAGTTTTTATTTATTTTTGACAAAGAGAAATAGAGAGAATGAGAGCTGGGGAGGGGCAGAGAGAGAGGGAGACACAGAATCTGAAGCAGACTCCAGGCTCTGAGTTGTCAGCACAGAGCCCAGCATGGGGCTCGAACTCACAAACTGTGAGATCATGACCTGGGCCGAAGTCAGACACCCAACCGACCGAGCCACCCAGGCACCCCAAGAATCCCATTTCTTGCACTACCTCCCTACCCCATTGTTTATGGCTTTTTCAACTGTAAATAAAAGACACAAATTAGCATAAAGCAAAAGGTAGGTTTGGTAGTTTATGCAAACTGCAGAAAGAGTGATACTCCTTATTCCTATGAAATCATGTCTTTTTATTGATTGCAACTCACTTCCCTATTTTTCTGACAACCATGGAAATGGCAAATATGCTCAGACTAAACATGATGCAATGATATCTCCTATAAATTTAAGTTCATTCAAAGGAAAGAGCAAACAAGCAAACCTGGTGTCATATGCATATATTACATTCAGTTCCACATCCAGATTTTCTCATAGGTTTCATAATTATTTTTAGGTGTGGTTCTCCTTAATATTGTATACCATCTAAATATTCATGCCTCAGTGTACTCTAGTTTTAATGGCAAATGCAAACAGGAACAGCATTATGAGCTCCCTCTGAAAAAATAAGAAAAGGGTAAGAACATACTGTGATCTCTGATCCACATACTGTATTTCCTGGACACTGATATTAAAGATTCATCTCTCTGGAGCTGGTGTAAATTTCCTGATTTACTAATGTAACTGAACACATTCTTATGCTGTATGTATTGGTTATTTCCATTGCGCAATTTCTTCCAAGCCCAGAGCTGAGTGGGGTGACAAATCTCTTGTAAGGATCTGGACCACTTTAGCTTCCTACTTTCTGTTGATGTGATTATGGGGATCTTGGAATTGACTTGGAGACTGACCTGTGAAGCTTCCTGTTAGAGTCTGGATTTATCTTCAAAAAACAAAACAAAACAAAACAAAACAAAACACAACACAACAACAACAACAAAACCAACAAAAAACAAAAATCTTTTTTTTTTTAACCTTCATTGGTTTTCTGTTTATTTCATCCTAAATGACCATTAGGAATTAAAGAAAAAAATGAAATAAAGTTGGGTCAGGAATCTGAATTCAGAAGTGAATATTGAAGAATCTATCTCTTCCTATCTCCTTTAACCTCTTTTTAATAGAGTTTCTCTAGACTTTTGCATTGAAAAAAAAAGGTGGGGGGAAGCAATAGCCTCTTCTGATAAACATAGATAATCTGTCCACTTGGACACAGTCTCCTTACTAACAATTCCAAACCGTGGGAATAATTATCCTTGTGAGGAAAAGATACACAATGAAGTACTTAGGAAGAATCAGACGAATCAGCTTCTATGCTTCCTCTAGCGCTCCGGTCATTGTCCGTTTTTGTTCTAGAACTGTAATGTAGATTTGAAATTTAGGCATTTGCAGTTTGGCAGGGTGCCTGATTGACTTGTATGGTCTTGAGTTACTTGTCATGGATAGAGCACTTGTCTTTCTTTTTCCTTTCTAACAGACTAGCTTCGATAGAATCTTAACTCATTTGAAGTAATTCATTGAAGACTGCAAGAGGTAGCCAAAAATACCCCAAAAGTTGGGTAGATTTCTTCCAAGTCCTCCTAAACTGAAAACTGAAAAAGCACAAGGTCTGAGAAATAGGCAATGATTTTGTCGTATGTATCACTGCCAGATTTAGTGTAGGACTTGGAGTCAGTTTTACTGAGCGGTTATGTTTACGTGCCTCTATAGTTCTTTCACCAGAGAGTTCACTGTTTTTTTGTTTTGTTTTTGTTTTTGTTTTTAAATTTATTTATTTTTAAGAGGCAGAAACAGAGCATGAGCAGGGGAGGGGCAGAGAAAGAGGGAGACCCAGAATCTGAAGCAGTCTCCAGGCTCTGAGCTGTCAGCACAGAGCCCCACGCGGGGCTCCAACCCACGAACTGGGAGATCATGACCTGAGCCCAAGTCAGATGCTTACCTGACTGACCCATCCAGGCACGCCAGACAGCTCACTTTTTAAGTTACTTCTACATTTGGTTCCGTATGTTAACTTTAAATCTTCGTTGAATTAATTACAATCGCCTCCACAGTTCGAGTGCCACCCGCATTATCTGTGGATATTGATGTTCTGGCTGCTGAGGGAACCCCAGCTAGCATTCATAGCCCGGGGCATTCTGCTTGTGCCCTCAGTTTCCGTGATGAACTGAGGAGGCAGGGAGGGGGGAAACAGACATGGGAGTAGTCAAGAGGAGAGAGAAATAGAGGGCAACCGCTGTGGGAATAAATTTAAAAGTGTTCCTGCTGGAATTATGGATGTTTGAAAGACAAGCAGCCAAATGTGTTCATAAAGACACTTACTGAGGGAGCTGGCAGCTGTGTTTTGTCAAGCAGTTAGAAGCCGGAATCTTAGGATAAAGGCTGTAGAGAATAAGGGATAGAATTAGGAACTTCTGATCCTGAGGGAGCAGATGAATTTCTGTTTCACAACTTCCCCTCACTGGGAAAGAAATGGGGAAAGAGTCTTTCATTTTGACTGAGACAGGAAGTTCATGGGGCTACTCACCTTCATATGCGGTGCTGTTCAGAGGCCTTGAAAGTGAGCGTGTATTTCCTTGTAGGAAATTTATCCTTGTAGACATTTCAGGTGGATTTTTATGCCAGAAAGATGATCATAACCACCAACAAGCAATCAAGACTCTAGGCTTGGCTGCACATCAGTGACATGTAATACTACTTCTTAAGTAACTACTTAAGAAAAACATACAAAAGGCTTCTCACTAATTATCCCATCACTTAACTGATGCCTGCACAGGAACTGATGGCTTGTGGCTGATTCTGCATAGGGGCAAGTATGAAGGATGAGATGAGTGCTATGATCAGGGATCTTTCGCAACAAAAAGTTAAAAAATTCTGAACTACATGTGTTTTCCTCGATGATGATAGACAGTGTGAGCATTCCATAATTGGCAGCCTACATATTTAAGGGTCTCAAGAACTCAGCATTACTATCTTGTCAAAATAAAAAGAAGACTTTTGCAAAGTCTGCTGCGAAAGTAACCTAGTGAGAGACTGAATAGACAAATAGAGTAGACTGATCCAGTGATAGATGGGAGAATGGTCAGACCATCTATAGAAATAGGACTCTGACCCACAACCAGTCCAGAAAACCAATCTCTATTCTATAGTGACCAACCCAGGAAGCCATCCTGCTGTAAATTCAGAGTTACAGAAGGTCAGACTGCTGTCTCCACCAGCAATCCAAAATCCAAAACAGTAGCCCCTATAACATTTGAATTCAAATAGACAGAACTTAGTTAATAACTGGCAGCTTCTTTAATTTTTGTCCCTGCTTCTAACTTCGGACCAACTAGAATAAGCCAAAGATGTACCCTTAACCTATCACATAAAATGTTCCACTTCTAGTTAAAGAAATCTACAATTTCTGTGTACCAACAGCCTTCAATGAGGGTAGGCCTGAAGCCTTCCTTTTTCCCCACTATAAAACTTTTCTACTTCTCTGCCTCCCTTTGAGTTTCTGCCAAAATGCAAATGGTTGTGGCTGACATCTACAGCAGTGTCTTAATAAATATCCTCCTCTTGTTTTCATTTGGTAGATCTTCATTTATTTTCCCACTGCTGTATCACAGACCCCTTTATAGCAGTTTTACAAAGTGAACAAAAAAAATTTTTTTGAAGACAGTGATGAGGATTTTGCATTCTCTCTCTACTTCCTCGATCTGACAGACTTACTCTTGAATTCAGCATCAAGGAACATACTTTCTATTTTGTAAAGCTCCATTTATTAACCTTGTATTTCACATCAAAACTGTAGGTGTGCTCTAATATCTAAAACTTTCATTTATCTTTTGCATTTATAGAATCTACTGTTTATCTCCATTTATTTAGTGTTTCAAATGCTTATTTTAAGGATTGTAGTTTTCAATTTTTGGATTTTCAGTTGGTTCTTTGTCATAATTACCTGTACTTGATTCTCAGGTAAAAGATCCCTGATCTGCTTTATAGATTTGGGGTTTTATTTTGTGTATGCTCATATCTACTCTCCATATTTGGGAATTTAACATTCTAATTTTAAAGCACTTTCAGATTGCTGTATTATTTTTATTTCTATGGCATAGATTCTTCCATCTTTCAAGTTTATCAAAGAACTTTATTGGTATTAGTTTCTTTATACATGTGTGATCAGGTGTTGGGAGTTTATTATGTCTTGAGGGAGCTTCCATTTTCTCTCAACTTCTTTCTCCCTTTGCTGTTTTGTGATTCCATGATTATCTCAGACAATGACCTCCAGATTTCCAAGCCATTAGTCTAGTAGCTCGACTTTCACTCCATGATGCTATTGTCCTGTAAACCCGTCAAGCCCACACAGGCAACAGTCCACTTCCTAGTTCCCAGTTACTGTCTCACAGCAAGAAAACTCTGTCAGCAGTTGCTCGTTTTTCTGTATTCATTGATGAGAGGGTGAGCGGGATTCTAATTATTGGCTTCACATAGAAAAGTTGGTTCTTGGTCTTCTTTCACATGAGGTGTAATCAGTTTCATTTTTACATAGGAGTAAACTTTGTGTGTCCACTGCTTGCTTTTGGGCTCTGGATCCTTCCGTCGCACCCTTACTACCTAAGTCACAGCTTCACTCTGAGTTTCTTTTTTTCTTTTTTTAAGTTTCTTTATTTATTTTGACACACACACGCACAGAGAGAGAGAGAGAGAGAGAATGAGCAGAGGAGGGCATGGAGAGAAGTGGACAGATAGAGAGAAGGGGATCTGAAGCAGGCTCTGGGCCAGTGTCAGAGAGCTCAATGAGGGGCTCGAACTCACAAATCCCAAGATCATGATCTGAGCCAAAGTCGGATGCTTAACTAACTGAGCCACCTAGGCGCCCCTTCACTCTGTTTCTTGTTCTGTTTCTCATTAAGAGAGATGTTTTGCTTTGTGTTAGAATGTGGCTATATATTATTTATTTTTTAAAGTTTTATTATTTGAACAAGGGTATATACATTGATATTTTTAGGTGCACCACATAGTGGTTTGACAATTCTGTACATTGTGCAATGCTCACCATGATGAGTATAGTTACCATCTGTCACCATAGAATGCTATTACAATATTATTAACCATATTCCCTATCCTGTACTTTTCATCTCTGTGACTTATTTCATTTATTTATAATTGGAAGTTTGTACCCTTTAATCTCCTTTACCTATTTTTCCCATCCTCCAATCTCCCCTTCCTTTGGCAACTACCAGGCTGTTCTCTGCATTTGTGAGTCTATTTCTGTTTTTTGTTTACTTATTTGTTTATTTGCTTTGTTTTGCTTTGTTTCATTTTTTTAGATCCCACATATAAATGAAATCATATGGTATTTTTCTTTCTCTGATTATTTCACTTAGCATGATATCCTCTAGGCCCTTCTATGTTGTTTCAAAGACCAAGATCTCATTCCTTTTTCATGGCTAAGTGATATTCCATTGTATATATAGACTGCATCTCCTTTATCCATTCATCTATTGATGGACACTTATGTTACTTCAATATCTTGCCTGTTGTAAATAATGCTGCAATGAACATAGGGTTGCACATGTCTTTTTGAATCACTGTTTTCATTTTCTGTAGTGGAATTACGAGAACATATGGTACCTCTATTTCTAATTTTTTGAGGAACCCCCATACTCTCTTCCACAGTAGTTGTATCAATTTACATTCCTAAACTGTGCACAGGGCTTTTCTTTACTCCACACACTTGAAAACACTGGTTATTTCTTGTCTTTTGGATACTAGCCATTCTGACTGGTGTGACGTGATACTTCACTGTGGTTTTGATATGCATTCTCTGATGATTAGTGATGTTGAGCATCTTAGTATTTAAAATATTTTATTTGTAATTTATTTTTATTTGTACCAGATAAAAGTGCTTATAAATTATGTGCTGTATCGATAAACGATTCATCAGCTGTTTTGTTGCCTGTATCAACTGAACTGTTTTTTTCCTTCAGCTTTACTGTGACGTTCTTGATAAATAACGATGGTATATCCTAAAGATGTATTTTGACTGGAGAGTTATTTCAAAATAATGGTAAACATACATTTTCTGTGTCTTTAGGTTTACTGCTTCCTGGCTGCCCAGTATAGCTTGGATAAGATGATAAGCTTTGAAGTCTGATATAGGTTCGAGTACCAGTGGTTCCACTTAGGAGTGATCTGACATTCAACGAATTAATTAGACTATTTCAACCTTCAGTTCCCTCACATGTAAAGTGAGAATAACAAAGTTACCCATATCATAAGATTCATGGAGTTAAATAACATATAGCGCTTACTATGGTGCCTCGTATGTAGCAAACACTAGATACTACTGCTATTGGTGTAGTTGTCGTTCTCAAACGGAGACCTAAATGCCTTCATTTCTTCTTTCTTTATTGACTTAGCTAGCTAGCTAGCTAGCCAGCCAGCTATCATCTATTTAAATCAACAATTGTGTTTTTCAATTTCCCATCTACTGTTTTGTGTTTTTTGGTTATTGGTTTGGTCATTTTAATCTGGTTGTGAAATTGGTATATGCAAAACTTCACTTTATAGTTCAAAGGTTTTTTTTTCCTTTTAAAGGAAGGACTACTAATTTAATGCACAATAATTTTTGAAAACAAGAAAGGAATATTTATTTATAAACCAAATTATGCTTGGTCATAGGGGACATGGATCTTAGAAATAAATATTGATGCATACATGTCATGCTCTTAGTATTACATAGAGAACCATAGTTTAGGGAAGAGTACATACCCAAGGCCATATTCACAATCAGACTTGGTAAATACTCATTTAATAAATACTATTGCTATAGTTTTCCATAAGACTTTTATTTTATTCTGGTGAGTAATAGATGAAACATACAATTAATGAAGATAAATTATATTCCCATCAATAGAATAATCCAAGTTTAAATCTCATTTTACAATTTTGAATCTATATAAGACATAAAAATTATAGAATTACAGAGATATTTGGTTAATCAAATGCAGAGTTAGTGCGGGATTTACATTTGCATTATGATTTTATTATAAAATAGTATACTTATAATTAAATGCCATAACACCATTTATGAAGGACAAATTTTAATGCCTAAGACTCTAATAATATCCTGTTATTATAGGATCATATGCAATGCAGTAGAATCATGTTGTTAAGCAAAAAGTCTGTAAAGTAAAACACACACACACACACAATCTTTTACATTGAGTCAATTGTGTTTTGCAAATAAGGACTAGAAAGGGAATCTACTGATATTATATTTTATTTCCCATCTCAAAAGCATTCACCATTTGCTGAGTTTTTCCTCTTAAACTAAATTCTGTCATTATTCTGCACAAATAATGATATGCTTTTTTACTTCATGAGAGTTCATTCAGAGGGAAGATAATGCTTTTTTCTTAAAAACAGTAAAATTCTATCACTCTATGCTTTATTTATAAATCATACAAACTATTTTTTCCACTTAGATTTGTAAAAGTGGACAGAAATTCTTTAAAATATATATATTTTGTAAGTTCTGCATGTTTTGATTGTGTATACTTGTGGCTATTTAAAACTTGATTTTAATAGCTGTGTTTTTTTTAACGGCAAGATAAAGTCAAATTAATCTTAGTTTTAGTGAAACTATGACCTTTGAGTTTACAGACAACATCTGGAGGAAACAGCTGGGTAACTGATCAGGTGTTTTTTCAAGTAGAAGTGCAATGTGGTGTTCCTGTGGTACTGTTTAGAGATTTTCAATTCTCACATCATGTAACACACAGTGGTGCTATTAATTAGAAACTGATGGAAAGCCAGAAATAAATCCTTATGTCAAGTAGAATGTCTTACATGGAGGAGATTCGAAAGTCATGCAACTTTCTGAAATTGAAATGTTCAGGGTAACAGCAAGGAGAACAGACTCCCTGCTACCAAGTCAATGTTTTCCAAAAGCTAAATGTTAATTTCTCTAATACCTAGTTTGTCTTTTAAATGCATAACATCAAAATGGACTTTCCTGTTTAAAAAAAAAAAAGTGTTCCAAAAAGAAACTATTAAATTGCTCGAGTTCCATTGTATGTGCCTTATAAAATAAATTCAAATATTATGTATTTCCTACTACTGCAGACTTAATAGCTACAAAATTAATGTTGTCCCCTTTCACTACAGTGCATTTGCTTTTTCTCGATGTAGTATATTACTACATCATAATTCAGAAATAAGTCATAAACTTCAATATCATCTTTGGCTGGTAGACTGGACTTTTCCTAAAATGTCTAACAGGATCTGTGGTCTTAACGCCTGCCCTAACACATTGGATAGTTACTAGTGCCAGTTTCTTATCTACTTCATCTGTGACATATCTGGCTGTGTCAAGGTTGATTTACCATTAAAAATGTACAGGTCATTGCTACTCAGTGTGTAGTATGTGAAGCAGTAGCCTGGACACCACCCGAAAGCCTGTTAAGAATGCAGGATCTTAGGTCCTACCCCGGACTTACTGAATCAGAATCTGTATTATCTCAGGGTATCCGGATGATTTGCACATTCAAGCTTGGGAAGCCTTGGAGCATTGGTGATCTGCCATGGCTGTACATTAATGTGCTTATAGAGTTAGCGTAGATAGCATCACCTGAACCCCATCACTGAAAGAGAATACTTGGATGAGGTTTGGGGGGGTGGAGGATGGGGTAAGCATCTACATTTTTTTAAAAGATCCCAGGGGATTTTGACGCAAAGAGAAATTTAATTCTGATAACATCAGCATTATCTAAGTATGCCTGTGTGAATGCACGTTCCTGGATCTTTCTCCAGAGATATGTTTGGAAGTCCCCAAACTATCATCCTACAGTCCACAATAAAACAATGGCCTTATTAAAGCTGTTATAAAATTTTCTGACCTTTCACACAATTACCTAAAACAATTACAATGTTTTCTAGATGTATATGGAATAGAAATAATATAGGTAGGTAAGAATGTCTTCAGACATATTTAATTAAGGTTAGGTGCCATTTTTTTTTTTTTTTTACAATTCTTTCAACTTTGACTTCGCCGGCATCAATTCACCCTTGGGTAGAAAAATGCCTTTAATAATTACAGAGGTCACTCATTTTCTCATATCACACTGACTAGAGGTTTTTGTTTGTTTGTTTTTGTAAGAAGAGTAAAGAAACTTTCCCAGAAAGTCTTAATGAATATATCCTTCATACTTGTTTGTAAGCTAACCGTTGCAACCAGGTCATTTGCTACTTAGCTTAAGCCCACGGGGGATTTCAGGACTGCTACAACACATGGGAAAGGTGAAATCTACCAAAGGAAAACCAGGGTACCTGGATGAAGAGAAAGGAACTCTATCCTGGAGAAGAAGCCAGCGGATATTTATTCTAGAGGTGTTTTGTTAAATGTACTTTGAAGAATTAGACTTGGTAAATAGCTATGTATTTTCAAAATACAATACTTTGGATTCAATAAAAAGTTTACGTAACAGAAATATGCACTCTGGAAAAAAATTACAAACTTTTTAATTTGTAATAATAAATCTTTTTCTCCAGTTTTTTGAGAAATAATTAAAATGCTTTACTATTTAAATTTAAGGCATACAGCAAGATGGTTTGACTTACATACATATATTATGAAATGTTTGATTACCACAGTAGGTTCAGCTAACATCCATCTTCTCATATAGATAAGATAAAAAGAAAAGAAAGAAGAAAAGAATAAAGGGAAAAAATTCTCCTTGTGATAAGAACTCTTAGGAATTACACTCTTAACAGCTTTTCTACATATCATACAGCACTATTAGCTATAGTCATCATGCTGTACATTACATCCCTAGTACTTAATTGTCTTATAACTGGAAGTTTGTTCCTTTAAAAAAATTTTTTTAATCTTTATTTATTTTTGAGACAGAGACAGAATGCAAGCGGGGAAGGAACAGAGAGAGAGGGAGACACAGAATCCAAAGTAGGCTCCAGGCTCTGAGCTGTTAGCACAGAGCCCCACGTGGGGCTCAAACTCAGGAACTGAGAGATCATGACCTGAGCCAAAGTCAGAAGCTTAACTGACTGAGCCATCCAGGTGCCCCAGATCAGTTGGAAGTTTGTTCCTTTTGACCACCTTCCTCCAATTCCTTCTTCCCTTAACCCTGACCTCTAGTAAACAGAAGTCTGATATCTTTTTCTCTAGATTTTTTGTTTGGTTTGGTTTGATTTGATTTCACATGTAAGTGTTAAAGTATTTGTATTTAAATGTCTAATTTATTTCACTTAACTTTCAAGGTCCATCCATGTCATTACAAATGGCAGAAATTCCTCATATTTTATGACTGAATAATATTCCATCACACACACACACACACACACACACACACACACACACATCCCACACTTCTTTATCTATTCATCCATTGATGGACACTTAGGTTATTTCTGTCTTGGCTCTTGTACATAATACTGCTATAAACATGAGGGAACACACATCTTTTTGAGTTAGCATTTTCCATTATATGTGGACATATTCACAGAAGAGGAGTTGCTGGATCATTTGGAAGTTCTAATTTTGAATTTTTGAAGATCCTTTATACTGTTTTCTATAGGTGCGAATACCAATTTGCTTGCCCACCAGCAGTGCGTAAGGGTTCTTTTTCTCTGCATCCATGTATAAACATTGTTATCATTTGTCTTTTTTATCAAGGCCATTCTAACAGGCATGAGGTGGTATCTCATTGTGCTTTTACTTTGCATTTTCTTAATGACTAATTACGCTCAGCATTGTTTCATGTGCTTGTTGGTCTTTTGTATATCTTCTTTTGAAGATATATCTGTTCAGGTCCTTTGTTCATTTTTTTAATTGGGTTATTTGAGGGTTTTTTTTGTTTGTTTGTTTTTTGTTTTTTTTTTGCTATGTTTGAGTTGTGTGAGTTCTTTATATATTTTGGATATTAACCCCTTATCAGATATGTGGTTTGCAAATATTTTTTTCCCAATCCATAGGTTATCTTTTCACTTCGTTGATGGTTTCTTTCACTGTGCAGAAGCTTTTTAGTTTGATGCAGTTTCACTTTTTTAGTTTTCATTTTGTTGCTTGGGCCTCAAGTGTCATGTTTGAAAACGTATTACCAAGACCCATGTGAAAGAGATTTGTTCTTATAATCTTGTTTAAGAGTTTCATGGTTTCAGGGCTTACATTGCATGTAAGTCTTTAATCCATTACTAGTCAACTTTTGTAAGTGGTGTAAGATATGGGTCCAGTTTCATTCCTCTACATGTGAATATTGAATTATCCCAGTGCTATGTATTGAAGAGATTGTCTTTTCTCCAGTGAGTATTTTGGCTCCCTGGTCAAATAGTGGTTGACCATATATGTTTAGGTTTCTTTTGGAATTCTTGATTCTATTCCATTGGTCTATCCCTATGTGTTTTTATTCTGGTACCATACCGTTTTCATGACCACAACTTTATATAATATAATTTGAAATCAGGAAGTGTGGTACCTCCTGTTGCTTTGTTCTCTCTCAGGATTTCTGTAACTATTCAGGGTCTTTTGTGGTTTTATATAAAATTTAGGGTTTTTTTTTCCATCCCTATAAAATATGCCATTAGAATCTTTTTTTTTTAATTTTTTTTTTTTTATTTTTGAGAGAGAGAGACACACAGAGTATGAGCAGGGAAGGGGCAGAGACAGAGGGAGACACAGAATTTGAAGCAGGCTCCAGGCTCTGAGCTGTCATCACAGAGCCCCATGCAGGGTTTGAACCCACAAATGATGGGAATATGACCTGAGCTGAAGTCAGACACTCAACCGACTGAGCCACCCAGGCGCCCCTATGCTATTAGAATCTTGATAGAGACTGCAGTCAGTCTCTAGATGGCTTTTATAATATTGCTATTTTAACAATATTAATTCTTCCAATCCCAAATTGGGATGCCTTCCCATTTACTGGTGTGTCTTCTGTTTCTTTTACCAGTATCTTATAGTATTCAGAGTAGAGACCTTGAAGCTCCTTAGTTAAATTTATTCTAAGTGTTGTTTTTGATGCTAATGTAAATGGGATTGAAATCTTTCTTTTTCAGAAAATTTGCTGTTGGTGTATAGAAATGCTATTAACTTTCAAAAAATATTAATGTTTATTTATTCTTGAGAAAGAGAGAGAGAGCGAGTGAGCATGAGTGGGGGAGGGACAGAGCAAGAGAGGGACACAGAATCTGAAGCAGGCTCCGGGCTGTGAGCTGTCAGCACAGAGCCCCGACACAGGGCTTGAACTCATGAGCTGTAAGATCATGACCTGAGCCTAAGTGGGACGCTTAACTGACTGAGTCATCCAGGCACTCCCTAACTTTTCTATATTAATGTTGTATCCTGCAACTTGACTGAACTCATTGATTAGACTAACAGGTTTTTTTGTTTGAGTCTTTAAGATTTTCTACATGTAAAGTCATGTTGTATGGAAAAGATAAATTTTAACTTTTTCCTTTCCAATTCTGATACTATTTATTTATTTATTTATTTATTTATTTATTTATTTATCTTGCCTGATTGTTCTAGCTAGGACTCCCAGCACTATGGCGAATAGCAGTGGTGAGAGTCGGCACTCTTGTCTTGTTCCTGATCTTAAAGAAAACTTTAACATCTTTCACAACTGAGTATGATATTAATTGTGGGCTCGTCATATATGGCCTTTATTATCTTGAGATATGTTTCTTCCATGACTACTCTGTTGAATTTTTATCATGAGTGGGGGTTAAATTTGTTGAATGAGTTTTCTGCATCTACTGAGGTGATAATATGATTATTTTCTTTTATTCTATTAATATAATGTATCTCACTGATTGATTTCCATATGTTGAACCGTTCTTGCATCCCAGGTATTAGTCCCACTTGATTATGGTGAATGATCCCTTTAGTGTGCTGTTGAATTTGGTTTGCTAGTATTTTGCTGAGAATTTTTGCATTCATATTCATCAGGGACACTGGCCTATAGTTTTCTAGTGTCCTTATTTGGTTTTGGTGTCAGAATGATGCTGGTATCATAAAATGAGTTTGACAGTGTTCCCTCCTTTTCAATTTTTTAAATAATTTTGAGAAGGATTGGTGTTAATTCTTCTTTAAATGTTTGGTAAAAATCATCAGTGAAGCTGTTTTGTTTTGGGCTTTTTTTTTATTGTTGTTGAGAGGGTTTAATTACTAGTTATTGGTCTATATAGATTTTCTATTTCTTCCTGATTCAGGCTTAGTGAGTTGTATATTTCTAAGACATTTTTTTCATTTTTTTTAGCTTGTACAGTTTGTTTGCATATAGTTATTCATAGCAGCCTCATGATCCTTTGAATTTCTTTGGTGTCAGTTATAATGTCCTTTTTCATTTATAACTTTGTTGGTTTGGATTCTTTCTCTTTTTTCTTGGTTAGTTTAGCTAAAGGTTTGTCAATTTTATCTTTTCAAAAAACCAACTTTTAGTTTAGTTACTTTTTTCTATTTTTTTCTGTTTTCTGTATGTTATTTATTTAAAAAAAATTAATGTTTATTTATTTTTGAAAGAGTGAAAGCTCATGGGGAAGGGCAGAGAGAGAGAGACAGAATCTAAAGCAGGCTCCAGGCTCCAAGGTGTCAGGACAGAGCCTGACATGGGGCTCGAACACATGAACTGTAAGATCATAACCTGAAAGTTGGATGCTTAACCAACTGAGCCACCCAGGCACCCCTATATTATTTATTTCTGCTCTAACCTTTATTATTTCCTTTCTTTTGCTAACTTTGGACTCAGTTTGTGCTTTTTTTTTTTTTTTTTTCTAATTTCTTAAGGCATAGAGTTAGGTTGTTTATTTGGGATCTTTTTTTGCTTATTGATGTTGGTATTTATTGCTATGAACTTCCCTCATAGACCTGCTTTTTCTCGCATCCCATAAATTCTGGTATGTTGTGTTTCCTGTTCCATCTCAGAAACCTTTTTTTTTCCATCTTTAATTTCCTCTTAATCCATGGGCTGTTCAGAAGAGTGTTACTTTCCATTTTTCAACTCTAGAATTTTTGTTTCTTACATTTTCCTTGTCAAACTATTTTTTTTCCTTTCATGTCCTAGTCTTTTATTTGTTAAACGATAATCTTTTATAATAAATGCCGAAGAAAAGCAACAAGCAAAAGCAGGGGATTTGCATAGTATATGGGAAACGACTAAGCCATGGCAGACCAGAAGTTCCTGTTTTGTTTTGTGGGGCCAGGAGTCTACAATATGGTGTGCTCATCTTCTCCCCCACAATGGTGTCAAACAGCTTAGATGGGAGGCTGAATGCAATGACTTGTCCTAATTTTTGCTATTCAGCCATTTTTCTTGATCTTCTCTCTGACTCCATGCATTCCAGACCGTTCAACGGATTTGTAATAAACTTCGAGGATGAAGGAAAATTTCTGGCTCATTGTTTGCCTAAAATCTTGGATTGTATTCATCTTATTAAACAAAAAAATATGCTCCAAAAACACCCACAAGTTCAACTACTAAAACTCCTTTAAAGATCTTCTTTTCCAGTGGTTCCATAGCACGGGCCATCATATAACCAACAGGCAGGTGCGTGGTGGGAATGGAGAATTGTTTATTGTTTACAATGTTGTACCTGAGGTGCTTACATGCGGGCAAACTATTTGTTTGATTCATGCATTGTTTTCCTAATTTTGTTAGTTGCCTATCTATGTTTCCTTATAGTTCACTGAACTTCCTTAAGAGGATTATCTAAATTCTTTGTCTGAAAGTCCATAGATTTTCATTTTTGTTAGGTCTGTTATTAGACCTCTATTAGTTTCTTTGGTGGTGTCATATTTACCTGATTTTTAGTGATCCTTGATTCTTTACGTTGGTATTTGTGCATTGGAGTAGTTCGGCTCCTCTTCCAGACTTTACAGGTTTGCTATGGAGAGACAGTTCTTCTTCACCAGTCAGCTCAGTTCGGGTTTCTTGGTGTGACTGCTGGTATTGTCTTTGTACAAGTGGGAATGCTATTATGGTTTATTTTGGGGGGAGGCAACTGTTTGAGTTCTGAAGATAGTGATGAGGTGGGGGCATCCCACTGGTTGAGAACAGTGGCTAAGACTGCTGACTTGGTTCCCTACCCATATGAGTCTGTAGGATGGCTCTGCAGTTCCTTGAATTCTTTGGTCAGACTTACTAGATGATTGACACTAAATACTGTGTTAGGTAATAGATAGGGCTATGAATTAGCTTCAGTGCCCTGGCCTGCTATCCTACAGGCCCAGGGCCTGTACAGCACAACATGTGGGAGCTTGAATCAGGTGTCAGTGTGTACTGAATTCCCTGGTCAGGTGAGGCCCCTGGCTTTGCTCTGCAGACAAGGAAAGCCATGGTCTGTGGTCTCAGTTCAAGTGCCACTGTACTTTGGGCTATTGAATTGACTATCCAGTGTCCTGTGTTAGATTTCCTGGTCAGAAAAGCTGAATACTGTATTCTGTGATAAGAAGGGATTAAATTAGATTTCCTGCTTGGACACAGTGAGAGAAGCAGCTCTAAAACTTTACTAGCTCTTCTTAGTTTGTTGTCTTAAGTCAACCAGCACCTCAAGTGTTTTGGCTAAATAGGGCCACTGACTTTGCCCTGGGGGCGATCGGCTCTGTTTTGCTGACTCTTGGCTCAAGTGCCACTGAGCTGCTCAGCTTCCAGGAGTTGTCACAGGCCTTCTAATCAGATAGAGTGAGAAGACTTTCACCACACAGGGCGGGGCTATGTCTCAGCCCCCTTGCCTGGGAATCAGGGGGAGATAATACTCCAGGCTACTCTTAGTTTTACAAACAGGCTCTCTGAGTGAGGAGGACTAGGAGCTACCCTCAGCCTAGGCACTGAATTAATCCCCCTGCCTGTGCATAGCCAGGAGGCTCCATGTCAAGTACTAGCTTTGCTTTGGAGCAAATCAGTTCTGTCTGCCCACCTCTTGGCTCAAGGGCCACTGAGTTGTATAACTTCCAGGAGTTGTCACCTGCTCACCATGTGAAATGGGCGAAAGACACTTTCTACAATGAGTGGTGCCGTGACTTAGCACCTTGCCTGGATGTGAGCAAACCAGACTCTTGGGCTGGCACAACTCTGTATTTGAGAATACAAATGAGGCAGATCTGTACTCTGCCAAGTTCCCTGGTCAGAGTATGCCCCAAATTGGTCCTGTTGGTGGGTGAAGCCGCTGTTGGAATTACTACTGGGGCCCTATAGGTATAAACTTGGTCTGCCAAGATCCTAGTGCTGGTTTTTGGAAGCACTCCTATCCCCCGCACCTACCAGTAGTCAGATTCCCAATGGGTGGGAACTGAAGATTTCCTGGCAATCACCACGGTGTAAGATCAGAGTAAGAGCCCCCCAAGATGACCCACAAAAGACTGGTTGTCACCTATGTTCTCTTTTCCCAAGGGAGGAGCTGAAGGCTCAGGAGATCTGTGTGGGTGGAGTTCTGCTGGCCTGGAGGATGGGGAATGTACTCAATGTTTAGCTGATTCTTTTACCCTTCTAATGTGGTCTGTCATGTCTCTCAGATTGAGGGGGTACTTCAAGCTCAACCCCATATTCTAGGATTCTTTCAATGGTATCCTCTTTTGAATAGATGTTACTTGTTCTTCTTGTGAGGGGGAGCAAAGTTGGGAATGACCTATGTTGCCATTTTGGTGATGTCACTCCCTAAATAATACAGGAAAATAAAATGTCTTGACTAAAGTCCTGAATGTAGTATCTATCTTTAATTGGTACATAGCCAAGTAAAAAAAAATATTTGTTTCTCAATTTTTTTTTTCATTTTTATGCAATGAAAAACTGTTTTTGCTTGTTTCAGTATATATTTAAATTCTAGTCACAGACTCAATTTCACCATATGAAATTTTATAGTACGAATTCCATGTTACATTTGAGATAATCAATCATGTTTCAATGTAATCCACATTGCATAGAAGACTTTTATTATGAACATTATCGTTGTAGTATAGTAAAGTGCATTGTTAATGAAGCATGGAAAAGGAATAATTTCAACTAATAGGCATATACGTCAAATTTCAATTAGGACTATGTTGGAATCCAAAAAGAGATATGAGCATGTAAATTTAAACCTTTGACCTTCACCATAAAGAACAAGGTCTGAGAGAGAAATTAAACTATTTTGATGTAGCATACAAATTTGAATAAATTAATGTGTCCTGAACTCTGTCATGACTCTTAGACTGCATATGATTTTTTAAAATTTTATATACTTGCAGCTTATGACTTTGAACTGTTTGCTTCTATTCCACATATTAAAATATTAAGGAATAAAACAATAATGACAACACTTAGCAAGAGTTTATTGTGTGACTACTTTATTAGGCGATATACTAATATTTAGATGACTTGTCCTGAATTAGTGACCAGTGAAACATGTCAGACTCACAGATTTTTCCCCCTAAGGAAACAACAATAATTCTATGGTATTATTAAATATTCAGTGAATTTTCAAGTTTCTGTTCAAGTTTCAGTGAATTTTCAAGTTTCATATATATATATATATATATATATATATATATATATATATGGGGGGAGAGAGAGAGAAAGACTTGTGGTTGGTTTATTTGAATCGTAATCCAAATAAAATTCATACATTGAATTTAGTTGACTTCTCCTTTAATCTATTGGTTGCCTTTTCCATGCCTTTTCTATGGATGAACTGAGCTTTTTCCCATTAAACTTCCCCACATTATAAATTGTTTTGATTGTATACTTGTAATACATTTTAAAAATTGGCACTCTGCCCATGCATTTTTACTAATTAATCTGGAAGCTTCTTCTGACTCAAGTTTGATTGTTTTTAAGAACATTTTATGAGTATTTCAAGGTTATAGATGATTTCCAAAATGAGTGTTTTACTCAACATCTAAAGTGAATCGCTTTAAAATGTGACAATATATTCACACAATCATATATATACACACATATTTGGGGAATCATCTTCCTTAATGAAGACGCACACGTATTATTTGATAGCTCAGTGACCTCTTTCAGTGATAGTCTTCCATTTAAAAAAGCCTTGAAAATTTTCACTTTATACGCTTTCTATATTCTGCTTTATCAAAAGCATCTTCACCACACCCCCTTATGTTTAGGAAGACATTTACTTTTTGCTTAAAAGTAGATTTTCTGCCCCCATCCTTGGTCTTAAAACCTAATCTTTCTCTTCTCGAGTCATTTTTCAGACTTATACATATAAAAGGCAATTTATTACATACGAAATGAGATAAAGGGCACAAAATTTAGGAATTGAGATGGATGACATGTTGTATATTGCTCCGAGCTGAGGTCACCAAGGTCAAACAGAAGTAAGATTAAATGGTTCTGCCCTGGATTCTCAAAGCGTTTCCCAAAAAATATGTAGGAATGAGACACAGAGAAATTTTAATTCAAATGTCAACTGAGACTTAGTAATTTATCTGAAATGCTGAGATACAGAAAAAGATCAACAAAGTTAAAGTAATGCAGCATACTACAGGCAATTGATAGAACTATGTCATACCTAAACAGCACTTACCTATTAATGGTGACAGCTGTATTTGCCTGGTTAGAATTAAAAACAATATGTTATTTACAGTGTGTAGTTTTATCTAGAAGTGTGATACAGAGCAGGCTTGTGCAACATTTTAAAAACACAGAAAAATAAGAGCTATTGTATATTACAATAATATTTTGGAAGCTGTATCTTTATAATTGCTGTGAATAAACAGTGAAATGTATTGTTAAAGGATGAAAGATTTATTATTTTACCATGACCTTAGGGTCCTTTCACTAAATTTCTTCTATTTTAAAGATAAAGACAAAGCCCAAAGAACCTATGATTTGCGTAAGCTCAGTAAACAAGTTAAATGAAGGACTGAAACTTGAAACTTGAACCTAGGTTTAATGGTGCACTGCTATTGTATGTGGGTTTATTGTTTGTTTTTTGATAGCACTTCAGTCACTGATTTGATTTTCATTTTCTGGAAAAGGTTCTTCTCTCTATATAATATTTCCATTAATTTAGTGTATAGTCTAGTTTTATAAACACCAATTAATACATCAAGTTTATGATATATACGTAAAACCAAACTTTTTAAAGGACAATTTTTGTGCTTTTCATTCTTTAAATACAGCCATTTATTTCACATACTGAAACAAATTGATGTTTTATTCTCACTTTTAGGTGAAAATCTCCCTACATACTTTACTTAGGTTTTCACACTTGGGAATGACAGGGATAATACAGTACAGATCTTCCTGTACTTACTATGGAGTTACATCATGACAAACTCATCATGAATTGAAAATATCCTAAGTTAAAAATGCATTTAATTTGCCTAACCTACCAAATGTCACAGCTTAGCCTAGACTACCTCATTAGCCTACAGTTGGACAAAATCATCTTACACAAGGTCTGTTTTATAAAGTGTTAAATATCTTATGATATAATTTACTGAATACTGTATTTAAAGTGAAAACAAAAAAGGGGCTCCTGGGTGACTCAGTAAGTTGAGTGACCGACTTCGGCTCAGGACATGATCTCACAGTTTGTGGGTTCAAGCCCCTTGTCGGGCTCTGTGCTGACAGCTCAGAGCCTGGAGCCTGCTTCGGATTCTGTGTCTCCCTCTCTCTCTGTTCCTCTCAACTTGGGCTCTCTCTCTCTCTGTCTCTCTCTCTCTCTTTCTCTCTCTCAAAAATAAATAAACATTAAAAAATGTTTTAAGTGAAAACAAAATGGTTATATGGTTATAGAATAGTTTTAAGTGTGTTGGTTGCTTGCCTTTGTGATGGTGTGGCTGCTCATATCACTAGCCCAGGAAAAATCAAAATTCAAAATTCGAAGCATAATTTCCACTGAACGTGTTGCTTTCACACCATCGTAAAGTCAAAAAATCATTAAGTTGGGGACTGTCTGTAATTGCCATGCTAGTAACAGGTTATTTATCTGCCCTGAGAAATTATTAATACTTGGTATTTCAACCTTAACATTTTCAAATAAGTTTTCTAGTAACTACATTCCATATTGCTTACTGAGTGATAGTATGAATTTGCACACCAGGGTCCTTGTCTGTTTCTGATTGGTTTATGTAAAAATTTTATGTTTACATGCAAAAAAAAAAGAAAGACAAAGAAAAATAGAATGATAAATTGTGTAGTATTTGTCTGGTTTCTTTGATTTTATAGTTTATTCTATTGTCTTATGTCTTACAAAGACATCTTACTGATTTACTTTAGCAATACAGAAAATATTGACATACTTCATAATTCACTGAAAGGGCAATTTGATTTTAAATCATGCAGGCATAGGTTTCAAAATGCATGGAGTAGGTGAACTTAAGGGAATCCGATCATCAATATGGTGATTTTGTTTAAACTATTATATAACTTGAACCGATGTCTCATTTTAACTTTAGAATATGATGACTATTTCATCAAATTAATGATTTTCAGTGACTGGAAATGCATATCATAAATCCAAGGTAATTGATAACTTCTATAGAAAGGAAACTTTTAATGATGCAGGTCATTATGGGAATTTCCTGCACTCCATTAGGTGACCTTTAGGACTATTAAATGTTTGTATCTTTCGGTTGTTTCTCTAATCTTACATACCATTTAAGTTGATTTCAGGAAAGGCATGTCCAATAATAAGTGAAATTTAAATTCCAAAATTAAAAGCTATGTTTCAAAATGGGAACTAAATTTATAAGGTAAGTTCATTGGTATAAAAAAAGAGATACCATATTCCATTATTCAGATGATTATGCTTATTAGTGCAAAAGTCACTTGATGTGTGTGATAAGAAGGTTTCTAGCAGATGTCTCTTTGATGTAAGATATAAAACAGCACATACCTCATTAAACAACACATCAAAAGCATAAAAATGCAACCATTAATCTATATTTCATAATTTCCCCATAATAACTCTAAGTAAAACTCATTGAACACAAATGAAAGAGCTGTAGAAGAAGGTGATATTAAAATTCACATATGGTTCAGTCCTTGTTCTTTTGAATTCTATCAAACATCTGTTGGTCCAAATTGAATATAAAGAGTGAAAAACAATTTAATATGTGAGTTATAACTTAGGAACTTTTCCAGTAGGAAAGATGACCACTTTCATGAGTTCATCAAAAATGTACATGTTATCAAAGAATGTTAGACTTGGTTAAGGTACTAAGTACCATCAAACTCAATTCTTATACTTTTAGGTCAGCAAATTGAGGCACATAGGGATTACCTAACTTGCTTTAGCTCACCCAATTAATCATACTAGAATCTTGATTAGAACTGAAGTTTTTAGACAAACATTTCAGAGCTCTTTGTAGTACTCTACCATGTTCTTAGAAGTATACTTTTTATCTCAGAGAATCTTAATTTCTTAGATTGCAAAATGACTTACTTAGAGTTGTGTGTTATTTGGCAGCATAAACAGAGGCCCAAGGCAGGTGTAATATATGACGTATAGAAGGAAGGGTCATTAATGTGGAGAGCCTCTTTATTCACTTAATGTCTACTTATTATTCCTCAGTTATGTCAGATACAATTTCCATAAACACATAAATATATCAATCTATCAATCAATCTATCTATAGCTCACTTCAACATTTACCTGATTCTAAGTCCTGTTTCCTGAAATCCTGAGACCCATTTTTGTCCCTTTCATGGCCACAGTGACCCTTCTTAAGTCATTCACCCAATAATTATCACACCAATGTAAGCTTGACAGCCTATTTTCTTGCCTCATCCAGTGTCTGTGCCTTGAGTGTGGGAATTGTATCCAATTCATTGTTGTATTTCCAACATCTAGAATTGTGTCTGCCTTATTGTAGACACACACACACACACACACACACACAAACACAAAAGAAATAATTAAGCCAAGTTTTAGAAAGAAATCCCTGATTACTTCTTTTCTTTTACCAATTTTCTGTGAAGTGTGTCTCGTTTTCTAGAAAGGATAACAAGTTCCAAGATTTTAATAGGGGTTAGCCTATTTATTGTGTTATAGTGGAATAGATTGCTTTTATGTATTATGGAGATGAGCTCATTCTCTAGAAAACCCTACTTGATCATGAATAATTGTCCCATCTTTCGCTGTAAACTGTAATGTAGTTTTTGGTTTCTTTTGTCCTGCTAGATCATTAATGACTATTTGGAATTTATTTGTGGCAAACTTCAGTGAAGAAATAACCAATGAACTGTAGTTTTGTTTGCTAAAAGAGTGCCCAAAGAAATATCTTTATTTTATTGAAAATGTGCAGGCTTCAATTATCTATAAATATAGTTGCTATCATGAAATTTAAATATTCATATAATATCAACATCTAACCAAAAAATTATGAGAAAGAAAGATATCAACAAAATAAATTATCTACGTTTTACATTTACCTTCAGGGTCTTGAAATCATGCTAACATATATAAACTGTAATATAACTTTACATGAAATAGAAACTCAAATACTTTTTAAAAAGTTTATCAAAAGCTCTTATTCTAATTCTTACAAAGAACTGTTTTATTGCAAACATATTGATATGTATTATATTATATAGTGTCTTTGTCATATAACATCCTCATACAATTTATTTCTATAGGGAATACTCTGAAAAATGCAATTTTACTTACTTTTCTCCTCCCCAGCTTTATTACCTGAATTAAAGCCATTGCCAGCCTTCTATATTTGGCTGAGATGAGTAGGAACTATTACTCAACATTTAATTGCAGATATTTAGATTTTAAAATAGTCATTATAATTTTGGATACATTTTAATATAACTATCATAAAGTGAATGTGTTATCTAGAAAATAAACACAATTAGAACAAATAAATTATTAATAATTTTATTTACATTTGAGTAGATTCTTCCTCTGTTGCATTTTGTCCATTGTTCCATACTACACGGAAGTAAAGTTTTAAAAAACCGAAACTTCACAGAGACTTTAGGGGTATTTTGCATACATTACTCATCAAATTCTGTGTCCAAGGAGTTTGGTACTACTTTTATCTTCCTTTTACAGATGTTAAAATTGAAGCACAGAGGGATGACTGGGTGGCTCAGTGGGTTGAGCGTCCCATGATCTTGTGGTTTTTGAGTTCGAGCCCCATGTCAGGCTCTGTACTGACAGCTCAGAGCCTGGATCCCGCTTCGGATTCTGTGTCTCCCCCTCTCTCTGCCCCTCCCATACTCATGCTCTGTTTCTCTGTCTCTTGATAATAAATAAACGTTAAAAAAATTTAATAAAAAAAAGTGAAGCACAGAGAGGTTAAATAACCAACCCAAGGTTACACAGTTTATAAATAGAGGATCCGGATTTCAAACCCAGGCTATTTCTCTTGACACTTTTGACCACATAACTAGTCTGCTTTTCTGAAGAAAAAAATATTTTCAGCTCTACTCATACAGATAGAACTTTAGTTGTTCTGAAATAGTTTCATGGTTATTGTTGTTTTGGTCCTTTTAAATGTGCTTTGAAACCAAAATCAAATAAGTAAATCTGACTTTCTTACAGCAAAAATGTAATCATAATTATGCTTCTAATACTCCTCTAATATAAGAGTACCATGTTTACTAAGTTAAAGTAACTCTTTCCAGAAGAAATGATTTAGATTCTCGGGTTCACTGAGGCAAATAACCCCTCTGAAATTTTAATCCACAACCAGTGGCATTTTTTAATTCCCTTTTGACCAATTTAAGTGTGGAAAGAAATTTTGATAGTTTTAGTTTTTTAAAGTGGTTCATTTTAACATCCAACAGGATAATCTGCCTCACAGAGTCATCTTTATTTATTTGTTTTTTAATGTTTATTTATTTTTGAGAGAGAGAGACAGAGATAGAGACAGAGCATGAGCAGGGAAGGGGCAGAGAGGGAGACACAGAATCTAAAGCAGACTCCAGGCTTTGAGCTATCAGCATAGAGTCTGACACAGGGCTAGAACTCACAGACCACGAGATCATGACCTGAGCAGAAGTCGGACACTTAACTGACTGAGCCACCCAGGCGCCCCTAACCTTAATTTATAGTTTACTTATCTTTATCAAAAGGTAGAGTCTTGTTATCAAGATTTGGGGCCATTACCTAAAGGTGTTGAAATTCAAAACACAAATCATCCACCTTAAAACTTCATTTAATAAAATAACAAATTTTTTTAAAGTTATAGTTTTCCTTGGATTTGTCTGCAGTTTAATGGTGAAGCCAAGAGTAGACATATACTGAAGTATATGTGATATGTTTGTATCTGGGATGGAGTAATATTTGGGGAGGTAAACAATAAAAAAAGAGAAGGTGTGGTCCAAGGATTATAAATTCAAATACCTACAAGGGACAGGCAGGAACAGAAAAGAGGGAAAAGGAATCAGATAGGGGCTATAGCAAACCAATGAAATGTACCCATTTGAATGAAGTAGCTCCAACAAATTGTTGACCTGTAGGGAAGTGGATTCATTGTAGCCAAATCTCACAGTTCCAGAGAGATACAACATCCAGATTTGTATGAAAACGTCTCCCTGTTCACACCCCAGTAACTAATCCAAACATTTTCATATTCTTCTTAAACCAATCAAAATATAACAGCTGAACAGACCTAGCCCCCAGAATAGTTTTTGCTTTCTTGAGAGATTCATGATAACACATTGCAGAAGGAAGATGATGACTTATAAAATGTGAGCACCATTAGATGTGAATTCTAAATAAAGGAGTCACCAAGATTTTTGAGCAAGGAGAGGACTGCATATTGAAAGCTGAAAGGAAATGAGAGTTTGCACCTCCATGTGAATGTTTTATTCCGAAGTAGTCCTCCTGACTAGTAGTTTGTTTTCAATGATATTAACAAATTTTTCTTAAAATCTTTTGGTATATGTTTTTTCAAATTCTTTAGGAAAAGCTTACTTATTACACATTAAAATGCACCTTATTACTTTATAATAAATAACTTGATTCGTTATCATTTTCAGTACAGTGAAAATACGAGTTATCGAACACGTACCATTTAGCAAACTCTACTTGAAACTGAGATCATAATGATGAAAAATTACCCTGTTTTGTTGGATCTAAGTATAGAGTAGGAAACTGAAAGGAGATAATAATTTTTAAAATGTATGTCCTCTGGTAAGTGTGGTATTAGTATGATATGCAAGGGATACAAATGATTGAAAGAAGAGAGTGAATTGTTCTGGAGAAGTTATTAAGGCTCACAGAAGCAACAATGTAATCATATTGTTTGAGTAAGACTGTATAGGATGAATAGGAGTTTTCTAAATAGACAATAGAGATAACATTCAGGAATTCCGAATATCATTGTTGTAATTATAGTTCATACTCCCTAATTTGAGTTTAGTATTCTTAGTTGCTTATCATCCCTATTAAATTAAAAATTCCTTCTGTGAAGATAAACATTTTAATTTCAGAACTAATGGATAAACCCCTGAATATTGTTGAACAAAGGAAAAGAGCAAACTCAAACTAGCTCAAGGATTCAACCAACCAGTTTTTTTTCAGAGTTGTTTTAAGTTATTACTCTTTACTTGCTTGCACTGACTATTTGCATGTATAATACAAAGAGCCTTGGTCCCATATGCTTATTTGTATGCTAGGCCCAAGGCCTCTTGATACACTTTACCATCTTCTTTGAGCATTATGGATTTTAGAAGTCTTACATTATCTGCATTTAGCCCTATACCGGGTCCTGCTCCTTGACATCCTCAGTTGTTTTGATCAAAGAATCCTCTACCTACCAACCTTATCTCCAAGAAATCAGTACTCACATATTAGAGATGGTTTCTCATGAGATAGGTATTCAGAAGGGACAAAAAAAAAAACTGGTTTACAAAAGGTTTATAAGTTGATAGCATGAATATAGTTATGTTGGAGCCATACATCCCAAATTAAATCACGTTATTACAGCCTTGCTTACAATTACTACATTTCTTAGTAACAAGACCAAATGATTTTCAAGATTAAAGGTTTATGTCTTTCTTTTTCATTTTCACCTTACTCTGTTTAAGAAATTTCTTTGTTCATGTAATTAAATACAGTATTTCTCTATTCTAGGGGAATATAATTAAAGATTTCCTTTTGAAGGATTATACCAGCTATACAACAAACATAAGAAAAACAAAAAGATACCCTCTTTCAGAATGAGATACAGTATTATTTATTTCTAATATGAAATTTGGGTTTAGAAAAGAATTAAGAGGTAGACTGAAGTTTATAGGATTGCTACCTTTCTAATACTACTGACATCTTCAACATGATTTCACTATCTTAAGATAGTCTAGAATTAATTAAATTGTGTTTCGTAAGATAGGTGAGCAAAATAGTGAATGTAAAATATCAGTCTAATATGAGAACATTATGGGGCGCCTGGGTGGCTCAGTCGGTCAAGTGTCCGACTTCGGCTCAGGTCATGATCTCATGGTTTGTGAGTTTGAGCCCCACATCAGGCTCTGTGCTGACAGCTCAGAGCCTGGAACCTGCTTCAGATTCTCTATCTCCTTCTCTCCCTGCCCCTCCTCTACTTGCTGTCTGCCTCTCTCTCTCTCTCTCTCAAAAATAAATAAATGTAAAAAAATTTTTTTTCAATATGAGAACATCAGTATTTCAATTATTACCAAGACTTTCCCAACAAGGTTATGTAGAAGTCACTCCACTAGGCACTCCTTGGGTACTTAAGAGGTGGAAGGAAACCTATATGTATTGGTAACTTTCTACAAGCCACAAATGGGCTGTACAATTTACATGAGTTACTTTATCTCACCATGGGTGGGTTTCATTGTTTGCATTTTGCCTGTGGGAAAACTGAAGCTAAGAGAATTTAATTGCTGTCTATCTCAACCATTAAGCAGCAGAGCCAGGTTTAAATCCAAGTGTCTTCTGACTCAGGAGTTTATTTGTTGAAGACATGATGTCCACTTCTAATGCATATTCAAATAAATTCTGTAGAGATTAGCATGTTCACAAAAAGAAGGAGAAAAATGCAAAGTAGTATGTTAAATAAATGACCTGTGGGAATTCAGTAATTAACGCTGGATATATCAGTAGAATGGTAAGAAAGTTAGACTTGTGTGACATCTTGAAGGAGAGAAAAACAAAAGTGAATTAAATAGTGATCAGAGTAGAACAAGAGTGATAGAACTGCTAGTGAATAGAATGTGAAAATGGACAAAAGAAGTAGTATGCATGGGTTTTCATAAAACTTTGAGAGAGACATTAACCTGGAATGGGAAGAAGTTACTTTGGGGAGTAAAGGGAGAAAAGGTGGAATAACAAAGTATAGATGTGCAATAGTGATTAGACTGTACTTGAGCTTCAGCAATCCATTTGAATTGTGAACGGAGAGAAAATAACATGAATGGTAATACTTCTGTAGAAGACATGCATTTGATTACTTTTCTAATTTCTAAACATAAGCTAACAAAATACAAACACACACAGACTTACACACACACACACACACACACACACACACACACACACAAGAGCTAGTTGATTTTCCCGAAGTGGAAAGAAAGGAAGACACATGTACATTCATCACCCTTTATACCTGTAATAGAGATTGGATGGGAGGGTATGGTGTAAACCAACAAGATATATGTGTATATATCTAGAAAAATATAAACATATACATTATATAATTATATATAAGTAAATATTTGAGAGACTGAGGAAGGAAATGGTGGTCATTTGTGGTCTCCTCTTGCTTTCCAAAGACACTACTACCACTGCAAAATAATCATAAAACAACAATAAAGATGCATTTTCACTTTTGAGTGCACTAGCCCAAGAAAAACAGTGCCTTCCTACCACTCCATGAAATTAAGGACTCTCTTCTTTAGTATTTTACGGTAAGAGTCACCACTTTGAATCATGTACTCAAGATACTTTTTTATATAATGCTAGTTAGTTTTGAAATGATTCATTCTAATTTACTGCAGACATCTAAAGTTTTAAGGAAAAAATATACTTGAAACTTGTATCAGATTTATGTATACACCTGTAATTGTAGCCAACTTATGAAAGCATGATATCAATGCCCTGAAATTTTGAGAATTCCTTCATTTTCTAAGCCCAAATGGCATAAAGAAGTGAAACATTCATTTTTGAGCAAAATCTCCAACTGCAAATATTCTCAGTTTTGACATATTTTTGAGAATCACTGACTCCTCCACTCTTTCCAGCATGCAAACATTTAGTACATTTTACCCCACTTGCTTCAATCTGTTAAAAATAAAACAATTTCAACAATGCAGCTAAGAATGACCAAGCCATGATTATATAGCCATATTCTAGGAAAGCCATTATTTCTTTTTTTTTCTTTTTAATGATTTCAGGGATAGCATTTAGTGATTCATCACTCACATGTAACACCCAGTGCTCTCCCAACAAGTGCCCTCCTTAATGCCCATCACCTATTTAGCCCCACCCACCCAACACCCCCCCCCCCACCCAACACCCTTCCAGCAACCCTCAGTTTGTTCTCTGTATTTAAGAGTCTCTTATGGTTTGTCTCCTTCTCTGTTTTTATCTTATTTTTTCTTCCCTTTCCTTACGTTCATCAGTTTTGTTTCTTAAATTCTGCATATGAGTGAAATCATATGATATTTGTCTTTCTCTGGCTTATTTCACTTATCATAATACCCTCTAGTTCCATCCACGTTGTTGCAAATGTCAGGATTTCATTCTTTTTGATATCTGAGTAATATTCCATTGTTTATATTTATGACATCTTCATCCACTCATCAATTGATGAATAGTTGGGCTCTTTCCATACTTTGGCTATTGTATATAATGCTTCTGTAAACATTGGAGTGCATGTGCCCCTTCGAATTAGCATTTTTGTATCCTTTGGAAAAATACTTAGTAGTGTATGCTGGGCCATAGGGTAGTTCTATTTTTAATTTTTTGAGGAACCTCCATACTGTTCCAGAGTGGCTACACAAGTTTTCTTTCCTACCAGAAATGCAAAAAGGTTCCTCTTTCTCTGCATTCTTGCCGATATTTGTTGTTGCCAGAGTTGTTAATTTTAGCCATCCTGACAGGTGTGAGGTGGTAGCTCATCATGTTTGATTTGTATTTCCGTTATGTTGAGTGATGTTGAGTATCTTTTCATGAATCTCTTAGCCATCTGGATGTCTTCTTTGGAAAAGGGTCTATTCATGTCTTTTGCCCATTTCTTCAGTGGATTATTTTGTTCTTGGGTGTTGAGTTTGATAAGTTCTTTATAGATCTTGGATACTAACCCTTTATCTGATATGACATTTGTAAATATCTTTTCCCACTCCATCAATTGCCTTTTAGTTTTGCTGATTGTTTCCTTCTCTATGCAGAAGCTTTTTATCTTGATGAGGTCCCAATAGTTCATTTTTGCTTTTGTTTCCCTGTGTCTGGAGATGTGTCAAGTAAGAAGTCAAAGAGGTTGTTGTCTGTTTTCTCCTCTAGGATTTTGATGGCTTCCTGTTTCATGTTTAGGTCTTTCATCCATTTTGAGTTCTTTTTGTATATTTTGTAAGAAAGTGATCCAGGTTCATTTTTCTGCATGTCGCTGTCCGGTTTTCCCAACACCATTAACCATTGTTTCTTAAATCTGATTATTTTTCCATAATCTTATCTAAAATTGTGACTGTTCCAAATAACATTTTAAACCTAAGATTGGGTAGAATTTAAAAAGCCTGTATATCTAGTATTCTTTTTTTTTTTTTTTTATGTTGAGTACATTTGTGTTTACTTCCCTTGATTTAAGACTAAACCAGAGGAAGAAAGTAGGATCATATACATATTAGGTTCATTTATTTGAGTAAAAAACAAAACAAAACACATGGTGATAGGCTACCAGTCGTCTGTAGGTGACAATAACAGTTTGTGTGGAAAATGATTCTACGGTAAGTAATATTTATTCTTAAAATAAACTACAAAAATGAGGCATACGTGCCCATAGGGAACTATTTTCTACATACTAAACCAAGCATTATTACCTCATTAATCTTAATTTCTTTCTTACTTAAGAAATCTCTGTGTTTCTTTTAAAGGCTGTGATGTTTTCTACCTCAATATGTTGTGTATACTTTGAGATTGAAAGGCAATAAGTGCATAGCTAACTTTGACACTTAGTAGGGAATGTGCTGTCATTTTCTTTTACCTCAAACACAGGAGAGAAACAGAAATATTTATCCCATCTGGATAATAAGCAAGATTGCCACTATAAAAAGGTAATACTATAAAATTCATTGTTAGAAGGACATGGTAATAATAAGAAGTCATATTATGGTCCACTTTATGGCCATAATGTGATAATGGTAATAATATTGGAAACATCACAGCTACTAATATGGTTTCTGCTCATATGCTTATTCTGAAATTTTATGGAATCATATTTTCTTATATATACATTTATCTTACCCACTAATTTTAATCTGCTTTCCTACTCTGAGAATGGATTTAGCATAGTATTTTCCTACATTAATTTGCCTTGTTTTGTGGCTTTATTTCCTACTTTTTTTGGTAAACATCTCCAAATCCCTTACATTTGATCCTTGCTATGAGCTAATGGACAAGTGATTACAAGGGATTCAAATAGGACATTCAGTGCAGGACTTCTTTTCTTTATCACATTGTCTC
Source organism: Lynx canadensis (assembly GCF_007474595.2). Taxonomy (NCBI): domain Eukaryota; kingdom Metazoa; phylum Chordata; class Mammalia; order Carnivora; family Felidae; genus Lynx; species Lynx canadensis. The sequence continues at coordinate 180,871,823 of NC_044310.1, read as the reverse complement.
TGTTTCCTCTCTACACTAGATGGCAGAACCATTCAGCATTTATCATTCCCACTCTATTCCCCAGACAGGGGCATTAGGAGGATGAATGTATCTTCCCCTTTGGATCAAATATGCAAAAGCAGTAAAGCTATAAATTAAAAGGAAAAGAAAATCCCACTCGTAAATACATCTTTTGGGCTCATACAAATAGCCAGCCAGCATTTCAAGGCTCACAAACCTGAGCACATGGTTCCCTTTGTTCCTAGCAGGACAGACTTGCTCAAATGAGAAGGAAAGTGTTAGGTGACTTGGATTTGATTAAACTAAAATTGCCAAGTAACTTTCAATGAGTCTCTGTTTTCCAGTACATGTTGGTAGGGCTGTCTGAAAGACTGACACAGATTTGTCATAAGCAGTGAAGAAACCAGAGACAAGAAATTCAACTTTTAAGCTTCTATTCCATATCAAAGAATTTAGGGAGAAGGAGGAAGAAAGCCATTTTTTGAGGTCAATTTTTTAAAGGTGCAAGAAGCTATACGAAGACTAATTTTAGATGGAGAGCACAGCCACATCCCGTGATATAGCTCTTGTAGGAGGAAATGAACAGTTTTGTTGTGGCTATTTTACTTTTTCTTAAACCACAGGCTTTGCTTCTTCTAACTTTGAGTCTGTGGCCTATTTCAAAAGCCAGGAGAGGATTTAGAGAGGTGTGAATTGTGTGTTAGTTCTATTCACTTATTTTAACCAAAGTACCTTCCATGGTCTGCCAGGGGAGGGAATGGGCTGCTTTTTCACTGGAACCTGGTCAGCATGGGAATCAGATTCAAAAGAACACATATCAAAATCTGACATGATCAAGTAAAAAAGAAAAGCCGGGCACACAATAAACATTATTCATCTGTCCAACAGTGCTGTAAGGTAGACAGATCTTTTGTCTCTGTTTTGTTTTTTTTTTTTCATCTGATAAGTGATGAAAATGAGGATCAAATGATGTGCTTAATGTTATATAACTTGAAAGTGTATAGCGGGAATTCAGACTTCTGTCTGTAGGATTCTAAAATATGTTCACTCCAATACACCTAAAAATCAAGGATCTGCTTGGAAAAACTTTATTCATATAGAAAGGAAATGGTATTTATCAATTATTTTGTACTATGCACCAGCTCTGGGCTAGGTGCTGGGAATAGATAGGCAAAGAGGGTGGAGTGCCTGCCCTCAAAGATTCAAGTAATAAGCTCAAAGAGTTGATCCTTGTGACCAGCCTTCAGAATGGACTTATTATTTCTTCTTTACCTTATTCTAGACTTACAGAAAATGTGGTTTGGAGATGCTCAAAAACTGAACCAAAGTCACATGGCATAAAACCAAAAATGATGATTGAATTTTTTTCATTTAATTTTAACACCATGACAAATGAGAAACTCACTTGAACAGACATGTGAGGCATAAAAATGGTAATTAGCCATTTCTATATGATTTATCATACAATTTACACCCTCCATGTATTTTTTTTTATTTTTTAACGTTTATTCATTTTCAAGAGACAGAGACAGAGCATGAGCAGGTAAGGGACAGAGAGAGGGAGACACAGAATCCGAAGCAGGCTCCAGGCTCTATGCTGTCAACACAGAGCCCGAAGTGGGTCTCAAACTCACAACTGGGAGATCATGACCTTAGCTGAAGTCAGATGCTCAACTGACTGAGCCACCCAGGCACCCCAACACCCTCTATGTATTTTTCATATACTATTTTGCAATATCCTGTAACCCTCTTACGAGATCTTCTTTATTTTCTCCCACTCCCTTATTCCTCCATTTTCTTATTGTTGGTGTGATTTTAAGGAAAAACAAGAAAAAAGCTATTTATCTCCACATGACTAAATATTTTCTTGGTCAAGGAATTTTGTGAACTGATTTTAAAAGCATCTGAAGTTGGAAAGTTTCTAAATAGAAATTACAATCATGTGATGAGTTGTTTTCATTTGGGAAATAGTTTTTTGTTTGTTTGTTTTAACCTATTCCAATTTTCAAGTATCTAGCTGCTAATGAATTATAGAAAAAAAATAAAGAGAGAGGAGAGGGGTGGGGGGATGGGTGAAACAGGTAAAGGGGATTAAGGAGTGCATTTGTTGTGGTGAGCACGGAGTAATGTATGGAACTGCTGAATCACTATATTGTACACCCGAAACCAAGATAACTCTGCATTTTAACTATACTGGAATTAAAAAGACATAAGTATATAACAAAAAATGTATGTCATAGAAGTTTAAGAAAGCATTTTGGAATGAACTATGCTTTGACACTTTATATTTATTTTTTATGTTTATTTTTATTTTTATTTTTTTTCCAATATATGAAATTTATTGTCAAATTGGCTTCCATGACACTTTATATTTAGAGTTTGATAAACTAAACACTACAAATTGAAACCTAGATACTTATAAATAATCCTTTACTGTTTTTTCTATTATTCTGAAAAATACATATATAAAATATACCATTGGCTATTAGCACACTTTACTTTTGAAAAATATATGAATTAAATTTACTTTCATAAAGAAATATTTAAATATGCTTCGAAACATGGGTTCATTTTTTAATATTTTTTTGTTTTTAAAAGGTTTCACTAGGTAAACATGTTTATTGTAGAAAAATTAGAAAATATAGATAAGTTTAAGTAAAAAATGAAAAGGAGCTTAAAACCACACATTTTCTTTTAATAAACATTTAACCATTTCATTCACATATTTCTATTTCCTATTTTCTGTATACCTTTGGTATCTATCTATATAAAAATTATACTTTAAATTTTTAATGTACTTTATATACATTTTATGTACTTGTACATGTCTGTGTGTGCACTTAATGTTTTAAATCTTTGTGTAATAAATGTGGTCATTGAAGGGCACTTGGATGGCTCAGTCATTTAGGCTTCTGACTTCTGTCTTGATTCTGGCTCTGGTCAAAATCTCATGGTTCCTGGGTTTGAGCCATGCATCAGGCTCTGCACTGACACCACAGAGACTGCATCACGTTCTCTCTCTCCCTCTCTTTGCCTCTCTCTCTCTCTCTTTCTTCTCAAAATAAGTAAATAAACTTAAAATAATTTTTTTAATAAAAAAATGTCACTTTCCTACTTGAGGGGTCTAGGATGATGCCAACTAGTGACATAGGCAATAATTGTCTTTCCTTTTTATGTGCCGCATTAGAAAACCATCAAGAAACAAAATTATATTTTCTACATAAGTCATAAATAGAAATTCTTTGTGGTTATTTAAAAATTCTAGTGGAGTGTGCACCTTTATAAGCTAGAATATTCATCCGTCAGATGGCATATAGATATATATCTCTTTTGATGTCATTAAAAGATAGCTTGTGTAGATAATGTGATTCTAATTCTGCTAATAGCTAACTTTGTTGAACTGAACTTATTTTCTTCTGTACAAAGAGGAATTTATATGAACACTGGAGTCTTTCTTACAGCTCCAAAATAGTACAAATTTGTGACTTAATACATTCTTTAATATGCCATCAGATTAAAATAGAATCTAGTTAAAAGTGAAAAAATTCGCTATGTATGTGGTAGTAAAAGGAATTGTAAGATATTTGTAGAAAACCACAGTTCTTTTAAGTGTGTTCAATAACAAAAATGTTCACTTCAAGACAATTTTTGTAGTTATTTCTGTTAGTCAATTATTGCAAATTTTAATGTAACTATAATGAAGAAATTTCTCATATATAAAAATGTCTGACATATTTCTGTCTAAATTTTAATTTACTTAATTTCTTAAACTATTCTCAGTCATAAGTTCTACTTGAAATGCTAAATGTAGTCAATATCAATAAAAAGTGGTATATGTGAAAAAGATTGGGGCAATTTAAGTTGGCCAAGTGACAGTATTTATATGCTTTTTGAAATATGCACAAATGAATAATTTGCTTTCAAAAATTTCCATTATTCACTCTTAACTGTATTTTTATATTAACAAATATCACATTCATTTTAAAATATTATTACATAAAATATTTAGTTCTTTCTCTCCCCCAAACAAATGCTATGTTACATGATGAAGAAAAGGGTAAAAGAATTCTAAGTTAACGAATTATTAAAGTACTTAGATATATAACAGATACCCTGATTCCCATTTGCCTTTTTTAGACCTTTGCCTCTGGGGTTATAATGACTTGAAAGCATTTGCTGAGAAAAGGGGTATATTGACGGTAAGCTCAGAAAGAGATGTACATATTTCATAAAAGTTTGGCCTTTCTACAAGTTTATTAGAACATGTTGAAGATAGTATAGAAGAAACATAAAGACCAAAAGAAAGCATTTCTGAAAAGTAAATCAAATTATACAAAATGATAAAGACGTCTCTGAATATTTTTAATTATAAGACCATGCAGAAATGTGTGTGAACTGATACATACTCATTTAGAATATTATTTAGAATAAATAAAGATAGGTATACCTTTAATGTTTCTAGTTAATTTTCTTCAAGATGGTATATAACATCTGTGATTGAAAAAGATATATGGTCTTCTACTTTTTTATATAGTATTATTTTCAAGAAATGCCAAATCTAAACTTTTAAATATATATTCACACATTAAGGTTCTTATTCTTTCCTTTCCTTTTTCAAGTTTACTTTTAATTTTAACAGCACAAGCAAATGCATAAATTCTTTGGACACACAACCCTTGTTACCATTCAACTTTATCTGAGGTATAAATGCATAGGACTTTGGAAAGGTTAGCTCATTTCTAGAGATTTAAGAACAGGCATAAACAAAAAGGCAGAGAGAAAAATATAAAGACAGTCCTTTGTTCTAGGGTTCTTACCCAGGGTGGTGTTTATATCCACATAATCCATATCCACATAATGCATAATCCACAGCAATCTTCTTACATAGAGGATATTACTGGAAAATGGTTTGTTTCTACATGGATTGTTTCGCTTCTCCATTCATCCAACCCTCTCTTTCATTTAATTTGTTTCTCCTTAAGTATAGCCTCTACCTCATTAAGCTTTAGCTTCCCGCTTCTGAGCTTCCCACATAGGTCTTGTCTCTCTAGAGTTTCTATTATTTTCTTGCTTTTATCTTGTAGCTTTTTATTTTCAAGCGTTTCCCTCATACTTTACATAGGTCAATTACTTCTTTACTCATTCTTAATATCTTGTGTTATCCCTCATTATTCTGAAATTTTACCTTATCTTTAATGGATTTTTAATTACCTTATTTATATAATATATTCTAGTATGTACCTTTTAATCTTTGAACTAAGATGCTTAATTTTTAATACTGTTTATTTTGGAATAGTTTTGGATTTAGAGGATTGTGAAACTAGTACAAAGAACTTGCAAAGACTTTGTGCCTTATTTTCCCTGCTTTTTTTAAATTTTTAAAAAATATTTTTATTTATTTTTGAAGGAGAGAGAGACAGAGCATGAGTGGGGGAGGAGCAGAGAGAAGGGGAGACGTAGACTTTGAAGTAGGCTCCAGGCTCTAAAGTGTCAGCACGGAGCCCGATGGGGGGCTCAAACTCACGAACTATGAGATCATGACCTGAGCCAAAGTCAGACACTTAACCAACTGAGCCACCCATGCGCCCCTGTTTACCCTATTATTGACAGCTTCCACTAGAATGGTACGGTTGTCACAATTAATGAAGTAGTATTGACACATAGTTATTAACTAAAGTCCTTTCTTTATTCAGAATTCATTAGTTTTTATCTAATATCCTTTTTCTATTCCAAGAGCACATTCAGGATAATACTTTGTCGTGTCTCCTTAGGCTCCTCTTGACTGTGACACTTAGACGATGCTTGATTTTGATACCCTTAACAGTTGTGAGTATTACTGGTGGGATAGTTTGTAGAACATCCTTCAACTAGGATTTATCTGATATTCTACTTATTATTAGACTTTGTTAAATGTTTTTGGGAGGAAGCCACGCAGGTAAATTGCTATCCTTATCACGTCATATCAAGGGTACATGATGTCAACACTGTTTATCACTACTGATGTTGACCTTGATCACCTGGCTGAGGTAGTGGTTTTTAAGTTTCTTCACTGTACAGCTACTCTTCCCCTAGCCCCATCCTGTACTGTGCACTTCAGAAGGAAGTCGTTATGCCAGTCCACACCTAAGACATGGAGAGTTTTTCTTTCCGTTCTTGAATATCTACATAAATTATTTGAAATTTAACTACATAGGATATTTATCTTTTTTCTTAAACATGTTTTTATTCAATAATTTGCATTAATATGGAAATTTATTTTTATTAATATGGATAGCAATATTGGATATTTATTATTTTATCCTTTGTATTATAATCCAATGCCACTTTTCTGTTGCTCAAATTGTTTCAGATATGGGCATTAGTAGTTCTTTCAGTTGGTTCCCGTGTCCCTTATGATACACTTCCAATACTGTTTTTTTGTTGGTGTTTCTGTTTGTTTTATTACTTGGCTCCTTTCTGGCACTGTTCGATGCTTCAAGAACATCTTGCATGTTTCCTGCCAGAGCCCTATAAAAGGTCATTTTCCCAAGGAACCTTGAATCCTTTTACTGAGAACATTAGAAACTAAAATCTAGATATTGGGTATAGTTGTTGCCAATGGTCTGCCATTACTTCTAGGTTGTCTGAGTTGAGAAAGTAAATATATATACTTGTTTGTGTGTGTGTGTGTGTGTGTGTGTGTGTGTGTACATCTATATCTATCTATACACATATATATAGATGTATAGATCTATACATACAAATCTATTAGAGCATGATTGCTGGATCATATGGTAAGACTATGTTTAGCTTTGTAAAAAACTGTCAAGCTATCTTATTGCACTTAGGTTTGTCTACTGGTACAATGTTGAATAGTTGAATAGGAGGGGCGCAATAAGAGATCCTTGTCTTTTCCACTTTCCAAGGATCTTAGTGGGAAAGCATTAAATCTCTGCCCATTTAAGTATGCCCATTAAGTTTGTTTGTTAGCCTGGCTAGTGTTTTATGAATTTTATATGTCTCTGCGAAGGACCAGCTTTAGTGCTTGCTCTTACTTTCATTTTTCACAAACTTCTACTAGCTTTTTATTATCTTTAATTTTCTACCTTTCACTCTTTTCTTCTTGTGTCTTTTGATTATATAATGAAAGCTAAGGGATGTTTCACAAGATTATTGTTACTGACGATAATCCATATTTTACAAAGCAGATCCATGAAATGTGTTCCATCAACCCAGCAGTAAAATTCAATTTCTATATTTTTCAGCACAGCAAACTTCACATTGTGATTTTATGCATGAAATTTTATTCCTGGCCTTTACTTTTGGCTATTTTTTTTCTTTTACGCTATGTTCTACATTTCATTCAAATTATATTTTATTTGGCTGTATTTTATGTAAGAAAAAAACATATGCACAATAAATCAATGCATACATAGATAAATGCTAGAACAATGCATACATAGATAAATGCTAACTGTCGCTGACCCACTCCATATCCTCTTGGTCTTCTGAGCGCATATACAGTTGTAGTAGACAGTTCTGCATATCAAGTTTTTGTATATTACTTTTTCTTTTCTGTTCAGGCTATATGACCCAGTAGATACAATGCTTTGAAGTCTCTTGAAATCTTTCAATAAAATAGTCACATGCACTACTTAGACCCCCTGAGACATAATAGATCCTTCATGTTCTGGAGGAAGGCAGTGTCTTCTGCAGCAGAAAATCACTCTTTGTCAAAAGTAACTTCTAAACCTACATTGGACTTTAGTAGAGCTTATTTGACCAATCATGGGACAATAAGACTAGGTAAGTGGTCCTAATTATCAAGGCATGGGTATTATTAGATCTACTAAGTCACAAAGTTGGGCAGGCATGGCACTGATCCCACATACCATGGCAATGGGTTATTCGGAAACTGATTGGATTAAGTCCAGAGATACAATTAAGTTTTATGAACAGGTCACCTTTTTTCTGTTCCAACAGAACAGAAAGGTTCATATCTATGTCTTTGTGAGTAAGGGAAAATATTTTCCATAGCTGTGTTTTGGGAAAAGATTAGAATCTGGCTCACAGATGGGTCAGCTCTATATATTGATGCAAGTTGAAAATGGACTGCCAGTGAACCATAGCTACATTCATGTATAGCCATAAGGATAGTTGGGGAATCTTCCCAACAGGCTAAACTGTGAGTAGTACACGTGTTTGTCCCCTTAATATCACGAGAGAAGTTATTAGACATAAGGGTATACTCAGATCTTGAGAAGTGGTAAATTGGTTTGTTGGTCAGAAGTCTGGAAGGAGTAGGAAAGATCAGAAACTAAGACATCTGGAGGTGTATTGATGGACAGATAGTGGTTAGTGGGCACACATGCAGATTCTTTTTGTTGTTGTTTTAATATATTAAAAACTTAATCAAAAGAGACACTTCATGACTAGGTTAACAAGATGACTCAGATAGGTCAGACAAACTCTGTCCTCAGCCATCCCAGTACTTGTACAATGGGGCCATGAATGGAGTAGACATGGTGATAGCCAAGTTGAGTCTAAGCATGATCCCAATAACATGCCAGCCCCTTTTACTGAGAATGGTTTATCTACTGCCATTGCTCAATGCCTGATGGAAGTTGAGTTTTTAATATGGTATCACTCAGTAGCAAGTTGATTGCCTAAGTTCCTCTCACATGGAGGGAACAATGATATGTCACCCCCAGGATTTGAATTGTATTCTAGCTGTGTGTTTGTTATCTGTGCCCTTGGTGCCTTTTTGGCATCTCTATCCTAGGACTTTCAGAGTTTCTGATTTACTTACGTGGGTTCCTGCTAGAATTGTATTGGATCAAGGGATGCTTCCATTTTTTTATATTAAATATAATTTAGGGGCGCCTGGGTGGCGCAGTCGGTTGAGCGTCCGACTTCAGCCAGGTCACGATCTCACGGTCCGTGAGTTCGAGCCCCGCGTCAGGCTCTGGGCTGACGGCTCGGAGCCTGGAGCCTGTTTCCGATTCTGTGTCTCCCTCTCTCTCTGCCCCTCCCCCGTTCATGCTCTGTCTCTCTCTGTCCCAAAAATAAATAAACGTTGAAAAAAAAAATTTAAATATAATTTAGTGTCAAATTGGTTTCCATACAACACCCAGTGCTCATCCCAATAGGTGCCCTCCTCAATGCCCATCACCCACTTTCCTGTCTCCCCCACCCCCCCCATCAACCCTCAGTTTGTCCTCCGTATCCAAGAGTCTCTTATGGTTTGCCTCCCTCCCTCTCTGTAACTTTTTTTTTCCGCCTTCCCCTCCCCCATGGTTCTCTGTTAAGTTTCTCAGGATCCATATGTGAATGAAAACATATGGTATCTGTCTTTCTCTGCCTGACTTACTTCAGTTAGCATAATACCCTCCAGTTCCATCCACATTGCTACAAATGGCCACATTTCATTCTTTCTCGTTGCCAAATAGTATTCCATTGTATATATAAACCACATCGTCTTTATCCATTTGTCAGTTGATGGACATTTAGGCTCTTTCCATAATTTGGCTATTGTCAAAAGTGCTGCTATAAACGTTGGGGTACAAGTGCCCCTATGCATCAGCACTCCTGTATCCCTTAGGTAAATTCCTAGCAGTGCTATTGCTGGGTCATAGGGTAGACCTATTTTTTTTTTTTTTTGAGGAACCTCCACACTGTTTTCCAGAGAGGCTGCACCATTTTGCATTCCCACCAACAATGCAAGAGGGTTCCATTTCTCCACGTCTTCTCCAGCATCTATAGTCTCCTGATTTGTTCATTTTAGCCACTCTGACCGGCGTGAGGTGGTATCTCAATGTGGTTTTGATTTGTATTTCCCTGATGAAGTGTGACGTTGAGCATCATTTCATGTGTCTGTTGGCCATCTGAATGTCTTCTTTAGAAAGAAGACATGTCTTCTGCCCATTTCTTCACTGGATCATTTATTTTTTTCAGGTGTGGAGTTTGGTGAGTTCTTTACAGATTTTGGATACTAGTCCTTTATCTGATATGCCATTTGCAAATATCTTTTCCCATTCCATCGGTTGCCTTTTAGTTTTGTTGATTGTTTCCTTTGCAGTGCAGAAGGCTTTTATCTTGATGAGGTCCCAATAGTTCATTTTTGCTTTTAATCTCTTGCCTTTGGGGATGTGTCAAGTAAGAAATTGCTGCAGCTGAGGTCAGAGAGGTCTTTTCCTGCTTTCTCCTCTAGGGTTTTGATGGTTTCCTGTCTCACATTCAGGTCCTTCATCCATTTTGAGTTTATTTTTGTGAATGGTGTAAGAAAGTGTTCCAGGTTCATTCTTCTGCATGTTGCTGTCCAGTTCTCCCAGCACCATTTGTTAAAGAGATTGTCTTGGATAGAAGGAACATACTTAAACATCATAAAAGGCATTTACAAAAAGCCCACAGCTAATATCATCCTCAATGGGGAAAAAATGAGAAATTTCCCCCTGAGATCATGAACACGACAGGGATATCCACTCTCACTGCTGTTGTTTAACATAGTGTTGGATGTCCTAGCTTCAGCAATCAGACAGCAGATGAAATCAAAGGCATCAAAATTGGCAAAGATGAAGTCAAACTTTCCCTTTTTGCAGATGACATGATACTCTATGTGGAAAACTCGACAGACTCCACCAAAAGTCTGCTAGAATTGATACATGAATTCAGCATAGTCGCAGCATACAAAATTAATGTACAGAAATCGGTTGCATTTTTACATACCAAGAATGAAGCAACAGAAAGAGAAATAAAGAGGCTGATCCCATTCACAATTACATCAAAAGCATAAAATACCTAGGAATAAACCTAGCCAAAGAAAGTTTATGAAGGAAATTGAAGGAAATACAAAGAAATGGAAAAACATTTCATGCTTATGGATTGGAAGAATATTGTTAAAATGTCAATACTACCCAAAGCAATCTACACATTCAATGCAATCCCAATCAAAATTGCACCAGCTTTCTTCTCAAAGCTAGAAAAAGTGATCCTAAAATTTGTATGGAACCAGAAAAGATCCTGCATTGCCAAAGTAATATTGAAAAAAAAAAAATAAACAAAGTGGGAGGCATCACAATCCCGGACTTTAGCCTCTACTACAAAGTTGTAGTCATCAAGACAGTATGGGATTGGCACAAAACAGACACATAGACCAATAGAATAGAATAGAGACCCCAGAATTGGACCCACAAAGGTGTGGCCAACTAATCTTTGACAAAGCAGGTAAGAGTATCTGGTAGAGACAAGGGATGCTTTTAAATCAAAGAGAGTTTGAAAATGAGCACATGACTGTAGGATCTTTGGATTCTATCATGTATCACTGAGTAGCTGCTCTCCTGAAAGAATGGAAATTTCTTTTTTAAAACACACCTAAGGCACTATCTTTTTTTTTTTTTTTTTTAATTTTTTTTTCAACGTTTATTTATTTTTGGGACAGAGAGAGACAGAGCATGAACGGGGGAGGGGCAGAGAGAGAGGGAGACACAGAATCGGAAACAGGCTCCAGGCTCTGAGCCATCAGCCCAGAGCCTGACGCGGGGCTCGAACTCATGGACCGCGAGATCGTGACCTGGCCGAAGTCGGACGCTTAACCGACTGCGCCACCCAGGCGCCCCCCTAAGGCACTATCTTGAGAATGACACTTTGCAAGGTCGGTGTCCTATTATTTAAGATATCTTATATACTTTGAACCATTAACTGTTGTATATGCTATGTTTCTGACAGATTAGGTGAGTCTAGGAAACAAGAGGTAGAAAGAGAAGTAGAACTTCTCCTTGCTTAGCCAAGTCACCCTCTTGGGAACTATGTAATTTGTGTAGTTCTTATCCCCAGAATTTGGGGTTTAAAGGATTAAAATTCTGGTCTTCAAGGGGGCACGATTCCATCAGGGCCTCAGTAAAATTCTGATGAACTTAGAGCTATAATTTTCACCTTGTAATTTTGGGTTCTTCATTCTAATAGACAAACAGGCAAAAAAGGAGTTACTATAGTAGGGTGGGAAAATAATCCTCCTGAGAAGCTAGAGTTCTTGTGACATAATTGGGTCCAAAAAGAATATGCCTGAAACTCAAGAGATTTATGAAGGGAATTATTGGTGCTCCCATATGTGTTAATAAAGATACATAAGCTATCGCATCAGCTATATCCTAGTAAGGGTAAAGTATTTAGGGACTCACACCTCCCTGATAATTTTTTTTTAAATGTTTATTTTTGAAAGAGAGAGAGAGAGGGAGAGAGAGAGAGAGAGAGAGAGAGCATGAGTGGTGTAGGGGCAGAGAGAGAGGGAGACCCAGAATCTGAAGCAGACTCCAGGCTCTGAGCTGTCAGCACAGAGCCCAATACAGGCTCCAACCCACTGACCACAAGATCGTGGCCTGAGCTGAAGTTGGACGCTTAACCAGATGAGCCATCCAGGAGCCCCTCACTGATAATGTTTTGATGACACTCCCCAGAAAGAGATGTAGACCTGTGGAAATGTTAGCTGAAGGTAAGGGGAAATCTAGAAAGGGCGGTGGAAAAGAAAAGTAATGAATATTAACTGTGGCTTTGAGATTGTGGCTTTTAACACTAAATCCCCCCATTTTAAGGCTTTTTTACATACTGTGCTTGGTCACTACCCTTAAGTGTAAGTAACAGAACTGACTCATTGTGGGGCACAGCAAGTTTTGACTAGTATATAAAGAGTTGACAGTGACACATTTATGATTCATTAGACTAGGGATGCATATATATGGTTCCTTCTACAATGTAATTTTCATCTTCAGAATTTCTCAATATTCTCCAATAAATAGGATGCAAGCATATGAAACTGTAGCATTTGCCTGTCAAAAAGGAATCATTTATTAGCCAAGACAGGAAAAAGGTATAATTTTGTACATGTTTCTTTGCAAATACCCATAAATATACCTTCTGTAATTTTCATTTGGGAAATATTTTTGAATGAATATTCTAGAAATCCCATGGCAGAATACTTTTGCACAAAGTAATGGCCTCTGTTATGTATCATGAATAGTATTACATAATGAGCTAAATAAATAATGGAAAAAAAAAAAAAAGCTGATGGTGACTCAAATAGAATGATTTATGACCCAAACCAGTGAATGCTTTTTAGCTTGAAATTGAGTGATTCCCTGTTAAATAAGCATAATAAGTTTCTGCTATATATTATATCTGACTAGTCAAAATATAAATCTGATTATTGCTTATGATTTGCTTGGCTTACCTTTAATCTATTAATTAAACATTGTCTAATCTGTGAAATATAGGACACTTTTGGCAGCTGTGTCCCACAGGATTTAATTCCTGAAATGACTAAATTCCAATCTACTAGCCATCCAATTAATTGTGTTAAGCACTAATCAGACGCTCTGCAGATTTCTCTGGTTTCATCCCATTTCTGGAAACTTTAATAGTAATGCAGGTATTTATGTATGTATACAGAAACTATGCACTTAATTTCTGCAAAGGCTGATCAAGTGAGGAAAAATACTCAAATTTTTGAAGATTACACCTGGATTTATTTTAAATTCTTAGTCTGTTTCAAACTTTAACTCTAAGTGTACTTACTGTACATTTCTCTGGCAGTATGAATCCTTTAGCAATTATGACTTTTTAAATTATTTTGATATTATTCCATTTAGCATATTATTTTTGACTAAGAACCTGATGTTTGTTTATATGTTAAATATTAGCAAATCTACATTTCTTTATTCACTTTTTGGTGAAAATAAATGTAAATATAAGTTTTAGTATCCTATTTAGTACTCTACTTAGTTTATATAGAAATTGCTTATAAAATAGAAGATAATTATATTATTTCCATAAATAAAACTTGAAAAATAAAAACTGTAAGTGAAAGGTTCCATTACAAAACTTATATTTATTATTAAATGGTTCAATACAAGAAAATGTCTAAAGCCATAATATATATGAATGTGCCTAGAAGAAGCCTGGGCCTTTTAATAAACAATTTCTTGCTCCTAGAACTCAGTTTTGCTATTTTTCAGTAATTTTGACTGACATTATCTGCACAAGTTGACAAATTAGTCACCCTACATAAATACTAAGCTGACCTGAATTCTGCAGTTAGAAGTGATAAGATTTGGAGATAGCTTAGAAGATATGGGAAAAACTTTTAGCATTTAAGGAGATTTGTACTCATGGAATCTGCATAGGAGAAAGAGGTTTATATTGACATAAAAGTAAATTCTCTTGGATTAAATATATTAATAAAAATGAAAAATACCTGAACAGAATTTTCTTTTTATTTTCAGTTTATTAAAGACTATACTTTCAGGGATCATTTCTATTGTTTATTTTGAGTTTATTATAATCTGAATCGAGTGGAGAAGAGTGTGGCAAAACATCCATCTCTTATGTGCTATAAATTAGAAAACTAAGAAAAATAAGTAAGCCTAAGGTTTTGACATTTATTCAATTTTATACCTACGTTGAGGTTTTAGTTGGAGTGTCCAGACGTATGTGGGTCAGAAGGTGGAAGTTAAAAGAATTGGTACATGGATGACCCTAGAGGCATCTAGCATAAAGAGGAAGATCTAAAACCCAACTAAAGTTTTGTATGCCATCAGTATTTATATACAAGAGGAAGGAAGACGTGATATATTCTGTGATTCAGAGTCATAACTCTTGAGATGGAGCCCCCTGATGGTGCCTAATGTTAAACTCAGAGTACCTCCGATTCAGCTGCCATTCTCTACTCCATTTTCTTATCCTCTCATCTGTTGCCTCTTAAGAATTATCCTACAAGGGAAAAGTAGTGTTGGACCTACCTAAAAGAGCTTCTTTCTCCTCAGGATACAGGCTCATCAAGTCCTGCCTTCCTTGGTATCTCTCTGATGGCTTCAAATAAATTTGCTTATTTGTTGGTCTATATTTTGCTCAGATTTTGTTTTTGCTTGATATTGTGAAAAGGATAATTTGCAAAACTTTCTCTATAATTCCCTGATATTTAATCTGAAATCCCTCTATCACACTTTTACATTTGTTTCTAAATAGATTCTGAAATGGGCAGAGAAGTATCATTTTTAGGATCCCCTCAAATGTAACTTGGAAAAGTAGAGATGGAAAGGCATGGAATGAGCTGAAGAAAGAAAATAGATTGAGAAAAAATAGACAGGTATGGGCAAGATGGAGCATTTAGTCAGGTGTGAAAAACTAAGTTCTTGACACTGTGGTGAGATATAAAAGCTTTACATAGTAGAATCACTTGTATTCATTTTCAGGTAAACTTCACAGTCTGAAATACCTGTAATATAATAGCTTTTGATGCTATGTTAAAAAATACACTTTCTATATAAATAAGATTAATTTTATATGTAAAATTTGAATTTGTTATATACATTAAATATTTTAAATATTTAGAATATTTTGTGTTTGTATGGTACCAAAATCATGTTAGAGCTCAAACACCAAAGGAAGAGAAAAAAACTGGAAACTTCTTAAGAGCAATGACGTTCATCTCCCAACAAGGTTAGTGTTGAGATTCTTGATGTAGTTCTTACTTTGGTCTCTGTTGGCCTCACAAAAATCATAATGTCCTACACCCCTTGCATAAGATATGTCAAATGAATATTAATCCATGCTCTTAAATTTAGAATAGTTTTCTATTAATTTAATTGGCTATTCAAATAATACTTCTCATAGCATTTGTATTATTGATTCAATAATTTAGCAGAAATATTATCTGTGTGAGTCACTGGACATTTGTTATAGTTGTTGCTGCTGGAAATGCAGGAAAAAACCCATACACAATCCTAGGTGTGCATGTTCCGAGTCAAAATTTTGCATATGCCTGACCAAGGTTGTTGCAGCGAGATGGCCAGAGTCTCAAAAGATGAGTCCGCAAAGTGCAGTTAAGTGAAGGCCCTCATAATCCAGTTGGATGAGGCCTTGACTCCAGGATGAAGATTCTTTTTATTAGGATAATTGCTAAAGACTATGTGCATAAAGTCAGCTAAGCAAATGTGTTCATCAATCTGATTGTTTAGCTGTTCAAGGTTGAATTTTGAGTTAATTGGTTTCTGTAACACTAGGAAGGGTCAGGTGTGAAGGAGGATCGGCCCTGGACAGTGTTAATGGCTCTAGGGGTTCCTTACTGCCACAGCCATGTTCAGCTGTGTAAACATGTCCTAAGGCCTTGCACCTTCTCCAGCCCTTCCCTTTTGGAGTCTTTTCCTTTGATGCTTCTCTCCTGCATCTCCCACACAAGGTGAACCTTAAGGAAGCTGTCATGAATGTGGTTTATTTAGTCTCCTAAAAAATATCTCAAAGTATTTAAAAAAACCCATCAATTTATGGATCCTGAAAAACTTAAGCCTGAGAGAGAATAGTGTTACTTTCCAAGTAGTATACAATTTGGAGAAGAAAAGGACAAACACCCAGGTAAGTGATTTACTTACCTAAGGCCAACTAATGTATTAATGTTGGGAGAAGAAAAGACTGCCTTGATCTGTTTCCTGTGCTGTATTCACTTGAGCTGATTCTATGGAAACAGCAGGACAGGAAAATGAAGAAAAAAAGCAAGTTTTCATTTCAAGGTCCAATGACACTTTTTCCAGAAGCGCCAGGCTGCCCTTTTTCAGACATGTAGTTAAACCATTTAAAGTTAATCCAGAGCCTAGGAGTAGCCATTGCTTAAGAATATGGGCATCTAGCAGAAGTGGTAGTAACCAGGAGAAAAGAGAAGAGAGGAGAGGAAGGGAGGGGAGAAGAGGGGAGAGGAGAGGAGAGGAGAGGAGAGGAGAGGAGGGAGGAGAGGAGAGGAGAAGAGAGGAGAGAAGTTAACATTAATTAAGCAAAATGTTTCGCACATTTTTCAGCTCTGAATTGATATTCAATATTATTATAAGGTTATGTCACTTTAGAACTAGGTGTGTGATTAAACAGGGTCAAGATCAGCCTTCTTATTTTGTAAAATATTGCATCTGGTATTTCAAGAAAGGTTTATGAAACTTCCTTATTTACTTAGCATGTGGTATAGAAAGTTCTGTTTTTAAAAAGCTTTCCAAAAAACATATTGTTTTGGTACTGATATATAAAAATAGCAATATGTCTCATATTCCCTTGCTTATTGGCTGTATTATCTCTCTTGTGTCTGGTTATTTCCCTGCAAATCTGAGCATTTGAGAAATACTGTTCTATTTCCTTGTAGATATTATGTTGAAAAACTGACATCATGAAGCCCAGCAAAATTAATTGTATGATTGTAAATTCACATAGGATAGAGCTACCAGTTCTCACTACTCCAGATGCCTTCTCTGGGACACCAAGGACTTTTTTTGTCCCCAACTTCCAACTTAAAGTTAATACCATTTTAGAGGCTGAGGTTATTGAAGGCAATATCCAGATAATTGAGGATTTCACCATTGAACTAAATCACCAACATGGTTTGGAGACTATCTTGTTTAATGTTTATTTATTTTTGAGAGAGAGGGAGATAGAGCATGAGTGGGGGAGGGGCAGAGACAGAGGGAGACACAGAATCCAAAGCAGGCTCCAGGCTCTGAGCTGTCAGCACAGAGCCCGATGAGGAGCTTAAAATCACGAGCAAACCATGAGATCATGACCTGAGCCAAAGTCAGAAGCTTAACTGATAGCCACCCAGGCACCCCAGGAGGATATGTCCTTTAAATAGAGGACAACTCCAAATCTTCCTTTGTATAAACCTACAATGTGGATTTCATATCCTTTGTGTTAAACATCAAAATTGATATAAGGCAAAACTAAAGATTTACCCAACCATTTCTTTCATCATTCACAGCTATATATTTAAAATGCAACTATACTAGGGTGCCTAGGTGACTTATTTGGTTAAGTGTCTGACTCTTGATTTTGGTTCAGGTCATGATCTCATGGTTTGTGGGTTCAAGCCCTGCATCTGCATTGGGCTTTGTGCTGACAGCATGGATCCTACTTAGGATTCTGTCTCCTTCCTCTCTCTTTACCCCTCCTCTGCTTGTGCTCTTTCTCTCAAAGTAAATATATAAACATTAAAAAATACTGCTAAAAATAAAATACAATTATACATATATACATACATAAATATATATTGTTATAGCTATAGCTATATATTATACATGCAAATATATAAAATCAATCTATCATCTATCAATCTATCAATCAATCTATCTATCTATCTGTAATTTCTCTGTACCTATTGAATTGAATCACTTAGGAGTGTATAACAGAAGGCAATCCTCAAGTAAGAGTCATTTGGAACAAACCAGCACAAACATGGTGAGATAAGACATTGTAAGATAAAGATTAAAGCAGAAAGTCGAAGACAAAGATACATATTTAAGTCACTGTGGAGAAAAAGAAAAGTGTAGGAAGACTTTGATCAATGATAGTGATGAAAAATGAGTAACTTCAATCAAAAACACCCAAAGCACTTTATAAGCCTGGAAAAATAAATTACTGAAGCCTGGGCAATTCGAATCTGAAGGCGTGAAAGTATTAATAGATATAAATGAAAAAGCAGCATTGGTCAATCCAGTTATTTTCTGATGATGCAAACATTTTATCTTCACTCTACATTTGAAATGGTGATCAAAAAGTAATCAATATCAATAGAAAAGCAGAATTGGTAAATCTATTTATTTTCTAGTGCCACAGTAATTTCATTTTTATTCCTCATTTCCAGTGATCAAAAATACATTGAGCATGAGATTAATTTTACTGAGGATCAGGGTTGTATACATCTGTTTCTCATTTGAAGCTCTTGAAAGCACTTGCATAATTTTCAGAAGTTTTACTGTTTCAGAAGAAGTAAAATTATTTTAAGTAATACAATTCTTTATTATTTTTAAAGTACTATTATTGGAGGTTTAAAAACATCTGTATAAATAAAGATATGGAGGGCTGATAATTTCAAACATTTATTAGATGTAAAGAACTGTTCTAAGGGCTTTGTTGTTTCATCCTATGGACAACCCTAATGAAGTAGGCAATGTTATATTGTGCCAATTTTATAGATTAAAATCATAGGCTCCTAATATATTATTTGTCAAAGGACCCATAGCTAGTAAGTAGTGAAGTCAAGATGTACACGTAAGGAGTCTTTCTCTAGGGTTCAAGCTCATATCTATTCTATTATTTCTATCTATCTATCCATCTATCCATCCTTCCATTCATCCATGTATCATGTATCTACCCCACCCTTATCCACATCTCTGTCTTTCTTTCTTCATGTAAACTGACTTAAGTGGAGAGCAGTGGTAGAACAGTTTGCTGAAATTCTCATAACCCGAATTTAGAACTAGGTCTTTATGGATCTCCTCTCCCAATGTGAAAGAAAGAAATGACAATCTGTCATTTCTCTAATTCATTATGCACTGGAAACTGCAGAAGAGGAACTCAAGTTAAAGTTTAGAACCATATGTAATACGGAAATCAATAGGGAAAATAGAATTAAAATAATCAGATATTATAGGAAGAGAGGTACTGACTTGAGCTAATTTCTTCAGTTTTTAAATTTAAAACAAACTGATCAGGATTATGATTGGCCAAATTTTATTTTTAATAGCCATTACATGTACGATCCCATCTAGGCCAGGGTTTCTCAACCATGACATTATTGACATTTTCACACCAATAACTATTCTTCCCCAATGTGACATCCAAAAATGTCTTCAGACATTGCTGAGTATTACATGAAGAGGCAAAATTGCCTCTGAGAACCAATGATCTAAAATACTGGAACGGTTGGGGCGCCTGGGTGGCTCAGTTGGTTGAGCATCCAACTTTGGCTCAGGTCATTATCTTGCAGCCTGTGAGTTCGAGCCCTGTGTCGGGCTCTGTGCTGACAGCTCAGAACCTAGAGCCTACTTCAGATTCTGTGTCTCCTTCTCTCTCTGCCCCTCCCCCACTCATGCTCTGTCTCTCTCTCTCTCTGTCAAAAATAAATAAACATTAATTTTTTTTTTTTAAATACTGGAATGGAATGCCCATATTTGACATCAGTCTGGTGACATTTGTTTGCTAACATCTGGGAGATTTGTAATTACTCAGCCTTTTGACAGAAACTCTTTAAGTCTGACATAGTCACCCATTTACAAAAAGATCACTTGTTGTGACAGTAACACCTTTTTAAATGATACAATTTGTTTTGCCCACATAATTGAGAGTTAACTGGCTGTGGTAATTGGTCCAATTGGACATGAATATGTCCTCAGAAAAAGAAAAATTAAAGTGCTTTCATGTCTGGGAAAATTCCCTCTGAGTATGAGAGTGATGAATAATACATACAAGATAAAACATGGTCTGACTCTGGTTCACAGACCTGAGATCCAAAATGAGGCAGAGCCCTATTACAGACTTGCTAATCATCAAACTCAAATCATTTAAGCTTTAGGCCTTAAATAGACCAAAACATTAACTATTAGGCATTAATGACATGAAAGTTAACAGCCTGGGAGCTAACAAAAAGTAACAAAATAATCCATTAAAAAAGAGGGCAGTGAATATGAAAGGCATGTTGCCTATGAGTTATTTTTCAGAATTAATTTATATTGTGTGGCAACTTAGATCTTTAGGAACAGTCTTTAAAATAAGACAAACATTATAATATTTTGTTATTAAATTCTATGTAAGACTAAACAGATGTGGTTCCTAACCTGTAAAACCCTGCAGTTTTTAAGATCTTGGTATTTGTAGTAGACATTTGAAATCTTTTTAAAAATAATATGCTATATTCAAATCAGTTATCATCTCTGTACCCAGATGATATGATGGTAAGTAATCTTAGAAAATTAAGGAATAAAAGTATATTTTATTTTATTTTTAAAAGTTATTTATTTATTTATTTATTTATTTATTTATTTATTTATTTTGAGAGAGAGGGAGAGAGAATATCCTAAGCAGGTTCCACACTGTCAGCACAGAGCCCGACACAAAACTTGACCATGCAAACCATGAGATCATGACGTGAGCCGAGATCATGACCTGAGGTGAGATCAAGAATGGGTCGCTTAACTGACTGAGCCATTCAGGAGCCCCAAGCACATTTGATTTTAAAAACTCAATCCAAACAATAATTTTTGAATAGAATTTAACTGTGAATTGTAAAAATAGCTTCTAAGTTATGCCTCTGTTACTGTTAAGGTATGTGACTTTGAATGACTCACCAAGTACTTTTCTGTAAATCAGTGATAATACTTGTCCCACTATTTCATAAGGTTATTTTGGAAATCACACTAGATGTATAAGAAATCACATTGCCAACTATAAAACTAATTCATCTCTTTAGGACATTTAATTCTTACAGAATCTATCCAAAACAGTTTATTTGCCCTATGAAAGTGAATTAAAAGTAATTATTGGTGATCATTCACATCTCAAGGACAGTAGAATTTCCAAATCAAGATGCAGGAAGGTAGTAAAGTTCCATTTATGCTTTTGCATAAGGATTGATGTGTGTCATTTTATAATGAAAGAATAGATGTATATGTAGCCATGTTTGATGAAGTCAGTCCGGTGAATGTCTTGTGAATGTTCTCACATCTTTGGTAGATGTTTTGTTTGCATATTACATAATTTTATTGAGATTCATTAGTATAATTAAAAATTTTTGATATGCAACTTTTTATAAAATGTGATGTAACGGTAAGTGAGGGGCTTCGGTCTTTTTGTATTTGTTTTATTTTCTTTTTCCAGACTTGAAATCTTTTACTCAAATAATATTGTTTTTTATATGTCAATTATTTTCCTATTATGCTAGGGATTTAAGATCTCTGAGAAAGTTCCACTTTATCATTTTGAACAATTTCTTCCCCATTTTGCATAGAGTCTTTCAATGCCAACAGTTGTTGATGTCTCTAGAAACAGATGGTTTGTGGGAGGATTGTTGAGTGAGATATTCTGCATCGTGGTCCCAAGACTGCACAGTTGCTGTTGGAAAGGTTACAGAAATGACAACTGGTATAAGAGAAGTTACAAACCAGAGAGTGAAAATAGCCAGACAACTGTATGGAGACTATCCAAATTAAAAGACTTTTTGATGAAATCTTGACATTTCTTACAGAAGAAAATGCAGCAATTGCAAGGAGTTTGGACGGTATTAAGGTGGTTGACATATTGGCAATGCTTTTCTTATCTATTCTTTAGCAAGTTTCACAGTTCAACTTGAGAATGATGAATATGTGGGAGACTCTTACTATAGCAGGATTTTTTAATGTCCTTGGGTTAGAGATAATAGATTTGTTCATTCCTATTTGCACATCATGTCCCTACTTAAACTAAACGTATTTTTCTTTCATTCCAAAAATTTAATGTTAAGGAAACATTAAATTATTCTCTACCACTTATTTAACGGAGACATTCTTTATCAGAGAAAATAAAGATTTGGAAAATGAGATAATAGTGTGAACCTTGAGTTAATGTAGCCATTCCAAATATGGGGGGAATTTAGGTTTGAGTTAGGAACATATATAGGGCACATTTCTGTGATTTCCAATGTTCGGTAGCATCTCTCATGAATGTGTTGTAAGTAAGTCTCTTTCAAATGTCAGCATAGTACATGTTAGCCTAGAAGTGTCGGTGGATATGGATTGATTTTTTTCACCTTTTTTTCCTCATTTACCTCCTAGTCTTGCTTTCATCAATTAAAGCACAGTGAACTAAATTGTTAGCAAACTGCCTTCAAATATCTGAGTATTTCAGAGTAGACGAATTTTTTCTTCTACTGATCACTATTTGTAAACATGCTATTTGATTAGATTATTAAATATGTGTTATTTGCATTGTATGATACCAAGTGAATTATACTCACTTAGATGCCAATGGGCAGGAAAAAATACTACTAGTGGATTTTCTGGATCTACACATTTACTTAAGAACAATAACTGAGGGCTCATACAGGTGCTATCAGTAGCAACATAGCCTACCAGCATTAGGAAGCCCTAATCACCATTTCCACTTCACTCCTTCCTTTATTCTCTTTTTTATATCACCTCTCCTTTTTTTCTTTTCTTTTCCTTCTGATGAGGACTTTTAAGATTTACTCTCAGCAACTTTCACATATGCAATACATTATCATTACAAGTCGCCAAGCTATGTATTACATCTGCATGATTTATTTATTTTATAACTGGAAGTTTGTATCTCTTGATACCCTTCAGTCATTTTTCCCGCTCCCATCTTGCTTCTGGCAACCAGCAGTCTTTTTTCTGTATGAGCTTGTTTTGTTTCTTTGTTTGTTTTAGCTGCCACATAGAAGTGAGATCATGTGGTATTTATCTTTTTCTGTCTGACCTACTTAACACAATATCCTCAAGGTATGTCTAGGTTGTCACAATGGCAAGATTTCATCCTGTTTTGTGGCTGAATAGTATTCTACTGTGTGTGTCTGTATGTGTGCCTGTGTGTACCGTGTCTCCTTTATCCATACATTCATTCATGGACCCTTATCCTTTTCCTTCTAATAACCCCAAAAGACAGGGCTAACACCATGATGCGTATTGAAAGTTGAAACATACAGATTCGACATACAAAAGAACTAAAAACAACAACAACAAAAATTCCCAAAAGCAAAAAAAAAAAAAAAAAATCCATAATGGGTCCCTGGTCGTGTACAGCCTGGGGACTGGAGACATGTTGGAGGACTGGTAGCCTGTAAACATCAACTGTGTCAATCAAGTGCAAGATGGCTTTTAAATACCTGTCTGGTCATCAGTTGATTGGTTTCCTTCAGGGAATTATAAATGGGAATTTCTGCTCCACCATCCCTGCTTACCCCCAATGAAATTAAACAGGCAGGCCAACACGATATACGTTACAATATGTGTTGACAGAAATTATGCTTGAGTTTCTCATGAGATTTTAGTTTGGGTCATTTTATTTCACAACAGACTTTCAAAACTTTCTTCTCCACATATATCTACATTAATTTAAGGACAGATACACAAAATCGTAATGAAGTACAAAGAGGCAAGTGAGAGAGAGGATTTTATTTTGTTTTTAAATAATTAGACTTTATTTATTAGAACACTTTAGGTTTAGACAAAAATGGAATAGAAAGTACAGAGTTTCCATTTATAGCCTCTCCTTACTCTGCCACATCCCCTCACTACCCCCATCTAATTTCCTCTATTATTGACATCTTGCATTGGTGCGGTACCTTTGTTATAGTTGATGAATTATTATTCTGATATATTACTACCAAAGTCTATGGTTTGCATTAGGGTTCACTCTTTGTGTTGTACATACTTAGGGATTTTGCCAAATGTATAAAGTTATATATCTCCCATTATGTTATCCTACAGAAGAGTTTCACTGCACTAAAAATCCATTGTCCTCCATCTATTCATCCCTTCTCCATGACCCCCAGCTCCTGGCAACCACAGATAATTTTATTGCCTCAACAATTTTTCCTTTCCAGAGAAAAGATTCTAATTCAAATACCTTTTTATGTTAAATGGTTCTTTTTCCTGAAGGATATTTCAGTTTTGAATAGAAATGGCACATAGTTCAAAAAGTATATGATGAGTGCATTTGGGAGGACCAGCTGTGTTAGCATTTGCTTAGGAGTTAAATGTAGGAATTTGTGCGGCTAATTTATTTAAAAAATAGAAAATATGGACTAATGATGATAATATCAACTTAAACTTAATTGTAGCAATTTAAAAATCTCTGCCTTCGGCAAATGCTTATATTTTGTTGGTTTTTATGACTGATTCTTCAGTAATCCAGATACAACCTACAGAGGCAAAGGCTGTTTCTAACCTAAATGTCATATTTGCTACATTTAGTTTATGGTGGGTCCATTTGGAAAATCAATAGTGATCAGAGAAGAGAAGATTGTGGCCAAAGAGATAAGTGGCAGATGGTCACAATATAGTTCCTGAATGACCATGCAAAGTGACAAACAGCCATCAGCAGAAGGGTTCTGAGATGGAGAACAAGCAGCGTGATGCAGTTTTAAACTCACAATTGCTTGCTTCTTTTGTCAAGTAACTTCTAATAATTCTCTGAAGAATTTTAAAACCTCTGAATATTATACCCAGGGAAGGAAGCCATTTTTTGCAATGGCAGAGCTTCCAAGAATGCTATTTTGGTGAGCTAAGCTCTATTTCCTTACTGTACAGGACAAGGTAATGTTCATTACAACTGTATCATAGTGATCCATTTGGCATAGTCTTAAATGCAGTCTAATTCGAAAGCAAATTTAAATTTCATAAAACCCGACAGTAATGCTGAACATATATTTTGTCCTTTTATTGATAATGGTTTTATCATACTTAAATTGATTTTTTTTAATTTTTAAACATAATGTTTAAAGATTTGTCACCATTTTTTTCCCAAAGATAAAAATATTTATTATGTTAGAAAATGAATTAGGTGTTTGCTTGGGACTCTACAAGTTTTGCATGTTAACTATTTTAAATTTATTTTGCCTTATACTGAAGATGATATGTATTCATTCATTTTAGTAGTATTCATCATTAAAGTAGTTCTCAATTTTGTTAAATAATAGTACTGTGGTGCCTGGGGGGCTCAATAGGTTAAAGCCTCGGACTTCGACTCAGGACACGATCTCACAGGTCATGGTTTGAGACCCTGTTGGGCTCTCTGCTGGCAGCACGGAGCCCACTTGGGATCCTCTGCCTCCCTCTCTCTATGCTCCTCCCCTGCTCGTGTGTGCTCTCTCTCTTTCAAAACTAAACATTAAAAAAATAGTGCTCAACTCTTTGTGATCTCAAATCCACTTGTTTAGCAGAAAATATTAAATATCAAAAGAAATATCTGAAATACCCAGTCAAAATTAATAATTTTACATACTTTTTTAGATGTAAATTTGAAAAACAAGACAGGAGTGCTGATTCGTAGGGGCACATGTACCCCAATGTTTATAGCAGCGCTATCAACAATAGCCCAATTATTGAAAGAGCCAAAATGTCCATCAACTGATGAATGGATAAAGAAGATGTGGTATATGTATAAATGTGTGTGCGTGTGTGTGCGTGTGTGTGTGTGTGTGTGTGTGTGTGTGTGTGTGTGTAATGGAATGCTACTTGGCAATGAAGAAGAATGGAATCTTCCATTTGCAACAACCTGGATGGAAGTAGATGATATTATGCCAAGTGAAATAAGTCAGTCAGAGAAAGATATCATATGTTTTCACTCATGTGTAGAAGTTGAGAAACTTAACAGAAGACCACGAGGGAAGGGAAAGAAAAAAACTAGTTACAAAGAGGGAGGAAAACCATAAGGAACTTTTAAATACAGACAACAAAATGAGGGTGGAAGGGGGTGGGGGGCCAGGGGGGAGAGGAAAATGGGTGATGGGCTTTGAGGAGGACATTTGTTGGGATGAGCACTGGATGCTGTATGTAAGTGATGAATCATAGGAATCTACTCCTGAAGGCAAGAGCACACTGTATACACTGTTAGTTAACTTCACAATAAACTATATTTTAAAAAATGGGCAGAGACATAAATAGACATTTTTCCAAAGAAGACATATAGATGACCAATAGACACATGAAACGATGTCCAACATCACTCATCATCAGGGAAATGCAAATTAAAACTACAGTAGTTTTGTATTAACAGAATAGCTAAAACTGACAACACAAGAAAAAACAGGTGTTGGCAAGGATGTGGAGAAAGGAGAACCCTCTCACACTGTTGGTGGGAATGCAAACTGATGCAGCCAACTCTGGAAAACAGTATGGATGTTCCTCAAAAAGTTATAAATAACTACTCCATCATCCAGCAATTGCACTACAGTATACTTAAGAATACAAAAATACTTATTCAAAGAGACACATACATACCATTGTTTATAGCAACATTATCTATAATAGCCAAATTATGGAAACAGCTCAAGTGTCCATTGACTATCCATGAATGGATAGAGAAGAAATGGTGTGTGTATGTGTGCATATGTGTATATATATATGTATACATATGTATACATATGTATACATACATATACATATATACATATATATACATGTATATATATACATATATATACATATATATACATATATGTATATATATGTATATATATATGAAGATAAGATGAGGAAGAAAGTGGGAAAGGTGAGAAGAGGAGGGAAGAAACAAGATGGTGAAGGAGAAGATGGTTAAGACCCCAAATAACCTCTGAAAAACACCAAAACAATATATACATATATATATCATATATATATACATATGTATGTATATATATACATATATACATATGTATGTATATATATACATATGTATGTATATATACATATGTATGTATATATACATATGGAATGAATATATATATGAAATGAATATATATATATGGAATGAATATATATATGGAATAAATATATATATATACACATATATATGTATATATATATGGAATAATATTCATCCATAAAAAGGAATGAAATCTTGCTATTTACAAAGACATGGAGGAAGATAGAGAATAATATGTTAAGTGAAATAAGTCAGTCATAAAAAGGCAAATATCTTATGATTTCATTTATATGTAGAATTTAAGAAACAAAAAAGGAAAGAGAGAAGAGAGAGAGAGAGGCAAACCAAAAAACAGACTCTTAACTATAAAGAGCAAACCAATGGTTACCAGAGGGGAGGTGGGTGGGGTGGATGGATGAAATAAGCAATGGGGATTAAGGAGGGCACTTGTGATGAGCACAGGGTGATGTATGTAAGTGATGAATCACTAAATTCTACACCCGAAACTAATATTACACCTGTATGTTAACTCATGAATTTAATTAAAAACTTTAAAAACAAAAACAAAAAAAGATACATATATCCAATCTATTAGCATTTGAAAAAATTAAATATGCCATTTTTGAGACTACCACAATGTAATTCCCACAATATAATATGATAGAAAACCCACATAAAAAAGTGAATTGGGGTTCCTGGGGCTCCTCTCACCTGCCTACATGCCACCCACCACCTGTGACTATGCATCTGGCCTCTGCTGCCAGCAGAACCCTTCCAAAGGCCTTTGCTGCGCAGGCTGGGATACCTCTCCCTGCTCTGGCCTTTGCCAAAGAAAGTTAACTTTGCAGAGGAGAAGAAGGAAACGTGGACATGAAGAGGAGAATCTAGCTGGAGCTGAGGAACCAAACCTGGGCAGCTGTTTGCAAACTTGTCTTGAACAATTGCAAATCAAATGATAGGAGAATTGAGGTCTTAACCGATGAAAGTGTGAACTTAGAGTCCCTTGGTTTAATAATTGGAGGCTTGGTTTCAATTTCAAATCTCCCCAAATGACTGAAATTGAAATAGCTCTTGACCATGACCAAGATGATCAGCAGGTCCGTGACTCAGATGCCAAAGTGGATGGTGTGGGTGACGAAGAGGAGGAAGGAGAAGGAGAAGATGTGGAGGATGAGGATGGTGAAGAGGAGGAGTTAGATGATGAAGAGGATAAATAGGAAGAAGTCAGGGAGGAAGAAGAATTTGGACATGCTGGAGAAGTTGTTGGATGAAGACGATGAGGATGAAGATGAAGATAAGATGAGGAAGAAAGTGGGAAAGGTGAGAAGAGGAGGGAAGAAACAAGATGGTGAAGGAGAAGATGGTTAAGACCCCAAATAACCTCTGAAAAACCCCAAAACAAATGAACAACTATTCATTATTGGTTGAAGTGCTCATATGGATTTGGTAGCTGTTTTAAGAAAAAGGTAGCTGTGATAACAAACCCAGGACACCCACCCACCCAAAGAGGCAAAGAATAGTTCTTGTGACATTACACCTTCCTCCATTTAGTCCCTCTCGGAAGTTGACCACTGAACCTGGGGTCTTCATTCCAACAAAATTGTAAGCATTGTTAGCTTTGTGTTAAGACTCTTGCTGTAGCATGGATAGTGGTGATTGGTGAGTCATCTGTGGCTAGCAGTTACACCAAGACTGTAACAGCATTTTTACTTTCCATACAACAAAGAAACTTTGAAAATAAAATCCTAACATTTTGGGGGGAAAAAGGTAATTATAATTGACACTGAGCTGAATGGAGTTCAGCTAGAGTTGGAACATCATTAGCTTAAGCCAATGTTATGTACATTTCTTCTCTGAAACTGAAGCTCCTTAAGATACTCGATGAAAAATAAATTTCTGTATATCTGTATCTTTGTAAATTTATGTATATAAAATGCATGTATTTACATATATATCTGTGTGTATTAAATATTAATATACTTACGTATGAAAGTATGCAGTGATTCTCCCTTGTAGATTAACAGGAGATATTAGAATATTAACCACTTCAATGATGATTATGTCTGAACAAAGATTCTCTTGACAAATGTCAATAGTATGGATATAGGGATAGAAAGAGCAGACATAGGCAGTATTTGAATACATCAAATAATATTTGCTCATCCAAATGTTGAAGAAGTAGGTTACTATCTATAATCAAGATATAGAGAGAGAATGAACGTTGTGTCTGGGACATAAGATATTTCTAGCCCATAGGCCTCAGCAGTGGGAACACAGTTCCAAATGGTGACTTCTGAGTGAGGGTCTTATCAGGCATTTTGAAATGAATATAACTGTTTTTATATATGTCTAGGATAAACTGCCATGTAGTTTTGCCTGGGTATATGTTATAGGCCATTTTGCATGAGTCCCACCAATTTCAGAATTATATGAAACACAGTATTACTAAGGTGTGGTACCTGGTATAATCAGGTATAAACATTTTTATCTGTCATTCTCAGTGATAATAAAGATCGGTTCAAATATGTTCCTAAAACACTTTCTTATTCACTCATTCCATTACTGTTCACTGGTTCCAGTTATTCCATTAGTCTTGAATCATTCATTGTCTACCTTTGCATTTATGGACATATTGGTAATATAAATTTGGACATTCTAACCACCAGTGACATGAACTTGAATTTCAATTTTTCATTCTTGCCTGATGCGTGAGGGTATTATATACCACTCATTTGGGTAATTCTGTATCTCAAGTTGCCTTTCTTTTATACCAACTGTCCATGCCATCTTTTTGGCTGATTTGCATATTTTTCCAAACACAGTACTGTGGGACCCACCTAAAGGTCCTGGGAACCTCGCCCTGATTCAGCACGTTCTAGTTTGCACCTTTGTGCAAACTGAGTGCTTAGCAGCTCTACCTCAGCTTTGCCAGCAGAGAAGTGATCCGACACATTTTTCACGGCAACCTACCAATAGCTTCAATTGCTTTGCTTGTGTTACAAGTTTGAGAAGTACTGCTTTAGCAGTGATGCTGAAAAGAGAACTTAATTTTAGTTTAGGGCTTTGCTGTTCACTGTGTGCAAACAACAGAAACAAAGAAAAATCTACTTTTGTACTTTTTCTGTCCTAGATCTTTGGGAGCTCTTTATCACGAGGTGTTTCCCACATGTGAAAATGAAGTATTAATACACACCCTTTAGAGTTTGGTTGGAGATTAAGAAAATGACTCGTAAGATATGAATGTCTGCCACTGTTCCTAGCACATAGCAGATGTTTCTTAAACATAAATCTGCTCTTGAGATCTTTAAAATCTACCTGAGGAGTGTGATAATTTCTGATACTGAAATCATTATGACTTAAGCTGTTATCATTATAACAGCTTTTTGCATATGCCAATGGCTCTCAGTCCTTGTGCCTGAACATTAGCCACCAATGATAAAAATAATACCAAAAGGAAACTTCTTTATGAGCATTCAATAGATGTATCCTAAACAATTGAAACACATCATGGCATTTGATAATTATAGCAACATTGACAGGTGGGAACTGTTACACTCATTTGCACTGTATGAATAAGAAAGTTAGACTTTGGTAGTTAAAGGGTACTCTAAGTTCCTATGCCAATAAGTGTTAGCATTTCTTGAATCTGTATTGTCTGATTCCAAATTCCATGCCCACATCCAAAAGCACTGTGGTAGGGCCACTAGCCAAGAATTAATGGCTTTTCAGGGAAAGAGGAGCAGTATATCAGAGCAGCCTAGGAAAAATAAAACTTTCAAAATTAAAATGTCAAGTCAGGTTTGTTTAGAGGAAAATTAGCTTAGGATTTCAAAGCATTACTTTAAGAATGCCAAATGAAAGGGATTCTCACTTATCTTTTACTTCATTTTTAAACTTTATTATATAATGTTCTCACAGGCATTATCCATTACTTGTAATTCTGCATTCTTTTTTATATCCTAGAGTTTAAATGCCCCCTTTAGAACTTATGTCAGTAATAAAAACATCCTTGGTTGCTTTTACATCTCTGGCTTTAGTGACTTAAGACTTTTTTTTTTTTTGTATACTACAGGAAGCCCCGCATTTTTTTAATTTTTTTAATGTTTATTCATTTTTGAGAGAGACAGAGAGACAGAGTACAAAAGACACAGAATACAAAGTAGGCTCCAGGCCCCAAGCTGTCAGCACAGAGCCTGATGCAGGGCTCAACCCACTTACCATGAGATCATGGCCTGAGTTGAAGTCAGATGCTTAACTACTGAGCCACCCAGACACCCCTGAAGCTCCATATTTTTACAGTTTGATAAAAATATCTATCTTCTCTATCTATCCAACTGTTTTTGTGTCTGTCTGTCTATCTATCTATCTATCTATCTATCTATCTATCTATCTATTTACCTATCTATCTACCTATCTGTCTATATGTTTTTATTCTTCTACCAAACATAAATGATAGAAATTATTCATTTAGTTGGTTTTTGGGATCTGACAGGCCTGGCTTCAAGTTCTGATTTCCACACCATCTAACTCTGTGAACTTTGGAAGATGTATTAATTCTATTGTTGCAAAGCAAATTGCTACAAATTTAACAGTTAAAAAAACATATATATTATATACATATATATTATATGAGGTGTTCAGACACAGCCTATCTTGGTCCCCTGGTCAGGTCTCAAGGATGCTGTAGGGTTGGGGATTCATTCCAGCTGTGCTCAGGATCTTTTATTAGCTCACATGCTTACTGGCAAAATTCATTTCCTTGCTGGGTAGATTTCATTGGTGCTTACTTTTTCAAGGAGAGCAGGCAAATCTCTCTGACCTTAACGAAAGCCTTATTTTAGGTTTGACTCTTAAATCTGTGTTTTCTGATTTGTATATAGATATAATGACATACACCTCTTAGTGTTACTTGTGAGTATCAAATGAGAGAATAATATAGCATTATAAATATTCAAACGTTATTTATTTTTTAATTAAAATCTAGCTTTTTCCTTCATCATCAGAGTAATCTGTGTCACCTTCCAGTCTAGGTTATGGTTAATGCATAATTGACTTATATTTCTCAATTTCTAGGCAAACTTCATTAGACATTTGGTTTTATATATTTTACATATAAGGAACTTAGAAAATGTGGCTGCAGGTATAGGTAGGAGTGCAGGTTTTCTATGGAAGTAGAAACATTGTTAGTGTCATTGTTTGTATTTTCTCAATTTAGTGGTGAAGACTATGGTGAGATAAGATATTTGAAAATGCTTTGTTAACCATGAATCGTATTGCAAATATGAGGAACACATTTTGATGCAGGCTAATAAGGACTTAGTTTAGGGTGAAGATAGGGGAAAAATAGAGGAGGACAACAAAAGAGAATATTATAACGAAAAGTCGGATTTGGAACAACTGAGTACCTGTGTCATAATATTTATGAAGAAGGACACTGAGGTAGACAGGGCTTCAAGAGATTGTCACAAAATTTTTCTGCATTGTTTTCTATCAGCTGGATGCAAGAAATCATCCAGAGGACAGATCCCTGGTTCAGTGGAGAACAATTTTGAATGTTCCCATTTGTTGTGTAAGTCTCAGGACAATCAATCCTGTTGCCCTAGGGATCCTTAGTGATAGACCTTTTATGATTTGTGATGGTCTTTTTAGTTATTTTTGTATTGGTGCAAAGGAACTTCCTTGGAAGGAAAGGAGATAGAATCTGCCTAGTACCTTATGAGGCTCAGTGTTTTTATAATCTATCTGACAAACAGAGATGATCCTAACTTCAGTTGGCTGACTGTAAGTATACCCAGTTCTGTGATAGGGAACTCATCGTGAAGGAAAGGGGAATCTGCATGGTGTCCTCAGCTTAATATCAAGGTCTGATAGGCAGCACTGGAGAGCTGGGTTTGTCCCAGACTGTGCCTGACATCTGAGTGTTCCTCTTGGCTGGTTTAGACATCCTCACTGCGAGACCATATCTAGGAGCAATGGCAGGATGTTAAACTATCCACTGGATTATTCTTACTTTAACTCCCATCAAAGAAGATTCAGACAAACAAGAGAGTAGGATCACATTATTCAGTAACTACTGTGCCTCCCAGGGGATATGGCTTAGTAAGAGCTTTATTGAGGAATAGATACATATCAAAAGGAGTAGTACTAGTATTAAATGTGACCTCTGTGGCAGTGAAAGATACAAAAACAACTAAACATTGGTATATGCATTTGGATTATTAAGGTTCTCAAAGCAGATCTCTTCCCGGTGTTTGGAAACAAAATTGGCTTTGGGTTGATTAAAACTTCAACACTATTTGTTAATTTTAGGTCTCAAGAATGGGAAACTAGATGTGCTGCTAATATGGTCAGGTTGTGGCTCAAGTGATTAATTTGAATTAAAAAGCTGATGGAGAAGGAAAACCAGATGTGCCTATAAAAGTATTTCAAGGTCTTTTTAAATCAATGCCACCATTCAGCCATTTAACAATCATTTAGCAAACATTTTTTATAACTCCTATGTGTCTGCAACTTACTATTATTCATCAGAAGGTCAAAAAAACTTCTTTGCAACACCACCAGACCGTATGAGAAAGTAACAGACCTGTATTTATTTCAGAGTCACCTTGCAACTAATAATGAACAGAAAGTAGAACTCTATTCTCAGTATATTTTCAAGGTAAACCAAGCAGTCACCCATGATTATTTTTCACATCCAATCTTTTAGGGAGTATGAACTTGCTTTGTTCCAGTTTGTGCTTTTTCAAAGCAAAAGCTCGGCATTAAAAATACACGACTGAGAGAAATGTGCATTGAAAAGGAAAAAAAACAAAAAACAAAAAACCCAGAAATGTCAGGTGGAGAACCTGGAAACAAGAACAAATATCATGGGAATTATTTGAATCATAGTGTATCCTCAAAAGCCAAATGATAGGTTTAGTTATTTCTGGTTTCTTAATTATTTGGGTGTTGCTTCTAAACCAAGGGTAATTGAGTCTATTCTAGAAACAAAACTTCCAAAAATTCAGTGTAAGATAAGATGTATTATTGTCAAGTTACCACATATTTAATCTAGTCAGGAAGTTTTAAAGTTCTGTGTGGAAACGTTCATCACTTAACTTTTCTTGACCTCAGTTTTTTCAGATGTAATTGTAGAGTAGGATTAGTTGACCTGTCAACCCCCTTCTGGATGCAATATTATGCCTGATGTTTAAATATACACAAAAGGGATAATGTAAGGTACATAATCCCTGTTTTCTAGGAACATAGCAGACAAATCTCCTAAAATATTAGAAACATTATAATTTAATATTAAAAGACTGGAAAGTAAATCCAGGTACAAAGGCAGAAATCTGAAGTCATTTAGTTGGTAGAAAGCCTACTGGGAGGGAATCAGCAATTTTCTTTGCCATGTATTTGCTATTTCAGAAAAAAACCTTAAAGTTGTAATTGATTTTTACTCAATTTGATATAAAGCTACGCAGAGTCAACATACAATTAAATTTCATGGGGGTTTTACTCTGCCATTTAAAAAAATTTTTTTAACGTTTATTTATTTTGAGGAAGAGAGAGACACAGGGTATGAGCAGGGAAGGGTCAGAGAAAGAGGGAGACACAGAATCTGAAGTCTCCAGGCTCCGAGCTGTCAGCAAGAGCCTGATGCAGGGCTCGAACTCACGAACTGCGAGATCACGACCTGAGTCGAAGCAGATGCTTAACTGACTGAGCCACCAGGAGCCCCAACTCTGCCATTTTTAATAAATATCTTTTTTTCATTGTTACATGAGAAATGCATCGTTAGTCACTACTTTCCTGTCTTTGAATAATGTGGCCACCAATGAATATTTTCGAGAAGATTACACCTTTTGTGATCCACTGAAATATGTTGCATCCCATTACTTGTGGTTTCCGTATTTGGGAATTAGCCTGCTTGCTGAAATTTATTTGCGGGGAACCTTGGTGTCTCAGCCGGGGAAAGGTTCCACTCCTGCTTTCAGCTACGATCATGATCTCACAGTTTGTGATTTCAAGCCCCACATCAAGCTCTGCACTGACAGTGTGGAGCCCGCTTAGGATTCTCTCTCTCTTCCCCTCTCTCTGCCCTTCCCCTGCTCACATTCTGTCTTTCTCTCTCAAAATAAATAATAAACTTTAAAACAGAAAGTGACATGAAATTAATTTGCAACCCCAAAGTCAATACTCATAATACTTTTGAGGTCATTTGCAGACATGTGTGGACATGTGCAAGGCAATAAAAAAGTTGAGTTGCCTCACATGTACATTCCCAGTTGAGGTCAGACAAGCATGACTTCTTGTTTTAGCTTTTATACTATAAATGAGTTTCTTTCTGGTGGTTTTTTAGTGTGATGTTTAAACCTTTTTTGTGCTTTTTTTCGATAATTCACTGTTTAAGATATCCTCCAAGTGTAGTGCCGAAGTCCTGACTAGTATTCCTAAGTGTAAGAAGACTGTGTTGTGCCTGCAGAGAAAGTTCATGTGTTCTGTAAGCTTCATTTAGACATGCATCACTGGTGTTGATAGCTATGAGTTCAACGTGAATGAGTCAACACTACACATGTAACAAGAAATATACCTAAAACAAGGTTATATATTGATCGATGAGCAAAATATTGTGACCAGAGGATCACAAAACCTAACCCTATGGATGTCCTAGGAGCAATGGTTCAGTATTTGCTAATTCAATGTTCATGGCAATTTTATAGAATGATTCAACTGTGCTAGGATGAAAAGATAGTTTAACAACTAGACAATTGGAGGTGATAGATAAATATCCACATATTTGTGAAGAGGCAGTGGGTAGGAGTAGTTTCAATTTGTTATAAAATCTCTAATGGCTTCTCTTAGGAATCACAGTAACCAAAATCAGACTCAAAGTTTTATGATTCATTTTGGACATTAAGATGTATGTTGCCTAAGAAGTCATTATGCTGATTGGCATGTGTACAGAAAAATCCTGCTCTCGTGGCACAGTGCAGTTTTTGTATTTTATCTGTATCTAACAGTGATGGTCGTGATGCAACAGCTGATTCCAAAATGCCTGAAAAGTATTTATTCACTTACTTCTCCAACAGTTATCCAGCACTTAGCACAAGTCACACATATTGTTCTACTCATGTAGGAAAACATCCCCACTGTCTGTTTGCTAGAAGCAAACAGAAGATTGCAGTTAACTTGAGGGTCATTTGGTGTATGAGAAAGGAAGCCATCTGAGAGATAGGTTATTTCCTTTTGTTATTGAAATGTCATCAACATATAGCATTATATTAGTTTCAGACATACAACATTATGATATTTGGATAGAGAGATAATTTTCTGAATAATGAGGAAGTCTTTTTCATAATTTTTAATCTAAATAATAAACTCATACCCACCTAAAATCAGTGAAACTTTGGTAGCACTGGGTTCAAGATATTCTTAAAGTGATATTCATAGTCACTTTCAAGTAGAAGACATAGATGGAGAATCACACCTCTAAAATGTACAATATTTCATAAATTTATGAATTTGCACATTGGAATAGAAATAGCTAGGGCTGCCTGGGTGGCTCAGTCAGTTAAGCACCTGACTTCGGCTCAGGTCGCGATCTCACAGTTTGTTGGTTTGAGCCCTGAATCAGGCTCTGTGCTGACAGCTCAGAGCCTGGAACCTGCTTTTGATTCTCTGTCTCCCTCTCCCTCTCTCCTCCCCCACTTGTGCTCTGTCTCTCTCTCTTTCAAAAATAAGCATTAATTGTTTTTAAAGAAATAGCTAAAGCAATAAGAATATCATTCAGTTAAAAACTTGAATGTAGAGCATTTGATAACCTTTAGAATGATATGTTTCTTCTAACAGCATACCATCTCCTGTAAAGTGAAGTTACCTTTTTGACAGAGGCAGACATGACTGCATATAGGGCAAAGAAACAGATTAGGTATGTTAAATTTGGGAAAAATTAGTGGATCTGATAAAAATAATGAAAATAGTTTGTAGCCTACTTCTTGTTCATAGTTACCAATAATGCAATAAGAAAATATTGGTATTTAATACTATATCCACCTTTTATTTATGAACAGATATTTTGACAATTGGTTGGTAATTTTGTTTAGTTTAACTACAGTAATCTATTTTGAATTTGGCATGTAAAATAACTGAGTCTTCTTAAATAATAACTTTTGGCTTTATTTTTTTTAATGTATATATATTTATTTTGAAAGAGAGAGAGAGAGCATGTGAGCAGTGGAGGGGCAGAGAAGGAGAGAGAGAATCTCAGCACAGAGGCTGACAAGGGGCTTGATCTCATAAACCCTGAAATCATGACCTGAGCCCAAATAACGAGTCAGACGCTCAACCGACTGAGCCACCCAGGCACCCCATTTCTTGCCTTTACAAATTTTCCTTAATAAGTTTAAGTCTTGCATCAAGCCTTGATCCTTGACCTCTTCTAGGCACTCTATCAATTTCACTAATGCCATTTCCTCACTTCCTATTGATATGCCAGTCCTAGCCAGATCTTTGTCTTTACTGAATTCTAAACATATATATCCAAAAGTTGGCCTGACATTTCCACTTGGATGTTTCAAAGGACTCTCAGAAGCAAATGTGTCCAAAAAAATTTGCTTCTAAATATGTCCTTTTACTGTATTCACTGTTTCAGTGAAAGGCACACACATTTGTCTAATTACAGAAGGAGGAAATCTTCTCCCGCACTTCACATCCAATCTAAATACACTGTTGTTGATTTTAAGTTGTATGTTCTTCTCTCTCCATTGCTAATACCATAGTTCATACTGTTCAATAGCTTACAATCTGGTCTTCTCACATCTACTCTCCCTGTCCAAATGGTTCTCTCAGCCAATATGAATTCCAAAAACTGTCGGAATAAACAGTTTTCAAAATTTACTTTTTGAAATCCATCTCCATTGCTCTATCCCATATATTTATATCATATTTATGTTTTTTTCCAACTTTTCATATTCTCAAATAAATAATGATTTTTGCTAACTCAGAGCCTTTATACTTTCTGTTGCCTTGAGAAGCTCTTCCCACTCCCACCCCCTTTCTTTACCTTCTTATTTCTTGTTCATCCTTCAGATCTCAGCTGAAATATCAGTTCCTGATAGAATACTCACTAACAATGCCTTCCTTCAATTGTATTAATTGTTTCTAGAACATTTGCTCATGGCACTTAGTGTTTTTCCTTCATTGCATTTCTCATTGCAATTGGAAGCTTGGACATTGGATTTATTTTCTATTTCTCACTATTTTGAGGACGTATTTTTGGAATTAAGTGATTAGTTACAGATTTTGGTATATTTTAAAAACAACTGAATGTCTCTCTTCTTTTGGCAAGCCCTATCAGCAATCTGGAAACAGCATGGGGCTACTTGTCCACTCAGCAGCAGAGATTATTCTAAGACAGGATGTTGGCTGGACCCTCCGTAAGGTCTATTTTCCAAGATAATGTTTCCTTTTCTTTTTTGTTACTTTTTTAACGTTTATTTATTTTTGAGAGAGAGAGACAGAGTGTGAGCTGGGGAGGGGCAGAGAGAGAGAATGCAACCCAATCCAAAGCAGGCTCCATGCTCTGAGCTGTCAGCACAGAGCCCGACGCGGGGTTTGAACTCACAAACTGCGAGATCATGACCTGAGCTGAAGTCGGATGCTTAACCAACTGAGACACCCAGGAGCTCCTTTAATGTGTCTTTTTCTAAAAGTGTGGCTCGAATCTAAACACTTCTGTCATTTTACTTAAACCCAAAATGTAAATTACATCTTTATTTGTTATCTCTCACCAAAAACAAAGACAAAATAAAACAAAACAAACCTGCAGTCAATAGAGCTATCAGTGAAAACATATATATATATATAAATATGTTATATATATGTTATATATATATAAATATATATATAATATATATATAAATATATATAATATATATATAAATATATATATAATATATATAAATATATATATATAATAAATATATAAAAAAATATATATAATATATATATATTTGGTCTTGGGACACTATGGATTTTATTCGTGGATATTTTCAATCATTTCTCTCCCAAGAAGCAAAGAACAAGAATAATGAGACAGAAGTACTATATCCAACAAAATGGAAATGTATATACTATTGATAAAAGAAACAAAACAAAACAAAAGACAAATAAGCAGCAAAATAACACAGCTGGCCTCCCTGAATTTAGTTTCAGGGACCTATTCAGAGAATGTCATCATTCCCTTTTCGTTTATTTTGAATAATTATTTTTGATATTCGGTACTTCTGGCTTACAGAGTATCCCTCAATGTTCACAAGGGCTCATTAGGTAGTTTTCAAATGAAATTTACATCAAAATTACCTAAGTAGCATTTTAGAATCCAGATACCAAAGCTAAATTTTCTTAATTGGAATTTCCAATTCATACACGTATGATAAATACGACAGAAAATTTTTTTGCCACAAGTCATGAAGGGGAATCACCATGCCAGATGTTGCATCCATTGGGATGCTTTAGCTATTAAATGTTTTCTGCCCGAAATTTCTTTGTGCTTTTAAGTATACTTAAGAAATCATTTTTAGACTCACTGACTTCCTTAATTTTCTTCCTAAAAATATATAAATTGATATATAAAAGTAGATTTTATTTTATACCTTTCATTATAATACATTAGATCTATAGTAACTAATGTATGTGGGATAAAGAGTAGCCATTTATGTTAAGATTGAAATAAAATGCACACAATGTTAGAGTGTACAAGGTGTGGGTAAAGAGAAATTTAGCTGAATTTAAAGGTGGTTGTGCACTTTACCAGGTACTCAAGACAGTGCTAGCATTACAGATAAAAGTCTTATCCTATCTGAAAATATTTTAACATGTCTTTATTTTGTAATGTTTATTGATTGATTTTTTTTTTTTTTTTTTTTTTGAGAGAGAGACAGCATGCAAGCAAGGGAGGGGAAAAGAGAGACAGAGACACAGAATCCGAAGCAGGCTCCAGGCTCTGAGCTGTCAGCACAGAGCCTGACACAGGGCTTGAATTTAGGAAATGTGAGATCATGTCCTGAGCTGAAGTCGGACACTTAAACCACTAAGCCACCCAGGTACTCCTAAAATGTCTTTAAAAATGGACAGTTACTTAGTATTTTAATACTCTGGTAGCCATGTTCTAGTAGGGTATAATTTCTGGTAAACAAACCAAATTCAAAGGTATTTGGTTCAAATGATCAACATTCTATGTTAGAAAGTAGATGAGTTACTAGACCAGCTGTCCAGAGCATACAGACCCTGGACAACAGACAGGTACTTGTATAAATCAGAATGTTGTTGACTGCATAAAACTAAAGCCAATTAACTATGCCTTAAACATAAAGGGTATGTACTATTTTACATGACTCATAAACTTAACAAAGTCATAAATGACAGTTTATTTCCTTCCATCTTTCTGTTCTGCCATTCTTACCATGTTAGTTTTAGTTACTCAGGATCAAAAGATGCTTTGGTAACTCTGAAGATCCCACATTCTGACAGTAATTAGCAAAGACATTTAAAGAGGAAGCTGCCCGAAAATCTTTTCTGTGTGTATCATTGGCCAGAACTATTCCATATGCCTGAACTTGATAAGAGTTATAAAACCAACTACCTTAGCTTAGACCATTCACATTTCATTCTCTGGGGATAATATTCATCCTTGAGGGACATGTCTATTCAGAGGAGAGTGAACAAACCGAGCTTTTGTTAGCATAGATGAGGAGTGAGATGACTATTGAGTAGGTGACAATGGATTATCTGATATCAATTAGCATAGCTAAGAACAAGACATTTGAACAAGATTTTGTATTCAGAAAACTTGTTACTAGACAGCATTCAAAGACTGGGGGATAACAAGTGAGCTGACACTGATAGTTTTGATTAAGGTTCAAATATCATGGGAATTTTATATACAATTCAGCTAAAAGGCGAGTTTTTCTTTTGGCAAAAGCAGCACAAAATTTGTAGGCCAGTCTTGTCATGCACTCTAGGTCTGTAGTTCTCTCTTGTCCAGTAAGAGAGCAGACACAGGATTGAAATGTGAGAGAGGCTAATGTCCTGGAGGAGACAAGAGCCCCGAGTAAGGGTCCTTCCTCTGTTTTTATTAGGATCAGAAGGCTTACAAGCATAATGGACCTGCACAAAGAGACAATGAAATTGTGAACATTAACTCAAGGGTGTGAGGGAAAGGGGGTTTTGAAGATATGAGGTGTTAAGGATTTGGGTCAATACAAAACAAAGTCCTGGTGCCAGGTAGATGGTTGTTTACAGCAGACAGGAGGCCCCACCTCTGTTTACCTAAACTTGCCTAGGGGATAAGAAAGACAGAGCAAGCTACCTCTGGGTCAACAAGGCACCTTTCTTTTGCTAATTAACTCCACTCTGGGCAACTTTGCCCTGCTATGGTCTAAAGTCCTGTTTTCCTGTTTTTGTCCTTCCTTCCAGGGAAAACAGCTTTCTGCTATTGTCCTAAGTTTGGGGGTGCTTCCGCCCTGAACACCTTAATTTTGTTTACCTAATCTTGGATGTTTTCATCCTGAGATTTCCTATTCCAATACCTTTGTCCTATACTGGGGGACTTTGCCCTGTTTACCTAATCTTGTTTACCTAATCTTGGATGCATTCATCCTGTGGCCTTCTTTTTCTTTATGACTTGCTAAGCCATCTGTGGAAACTCAGGGAATTCCTAAGCCTATTCCCCACAAGTCTCAGAAATTGCATGTGAGGAGATGGGACTAAATGACTTGTTCTGGTCCTGCTTAAATTCCTCATTAGAGTTTATTGCAGTATTGCACACACTATGGATGATCAATAAATTTTCTGGACTAATTGGGTTGTACCTATATTGGTTCTTATAACACTAAGTAAGAGCATATATTGGTTCCTATAATAGCAAGTTAGAATTTCATTATAAGTATCACAAGTAAAAGCATTATATTACTTTCTTGTACTAAAGTGAAAAAAATGGATTTCGTTATTTATTGTGTCCCGGTGACATTACATTTAATTATTAACAACTCAGCCTTGTATTTTGGGAAACAATAATATAACCAAGAATTATCCTTGTAAAAGAGGAAGTCAGGGAACTCAACAGGGGTTGGGGACATGACTTGAAGATCTCAGTTTATGATATTAAAAACATTGCCTTTGGAAGAATTTTCCTTCATAATATTAAACTTCAACACTTATGTACTGTATTAATTGCATATAAAATTGCAAAATAATCGATAGGAAGCAAGTTCAGTAAGATTGCTTAGAGTATACAAAGGCACTCAATAATTTTCACACGCAAAAAAAAACACACAAGAGTGTGGATTTAAAGTCTAATAGGCTCAGGTTTATTTAATGAAATGTTAATATTTCTCCTCATACCGAAAAGGTATATTGAGAAGGAAGCTGTGATCCTTTTACAATGGATGTAGAGATTATAGGAAAGCACAAGGGGATAAGAAAGGTGAGCCAGTTTAAATGACCTTTATTTAAGCTCCATTGAAAC
Source organism: Lynx canadensis (assembly GCF_007474595.2). Taxonomy (NCBI): domain Eukaryota; kingdom Metazoa; phylum Chordata; class Mammalia; order Carnivora; family Felidae; genus Lynx; species Lynx canadensis. Next base: position 180,829,138 of record NC_044310.1, on the reverse strand, counting down.
AAATGAATAAGAGGATTTATCTAGCAGACTATAAAATAGATTTGGGGAAAAAAATCCAAATACCAAATGAATACACTTTCATCAAAGGAAGCTTAGAAATGTGTAATTATATAGAAAAGTATTTACTCTGGATTTTTAAGTTAAAAAAACTGTATTCGTTGAAAATGTTATGCATGATTCTATTATGCATAAATTAAAATATTAATAAATTATATTTTGTTTAAGTTATTGTTACATATTTTAGAAAATACCCATACTCAAATATGTTTACATGTTTACATTCCAGAGAAAATTTCTTAAAAAATTAAATGTTTAGATTAACTGTCAGAAAATTCACCACTAAGTTATTCTACGTGATCTCTGATATATCAAAATAGATGATTCAGTCTAAATGTTCAGATGTAGTAACACTAGCAAGAGAACAATCATTTTTCTTCTTTTGTTAGCATTTATGACACAGTTCAGAACATCCCTCATTGAATAATTTATCAGTATACTAGTGAATAATCTGAGTTTTCTTTTCCAAATAATGTTTTTTAATGACCATTTGATGAAGAGAGTCTCCTTTTAGAAAAAATTGGGGCAGAAATTAAGAAAGTGCTCTGAGAGTAATTGGGGATAGTGTGTTTAAATATATAGAAGACCTCAAAATCAGTGTTTGTTTCTAAAAAAATGCTTCTCTTTTAGATTGTGAACTCCTCAAGTAAAAGATGCTATTGCTATTTATATATGTATTTTAATATTTATTTAATATGTTTTACTCCATATGGTGATTAATATAAAATTGACAATAGTTCCAAAATGATTTGCACTCTTATTCCTTTTGTAAACATTATGGCTTATATTTTCACTTAAATTCCTTCTCTTACACATTTACTGAAGGTATCTTATAAAATATCTTATATTTTTGAGATAATATGATATGTGGGATTAACTTATTATACCATATTATTAGCTGTAGTTGAATCTGTAGACTCTGCTGTTTACTTTGATAGCCACTAGCCACATGCGGCTTTTTCTATTTTTAATAAAATTAGTTAAAATTAAATAAAATAAAAAATTCAGTTTAGCTGTACTAGCCACATATCAAGTATTCAATAGCCACATGTAGTTAGTGGCTACCACAGCAATGATAGAACAATTCTTTCATTGCAGAAATTTCAGCTCAAGAGCACTGCAATGGTTTATGCTGTGTATTGGGAACATGTGGGCCAATAGCAAATTTGTTGTTTTTGCTTTACAAATAATATATGATAATATCTCTACAAGTTGACTACTGATAATTTTAGGTACTCTATGTAGAGCTTTATGGGTCTCAGCCATATCTAGTAAAAATCCCAATAGATCATGATGCCCAACCATGTTTGTGATAATTGATATATCAGAACTTTGATACTAGGGAAAGTAGTGTGCTAAGTAGAGGGGAGAATGCAAGTCATTGGAAAATTATTGTTCTCATTGTTAAAATAAAAACGTAATCATACCCTTTAAAAATTAATATGCCCAGGCCATGTGTTAGAAGCAGATCTCTAGTCTGGTCCAACATAGTAAGTGCTGAATACTATATTGGGGAAGAGTCAAGAATAGGGAGAATATGTCTTTTTTTTTTTTCTCTTTGAAGTTCTGGAACAATTTTATTTTTATTGATTTATTTTTATATAAATTATTTTCACGTTAGCTAACATACAGCATATACAGTGTGCTCTTGGCTTCGGGAGTAGATTCCCATGATTCATCACTTACATAAAACACCGAGTGCTCATCCCAACAAGTGCCCTCCTCAAAGCCCATCATCCATATTCCCTGCCCCTCCCCACTCAGTCTTTCCAGTCTCAGATTGTTCTCTGTATATAGAGTCTCTTATGCATCCCTCTCTGTAACTTATTTTTCTTTCCCTTCCCCCATGGTCTTCTGTTAAGTTTCTCAACTTCCACATGTGAGTGAAAACATATGATATCTGTCTTTCCTTTGACTGACTTATTTCACTTAGCATAATACCCTCTAATTCCATCTACATTGTTGCAAATGGCAAGATTTCATTTTTTTCATTGCCAGAGAGTATTCCATTGTATATATTTACCACATCTTTGGGGTGCATGGGTGGCTCAGTTAGTTAGGCATCCAACTTGAGCCCAGATCAGATCTCATGGCTTGTGAGTTCTAGCCCCACGTTGGGCTCTGTGCTGACAGCGCAGAGGCTGGAGCCTGCCTCAGATGTCTCCCTCTCTTTCCCTCCCCAACTCACACTCGGTCTCTCTCTCTCTCTTTCTAAAATAAAAACATTAAAAAAAATTCTAAATATACCACATGTTCTTTATCCATTCATCAGTTGATGGACATTTGGGCTCTTTCCATAATTTGGCTATTGTTGATAGCACTGCTATAAACATTGGGATGTATATGCCCCTATGAATCAGCATCTTTATATCTATTGGATAAATTCCTAATAATGCTATTTCTGGGTCATAGGGTAGTTCTATTTTTAATTTTTTGAGGAACCTCCACAATGTTTTCCAAAGTGGCTGCACCAGTTTGCGTTCCCACCAACAATGCAAGAGGGTTTCCCTTTCTCCACATCCCCGCCAACATCTGTTGTTTCCTCAGTTGTTAATTTTAGCCACTCTGACCGTGTGAGGTGATATATGAATGTAGCTTTGATTTGTATTTCCCTGATGATGAGTGATGTTGAGCATATTTCCATGTGTCTGTTTGCCATCTGGATGTCTTCTTTGGCAAAATGTCTCTTCATGTCTTCTGCCCATTTCTTCACTGGATTATTTGGTTTTTGGGTGTTGAGTTTAGTAAGTTCTTTATAGATTGTGGATACTAACCCAATATGCCATTTACAAATATTTTCTCCAATTTCTTTGGTTGCCTTTTAGTTTTGTTGATTGTTTCCTTTGCTGTGAAGAAGGGTTTAACCTTGATGAGGTCAGAGACATGTCAAGGAAGAAGTTGCTGTGGCTCGGGTCAAAGAGGTTGTTGCCTGTTTTCTCTTCTAGCATTTTGATGGTTTCCATCTCACTTTTAGGTCTTTCATCCATTTTGAATTTATTTTTATATATGGTGTAAGAGAGTGGTCCACTATCATTCTTCTGCATGTTGCTGTCCGGTTCTCCCAGCACCATTTGCTAAAGAGACTGTCTTTTTTCCATTGGATACTCTTTCCTGCTTTGTCGAAGATTAGTTGGCCATATATTTGTGGGTCCATTTCTGGGTTCTCTATTCTATTCTATTGGTCTTTTGTCTGTTCTTGTGCCAGTACCATACTGTCTTGATGATTACAGCTTTGTAGTACAGGCTCAAGTCCGGGATTGTGATGCCTCCAGCTTTGGTTTTCTTTTTCAACATTACTTTGGCTATTCAGAGTCTATTGTGGTTCCATACAAATTTTAAGATTGTGTGTTCTAGGTCTGAAAAGAATTCTGGTGCTATTTTGATTGGGATTGCATTGAATGTGTAGATTGCTTTTCACATTCATTTCACAAAATGGTTCACATTTTAGGTTGGGTTTGGAAGTATGAGTAAGTGTTCAGCAGAAAGAATGGGGATAGATATTTTAAGCAGTATATAGCATGAGAAAAGTCACAGAATTGCAAATGCTTATGCATTTGTAAAACAGAAAGTTAATCTGAGTGAAACAAGTAGGGGGGAGGGAGAGGTAGGGGAGACAGAATGAAGGGAGAAAAGACTGGAGAAACCAGTTTCCTTTAAATTTTGTCATCATAGGTTTGTTTCATAGTGTCTACATACCCTTAGTTGAATAAATGAAATTGACTTTCCAGACAGACAGAACTGAGGACTTGACCCAGGCTTGTTAAGTGTAGCTGCACCAATGGGACAACACACTGTGAGACAGCTTGAATCTGTCAGATTGCTTCACACCTGTTTAAACTACATTTGTCATGGAATGATGATCATTATGAATAAAACTCTCTTCATTTTCAAGACAGCCCAGAATTATGATCAAATAGTATTGTGTTTTTGGCAGAATATTCCGCTAGAAGAATATATAAGGGTTCCTTACTAGGTATATATTTTAAGTGGATGATTAATCTTTCCATAATGTTTTTCATCATTGTTGCTAAATGTGAACTCTGTATGGTTTTATATATTTTGGGGGAATTCTCAGTGATGTTATCACTGGGAGAAGTAGACATGTTGAAGAAACTGTCCATTATTTCATGACATGTGAAATGGGGTGAAAAACATAAGTAAAACCTGGATCACATTTGCAGTTACTTCTAGAAAAAACACTAAGATTATACTCTTGTGAAAAATAGATGTTTGCAAATATCTTGTTTTTCTATAAATAGTAACTGCAATTTGCTGGAAAGATCTCATCAACTAAATAGAAAATAGATTAGTTCACTGTCAAGGAATTTAACTAAAATGACAGATAAATATCTGGGAAAAATGTGAATTTGATTCAAAAAGAGTGAAGTAAGACCTACAAAAGAATCCTACAAAGAATAGCTTCTAAAATAACAACAGTGTAAAGTAAATGCAAGGAAAGAGAGTTGGGTAGAACAGGTTTAGGGATTTAAGTGTGTTATTTCCAAAAAGAATACTCTGCAAGCAAGAAGAGTGGGGAAAAATATTCAGAAATAGGCATTCATGAAAATAACACTGGGTTATCTCATATATTTCACATTTCTAAAGAAAAGAATCTTAAAAATAACAATGAATCCTGCCAAGTAAGAATATAGCCAGGTATGTTGACATATAGCTCACACAAATACAATAAATCTGGGAATATTTCTAAGTTTATTTCCTTCATTGAAGAGTTCTCAAGGAGGAATCATCTGATTAGAAACTGCATAAATTTTAAATTGTCTAGATTTATTTTAGACTAATTATTTTCTTTCTTTAGTAGTTATTACTGTGCTATTAGAAATCTAGAGAGTTATTCTTTGTCAGGGATATAAAACAAATTTTTTCACTTTTGATTTTGGAATTCTGTTTAGCTTAACATATATTGAATGAATGGCAACAAAGTTGATTTATGGTAGAAGAAAAATTCACAAATGTTCAGTCCACTCCGTTAGTAAAAATAGGGGAGTGTTTCCCAAGAAGACACAGAAAGGGTGATTCACAACTTGAATTTTTGTTTAATAGATAATAAATGATTAGCATGACTATCGATAATCCATAACACTTTATCAAGCATATACTAAGTACTTAGCATTGTTCAGTCATGAGAAATATGGGTGAAGTTACTATGAGCTTATTATAATTGATTTAAAAAGACCAAGTCTAGCATGTTATTGCAGGCAAATCTCATATTGTGCTCCATAGAATACTATGCCTTTGGAGTTCAAGAGAGTCTCTTGGAAAAAATAAAACTTAATTTGCGCTTTAAAGATGGTTGGGAACACCTGGGTGACTCAGTCAGTTAAGCGTCTGACTTTGGGTCAGGTCATGATCTTGCTGTTCATAGGTTCGAGCTCCTCATCAGGCTCTGTGCTGACAGCTTAGCGCCTGGAGTCTACTTCGGATTCTGTGTCTCCCTCTCTCTTTGCCCCTCCCCTGCTTGCACTCATTCGCTCTCTCTCAAAAATAAATAAACATTAAAACAAAAAAAAAAAAGATGGTTTGGATTACACAAAGGGTAAAAAGAGGGAATTTGTAGAAAGCACCTTAACCTAAAGCAAGGTACAAGATATATTCATGTATCAATAAGGGAAAACAGAAATAAAACACTTGGTTAAAAAGGAGGGTTTGCTAAGAAGCAGGAGAGCAGAGGGAGATATGTATTTATATTTAACAAATTTTTACAAAAGAGGTGTAATTCTCACATTTGTAGAAAAGAGATGGAGTTGCCAAATTTTAAATAAATTTGAATATCAAGCTATTAGGTTTGATTTTAAAAAAAGCATAAGATAGGGGCACCTTGTGGATCTATCGGTTAAGCATCTTTTGGCTCAGGTCATGATCTCACAGTTCATGAGTTGGGCTCTGTGCTGACAGAGCAGAGCCTGCTTGGGATTCTCTTTCTCCCTCTCTCTCCGTTTCTTCCCCACTTGGTCTCTCTCTCTCTCTCTTTCTTTCTCTCTCTCTCTCTCTCAAAATAAATAAATAAACTTAAAAATTTTAATTAAATTAAATTAAAATTAAAAAAATAATAAAAAGGCCTAACATAGAGGTGATGAAATTTTGTCATATTGTGATTTTCTTCCATTCATGATGTGACATGATTAACTGACCAATCTTAAAGTATTTGCCTGAGCAGAGGCAGATGAACTGTCCAGTTAAAGACTTTTTCTTTTAAATTCAGATGAATGATGACTAGGAGCTGGATTAAGAGTAAGAAGAGTAATACAAGAAATATAAAAGAAGAAAAATAGGGCATATATGAAAATTCTCAGTAGTAAGATGACTGAACTTGTTCATTCTTGGGCCTGGGTATGATATGGGAGCTATAAACTAATGTGATTTTGGACACAGATACCTGCGGATTTCAGAGTAGTAGTTTTCTCTTAATTCTCACTTGACACCGTGACTTAGTTAAATAAGAATATAGTAGAGAGAGTCTATTTGAAGGATAAATTTTGAGACTTTATTTAAAAATTTTTAGTGTACCAATACATCTTTGCAAATCAATAAATACTAAAGTATGTAATGAAACTCCCACTCAAAGCAACTGTGTCCTTTGGAGAGGTAACAGATAATCATAGTCAGTGGGCATCCTTATATAACTATGCACATTTTTACATATACCTTTTTATCTGTATTTGGTTCTGAAAGGAAATATGTATACATATTTTCCATAAAATATTATTCATATATTTCTGAACTTTGTTTCTTTCATTTCACATACCTTTGAGATCTTTCTATGACAGCATATGTAGATATGCTTTATAATTTTAAAATCTTCATTGTCATCTGTGGTAGACTAAATTATTGATCTCAATTTTTAACTCTCCTCTAATAGTATTTTACATCCACATCCTTGCTCTGGCCTCATGGTGGATGAAATGTACTCTCCAGTCTCTTGACTGTGGGCTTGACCCTTCAACTTGCTTTGGCCAATGGCACGGTAGTGCATAGGATAAAAGCAGAGTCTTGCAAAGAATTTTTGTGGTAGTGCTTACTCCAATATGTTATTACCATTTTGACAATAAGAGAAAACCTCAGGGAGCCACTGCTTCTTCTGCCTGATCCCAATGTGACACACGTGAAGTAGACCCACAGTTGAAGTGTATCCGCTTATCAATACCAAATCTCCTAATACAGGCAAACTCAGGTCTGTTAGGGTGAAATAAATGCTTGTTTTTGCATTTCACATAGAACTTTGTGTTTGCTCTGATGTAATAACAAATAATATATATTCCTTAATATATGATAGTATATTTATTTTATCATTCTATTGTTAGGCATATATGTTGTCTACCATTAATCATAAACCATAATGCGAGTAACACATATATAGTTGTACACGTGTGGACTTGTATTTATTTGTTAAGGATTTTTATTTTCAATTAGTAGAACTTCCTGTGGCTCCCATAAGTAGAAAGGAATTTGTGAGAAGTTTATTGAAGGCCAATACCATACTCACTTGACGATTACAACTTAAATACAAGTAATAGAGGTTAAAGTCTGGAATTGTGATGCCTCCAGCTTTGGTTTTCTTTTTCAACATTACTTTGGCTACTTGGGGTCTTTTGTGGTTCCATACAAGTTTTAGAATTACTTGTTCTAGCTCTTTGGAGAATGCTCGCACTATTTTGATTGGAATTGCATTGAATGTGTAGATTGCTTTGGACAGTACTGACATTTTACCAATATTTGTTCTTCCAATCCATGAACATAGAATGTCTTTCCATTTCTTTGTGTCTTTCAATTTGTTTCATAAGATTTCTGTAGTTTTCAGTGTACAAAGCTATAATCATCAAAAACACACATAGACAAATGGAATAGAATAGAGAACCCAGAAATGGACCCACAAATATGTGGCCAACTAATCTTCGACAAAGCAGGAAAGAGCATCCAATGGGAAAAAAGACATTCTCTTTAGCAAATGGTGCTGGGAAAACTGGACAGCAACATGCAGAAGAATGAAACTGGACCACTTTCTTACACCATACACAAAAATAAATTCAAAATGGATGAAAGACCTAAATGTGAGATGGAAACCATCAAAATGCTAGAAGAGAACACAGGCAACAACCTCTTTGACCTGAGCCACAGGTCAAAACTACATCAAAACTACAATGAGATACCACTTTACACCGGTCACAACTGAGGAAACAACAGATGTTGGCAGGGATGTGGAGAAAGGGAAACCCCTCTTGTACTGTTGGTGGGAATGCAAACTTGTGCAGCCTCTCTGGAAAACAGTGTGGAGGTTCCTCAAAAAATTAAAAATAGAACTACCCCACGACCCAGGAATAGCATTACTAGGAATTTACCCGAAGGATACAGGTGTGCTGATTCATAGGGGCACTTGTACCCCAATATTTATAGCAGTGCTTTCAACAATAGCCAAATTATGCTAAGAGCCCAAATGTCCATCAAGTGATGAATGGGTTGAGAAGATGTGAGATATATATATATATATATATATATATATATATATATGAAGGAATTATACTATATATGTATAATTAATCTGATTATATATAATGGAATACTGTGCATCAGTGAAAAAGAATGAAATCTTGCCATTTGCAACAATGTGGATTGAACTGGAAGGTATTATGCTAGACAAACTAAGTCAGAGAAAGACAGTTATCACATGATATCACTTATAGGTGGAATTTGAGAAGCTTAACATATTTTCATAGGGGAAGGGAAGGAAAAATAAGATAAAAACAGAGAGGGAGAGCAAACTGAAGGTTGATGGGGGTGGGCATAATGGGTGACAGGCATTAAGGAGGACATTTGTTGGTATGAGCACTGGGTGTTATATGTAAGTGATGAATCACTGGATTCTACCCGTAAAGGCAAGACTACACTGCATGTTAACTGAGAAAAAAAAAAAAAAAAGGTGTGTTGAAGGCTCATGAAGTCAATTAGCTGCTTGGAGGGAAAGCATCAATTAACACAGTTCCAGAACAAGAACTAGAACAAAAAATATATTGGAAAGAAAACTTTGGCAAGACCAATAAATCTCTAACACCCCTCCATTTTTCCCTGTGTTAAAGATTCATTTCCTGTAGGGAACATCTGATTGACTTATCTTGGATAGAGACTGTCTCAAAGTGGAAGAAATCACAATGTAGTCAGGGGAATTGGAAAATGGTCAGCCATTTCTTTCTTTTTTACCTTCTACCCTCCAAACAAAACAAAACAAACAAAAAACCCAACAACAACAAAGGATCATTGTAGTCGCTTTGTGCTATGTCTACACTGGTAAAATGAAACTGTGTTTCCAGAACCCCTTTCCTTGTGCAAGACTTGTAAAAATGAAGCAAGGATCCATGTATCAGATGCCTAGTATCTTTTTTAAGTTATTGCTTATCTGTTAGCATACCTAATGTATTTGAGAAAGAGTCTAGACCAACCAGCTACCACCAGATCTACTAATTCAACCTCTGCAAACCTGGGCTAAGTGTGCTGCAGCTCTGTGGCAAAGGATGCCAGCTTCTTTTTCAGGTTAATCATGGCATGTCATGGTGGTAAAGGAGAGACACGGATGCTAGTTTTTCACCCTATGTTTCAGCTGATTTCAGCTGTACTCATAGAAGGTCCCAGTTTATGTAAGGTTTAGTAAGTTTCAGTTGACATATATAGGGTCTTTGTTCTTCTGGCAATCATCTCTTCTGATTGTTGGTCAGATTGATCTGTAGTGACATCAGGATTAATACTAGACTCAGAGCCAATAGCCCCACAAACTCGTCTATCAGCTCCCACAATTACATAAAATCTGATTCCTACAATAATTGTTTCATTCTTTGTCATTTATAGCAGTTATACTTCTCTGATTGAATCCCTGCTGGTACACCAAAAACTGCAATAAAATTCTTGAGAGCATTTATTAAAATGGAATTGATAAGTGAAAAGTTTAGTTTTATTTTTACAGATACAGCCAAAATATCTTCTCAAAATGCTGTAACCAAATACAAAATTAAAACCTTTATTAGTAGAGTTTTGGGGAAAAAAATGGTAGAATTTCATTCACTACCACTATTATGCACTGATATGGATAAGTAATTCTTGCTGGTTAGTTTTCTAGAGTTCCCTGATTCCTATCAGTATAAGTTTTTAACTTTTTCTACATTGAGGAATAAGGAATTAAAAAAAAAGACAATATTTTATTGTCTTCAATTAGAGTTTATTATTGCTTTTAAAAGAAAATTTCTTTAAAAAAGATTTTCCCTATTACAAAGGTATAAAATATTCCCAGCAGCCTGAATAATATTTTGACATGTAATTTAGGTCATTTATTTCTTTGCTGATGACTTTCTAATCATGCTTAAAATATCAGCAAACTCTTTATCATGCCATAGAGAGGTCTGCATTATATCAACCCTACTTATTCATCTTATTCCAGGCCTTCCTCAGTTGTACACTGACTTTCTCTTGGTCTTTTAGCATTCTAAGTTATTTTCTTACTCATTTTTATTGGTGTAAAATGATCCAGAGTATTTGTCTTTATATCTTAATTGTTATTGTACCTAAAATGTGTCCAATTTAAAAAAGTCCTGAGATTTTCTTGTAGTTTCTCTTGCTAAGTCTACTGTTGGCATTATTTGATCCCTGTTCAGGGACATTTGGTTTCTACTTCAATTGATAGGTTTAGATATGAAAATAAGGATAGGAATAATGGTTTCTGTTATAACTGCTGCCATCATTGTTCAGCTCACCCCCTGTTGAACATTCTGGTTTTATAAGCCAGAAAATATCCTCATTGGCTGTCAATATATTTTGCCCCTGGGAAACAACCATACATGAGCTATTGCCATTCATGTTACCTTAAAAAAAAAAAAAACAGTTAAAAAAGAGAATTGAATCTCCAATTATTTTAACTACTATTGGCCCTCATGTCTTTCAAGTGGTAGACCTGTTCATGCCAGTGCTTTTCTTTTGTCTTATACCTGATCACAGAGCACCCTGATGGGACTGTTAAGATAAGAGGTAAGGATGAGTGCAAGGAGTGCATTATGGAAATTGTTCCAAAAACCTGATGAGGATGTATTGAGGTGAGTCAAGCAAGGGAGGGAAAGTCAACAAAGTTGCCATTCATGATCAGAATGTGCAATTGAGGTTAATCTTTATGGAAGAGCTCTAAAAATCTGTTTGTAGAACACATTTCAAACTTGTCCCACCAATGAGCAAGGAAGCTGGGGTATTAATCCATTAACTCCTGTGTCCTCATTTTTTGAGAGTGATTCCTGAGAATGCAGACTCACCAACTATTCTGGCCTGTTCTAAGCCCCACTTGAAGTGGCTTCTAGGGCCACAGAAGCACAAGTACTTAGGAAACTATGGGTTTAGGTAGGAATGGTCTCTCAAGCAGCAGGTGCCATCTGAGATAAAATATGGAGATAGAGTCATCATCATAAAATAGCTAGTATTTTTCTACCAACCTAACAGTTTTATTTAAAATATGTATCTATATGTACCTATATATGTGTATTTATATATATATATATGTATATATATATGTGTGTGTGTATATATATATATATATATATATATGAATAATATATATTAGAGAGAGAGAGCACAGATGGGGCAGAGGGAGAGAGAGAGAATCTTAAGCAGGTTCCACGTCTAGTGCAGAGCTCAACGTGGGGCTTGATCTCACAACCACGAGATCATGACCTGGGCAGAAATCAAGAGTCAATCCCTGAACTGACTGAGCCACCCAGGTGCTCTAAAATATATTTTATGGGTTGTAAGATTTTAGTGAATATTTCAAATACAACCTTAATCAAAGGTAGAACATAAACATAGGTAACAAAGAACATATAAAAGTTACAAACACTTATAGTTTTGTTTTTATTCAAATAAATTAAGTTAGAATCATTGATTTACTTGGATGTTTCCTATGTATTTATAACAGCAATATAATTCTGAATCCCATGGTCTCATATTTGAAGGAGTTTGCTATTGCTAGTTTTCAAATTTTAAATAAATTGTTTAGATGAATATACTGAAATAACTTAGTTCATTCCAAAATTGCTTTTTTTCCATTATTTTTTCATATAGTTTGCTTAAACTTTAATTTTTGCTGAATATTTTGTTTGGTTTTGCAGCAGCACAGAAATTATCACAAAATGCCATGAAGTTTCTAGTAAAGCTAGAGAGAATTGTTTGCCTTATTTGTTATTAAGCATCAAAATTGATGTAAACTGAAGATAGAAAAGAAATGCATTATGCAAAAAGATTATTTGATCAGGGAATTTGAATGTAATAAAAAGCAAAAACATCTTATTTTATGTATTGATAACAAGTGGAAAAAAGTTTAAATATATGTATTTTTCAAAATGAATTCTATTGCTTAGATAACAAATCATTCCAAGAGCATGTGATAGTATTGGAATTGTTTGAATAACTAAAATTGATGTTCTCATAGATTGAGAAATATGATAACATGACTGGTCACAAGAAGTAAAATATGTGCATTGTTTCAACTTTAGAAAATGAATACTATATTAATATAATGATTTCATATTGACTAGCAAATTGATGGATCTTGCTCATAAACTTGTGGTTGGTACATTATTTTGCATGTGGCTTATTTGAAGCATGGAATTAAATTATATACACATTTCTCTAATTGTGTTTCAAAATGAAGGTCCACCGGGTAAACGAATATAAAATTCATCACCTACAATAGATTGTAAATTGCTATTAAAGAGTAGGATAGTTACTGTTTAAAAATCTGATCCTAAATTCACTTCAGACATCTACAGCCAGGTATTTTCTGAACATTTCCTCTCCCTTATACTCCCTTTGCATTTTTATCTGTATATGAATTTTATTTGTAATTATATAAATAATGATAATATTCATTTGCCCAAAAGAAAGAGGCTCTTCAAAGAGTTCCTGTGCAATGACATCTTGAATGTGTCCATACTACCTCTGATTTCCCAATTCTCATCCATCTATCTTTCTGAGGTGGAAATCTTCCTATATCTAGCAGATTGGTGGGACTTGCAGAGTTTGAGTCAGTTTATGGTCTACAGAGTTCTAAATAGAGGGTGCTGGCCTGCAACATTTTCTTCTTTGGTCTAGAGAAGTGCCTACCTAGGGACCAGCAGTAGGGAGCTTTGGGTCCAGGCTAAAAATGTTGGATTCTCCAGAAAGCTTGACTGAGGAAATTCATGGACTCTGAGAGTACAGGTTTTAGCTGGTTTGATATTGCTGCTGTCACCAGGCTTCTCATCACATAACACCCTTAGGTTTGCTCTACTGGTCCTGTGTCTTATATATAAATAGAACCATGGCTGCAAAATGGAAAAGAGTAAGTTACCAAAAAGTTGTGGATATCCAGAATCACAGTGTGAGATGCTTAATGGATCCTCTCCCTAGCAAAACAACTTATTTAAATAGTGAAAATTATTTTTGAAAAATTCAAAGTATATTTTAAAAATTACAAATTAAAAAAATGAATTTAAATTCAAAACTTTTAAGACTGTCTCAAGGGCGCATAGTAAATGGAGAAATATTTATTCAAGAAAATTGACCAACTTTTCATTAAGAACAGTTAGCATCTGTGGCATTTGAACCATCATTCTCCCCTTCCTCCCCTCTCTACCCCAGCTAAGTGTGATGACACCTTTACTCTGGGTGCATGTGGTCAAGAAAACAAGACTTCCTCTTCCCCCAGGTTCAGGCTGTCGCTATGATCTTACCCCAAGAGAGGTAGGCCACTGACATTACTCGTACCAACTCATTCTGTGTTGTGGTAACTTTATTCTAGACAGGCATGGATGTGAGGAAAAGGACTGGAGCATCCAGCCCCATTCACAGAATGTCTATGTCTCGCCAGGTGCAGCTATTTAAAAATATCTGGTCCCAATTGCTCCCATCCCAGGTTGTTTGTAGATCACAGGTTTTATGCCAGGAGGGCCAAGTTGAGAACAGTGTTATCATTCACACCCCTCAAACTGGTGATAGAGAAATGTTGTTACACTAGAAGAAGTGGCTGCTGTTCCCGCCCTCAGCTTCAGTGCAGTGGCTCAGAGTCTCGGACTAGAGAAAGAAGCAGAATGTAAAGATAGATAAGTCCATAGCTTGCCCAAAATGGGGGCTGGATTTATTTGGGACAGAACATGCGGAAACTTATTCTTAAACGTTACATTGAAAACAAGAAACAACTGACTGTTGAATAATGAAGAAGGATTGGTAGCTCCATATTATTAGCAACAAGAATAATGGTAGATCAGAGAGAACTTTAACAGAGAGAATCAGGAAAAGAGACAGATAAGAAGAATGCCCCTCCATTTAGAGGAAAGTTTGGAGACTGGCAACACGCTGCATTTGCAAAACGGGTTCAACTGTAATTGAATCAGACTATGGAGCCATCGATAACTCCAGGGCATTGTCAAACACTATAGAGAGACGATATACCAATTAGTAGAAGCTATCGTTTGGGTTCCATAAGATGGAAGACCAGCCAGAAGCTTAGCAGGAAAATCAAAGAAAGCTAGTCAGAAAGAATCTGGCAAATTATAGCCATTCCAGTTGGTCAACAAGTATGTTCACACACCCAAGGTCGTGCTGTCTGAGGAACAACATTGGAGGCTGTGGGAGAAATAGAGTTCATTAAACCAATCTAGTGGGGTCACTACTTAGCAATAAGCTCTAGAGTGGAGGAGTTTGTATCCAGAGATGCTCTAAATATCCAGAGATTATCTAAAGTACCTGAATTCAAGGAATAAAAGTGTAAGACATAAAGAAACATGGAATTTTCCATGAGGAAGCTCAGACACTAGGCTGACAAGTAAAGGACTTTAAAACAATTAACTAAGTGCCTACCATGGTGCCAAAACTGTTTTTGAAGGTTGCTCATTCAGAAGAAGAGCGTTACAATCCCAACACTCTAAAAGTTGAGAAAAGAATGAACTTTTAGCCGAGTTCTATAAGTTGGCCCTGCTAATGTCATAAAATTACAGAAAAATACATAAAACAGTGGGATACAGTCAGAGTCAAACCCCAAACAGACATCTATGAGTGTAACAGGCTGAAAATCTGTAGCAGCAGATGTGTTTGTATATTTGTCCTGTATTTTATTTCACCACATATGGTTCCATATTACCACTGAACATGATTATAGTATTTGTACTCATGTTGTTAGAGTTAAGGCAGCAATGCCATTTATAAACATTTTTCCACCCAGGTGTTCCAATTATATTTAGCTTTATATATTTTTATGACTTTAATTCTGTCATCAAGTTAGGTCACTGAAAGCAGGGGAAGATTTCCATTTTATGTCTTTTGATAGATTCAGCATCAAAGAGTTTATTAAGTCATGTGTATCTCTATATGCTGTCAGTTTTGTTGAAAGATTTTTAGAATAGTCAAAACTTTACCTACATACATACAGTTGGCCACATACCATAAGAATCCTAATATCTACAGGCCCCAATTTCACATTCTTTTCTCCCCCCCTTGCCCTTGGCCTTCATCTCTACTATTCAGAGAACAATTAGCTTTGAAAACAGAAGAATCCAGAATCAGAGATGCCTGATGGCTCAGCCAGTTGTGTTCAGTTCTTGATTTCAGCTCAGATCATGATCTCACAGTTTGTGGGATTGAGCCCCATGTGGGGCTCTAAACTGACAGTGTGGAACCTGCTGGGGATTCCCACTCTGCCCCTCCCTAGGACCCTTCTTGCATGCACAACTGCTCTCCCTCTCAAAATAAATAAATAACCTTAAAACAAAAGAGGGGCACCTGGGTGGCTCAGTCAGTTGAGCGTACGACTTCGGCTCATGTCATGATCTTACGGTTTGTGGGCTGGAGCCCCACATTGGGCTCTGTGCTGACAGCTCAGAGCCTGAATCCTGCTTAAGATTCTGTGTCTCCCTCTCTCACTGGCTATCTCCTGCTCATACCCTGTCTCCCAAAAAATAAATAAATGTTAAATTTTTTTAAGCAAACAGATTGTGGGGATCATAGTCCCCTCTTTTTGTTAAAAAAAAAAGAGAAGTGTCCAGCATCAACAATCAGTAGAATTGATTCTTGTCTGCTTGTACAGACAGGTAGTAAGGGATTGAAAAAATGGTATAATTTATTTTTATCCCTGTAGGATGATAATGATAGTACCCAAGAAGGCTCTGTGTTCTGGAACTGTTCAATCTTACTGGATAGATTTTAGTTGGAAAACTTCTTTAGAGAGGCCATTTGTTTCAATCATATCCCCTTGGCCTGTTGTAACTTGAAATAAGCACTGCATCCTCTTGAAATGAATGAGAACTTTTGAAGAGTTCAACCTTGGACATGAACTCTCTGTAAGCCTACTGTTCTATAATAAATTAACTGGTTGGTTTATAATGGGGACAGATCAAAACAGTATTTCTTGATTCTGGCTGCATCCTCTTAGCTAAGTAAAGCAACCAAAAACTTTGCAGTCTATGCTTTATGTGGCTTGTATTAGCCATCGTAATGAAATCATTTCATCTTATTAAAGACAGGAGATTGAGTCTTGCACCTGATATTCTATAATAAGCAGTGTGGATTGATGAGATCTCGGTAAATAGCTCATACCTTTATTCTTCAGACTGTTTCCTCTCTTACCCTGCCTTATTCTCTTAGTGTCTGGAAAGCACATTCCAAGAAAATCCACTTGAAAACAAACAAATTCCTACAAATTTCTTTAGAGACTTATTTTAAACTTTAACTGCCAATAAATAGCTATAATTAGAACTCTCAGGGATTTTAGGTATTATTCTGATTCAAACACTATTTCATAGATGAGGAAGCAATTATTACAACATTTTATAAAATATTTGCGGTGGCTTAACATTTTAAACTAATATATGAGATCTATATCTTTTACTGTAACTTTTTTAAGTGCTCCACAGAGGTCATATTTGACTCAGATTCCCTGAAAGAGATATGGTTTTTCTATGTGAATATTATGTATGTATTATGAGCCAGTTATAATATGAAGTTCATCAGAATTAATAATGGAAGATAATTGACTATGATCCCCACAATCTGTTTGTTTAAATGTTTCTATCAAATGTGTATATTTAGTATTGTTGTCCTATATTCTTAGAATTGAACACACTGCATTATGTTGAACAATTAATTATTACATGAAAGCATGTCATCTTATACCATTGTATGTTGATAAGGGCCCAAAACAAGAGGACATAAGGCATGTACAAAATTTTGTACTATTAAATATGTAAGGTAGAAACTTATACATAGGAATAAACACAAAATAATGATCATGGGCTATTCCAACACAATTGTTTTAGATGTTAAAGTAGAATAAATAAATAAAGAATATAAATGCTTGGTCATAGAGTTGTAAAGTTTGAATAGATATAGTTAACTTCACATACTTAGTATAACAACGTGCAATTTATGTATAAAACAGATTATTGATTTGACTAAAAAAAATTTAAAAATATCTTAAAAGTAAACAAATGCAATACAATCTTGAATTTTGTATAATTCTTAAACTTTAATTTTTTTTTTAACATTTATTCATTCTTTGAGAGACAGAGTGCTAGTGGGCGAGGGGCAGAGAGAGAGGGAGACACAGAATCTGAAGCAGGCCCCAGGCTCTAAACTGATAACACAAGAGCCCGACGCAGGCTTAAACTCACAAACTGTGAGATCATGACCTGAGCCGTAGTCCAACACTTAACTGACTGAGCTACCCAGGCGCCCCTAATTCTCAAACTTTAAAACCAGTATTTGTAATATACAGATATGTATGCCTAAACAATGTATTTTTAAATTTTTAAATATTTGTGAACTTTATAAAAGTGGTATCTAATTATACATATTTTCTTAGGACTTCTGTTATTTCATTCATAATTATGTTTCTCAAAACCCAATTGAGAAATGTTAAAATGTTAAATGTCTTAAATTTTCTAAACACAGAAATAAATATTAGGAAACATACAGAAAACGTATATAACAAATAGGTAAACAACTTAATAAATTCAAAAGTTATTTCTTTTTTTTTAATTTTTTTTTATTTAATGTTTATTTATTTTTGAGACAGAGCATGAACGGGGGAGGGTCAGAGAGAGGGGGAGACACAGAATCCGAAGCAGGCTCCAGGCTCTGAGCTGTCAGCACA
Source organism: Lynx canadensis (assembly GCF_007474595.2). Taxonomy (NCBI): domain Eukaryota; kingdom Metazoa; phylum Chordata; class Mammalia; order Carnivora; family Felidae; genus Lynx; species Lynx canadensis. The sequence goes on along the minus strand of NC_044310.1, from coordinate 180,810,921 downwards.
GAGCCCGACGCGGGGCTGGAACTCACGGACTGTGAGATCGTGACCTGAGCCGAAGTCAGACGCTTAACCGACTGAGCCACCCAGGCGCCCCTCAAAAGTTATTTCTTAGAAAATCTAATAAAATAGACAAAATTCTTTAAAATATATGATGAAGAAGGGGCCAATGTGAGAAAGACAAAAAGAGTGAGAAAAGCAGATAGAGAAATGAGACAAAATATCAATGACCATTAATATAGAGAATTTTGTTAATCCTACGGAAATATTGTGTATAACTCCTACCCTAGTTATAACTAATGCATCAAATACCATATGAATGGAAGGCAGCATAGTGGCCACCCTCCCCTTACTCTTTACCAAAACATGCTCTTTCAACACTTCGCAATTAAGGAAAATTCTTATAGATAATCTTCATTAAAGTTAGTAAAATCTCTTTGAATTCTTAAAGTTCAAAGAATAAATGTTCAATTTTATCCATTGCTTTTATGCACTGTTGATATCATTGATTTTTGTCTTCGATCTGTTAAGATGATGAATTATACTTACTGATTTTCAGATATTAAAGTCAACCTTGCATTCTTGGAATAAACTCCATGTACTTAAGGGGTATTAGTTTTCTATATACAGCAGAATTTGATTTCCTAAACTTGTTTGGACTCTGCAACTATACTTCTGAGTGAGATTGTCCAATAACTATTATTTCCCTTCCTGACCTGAAGATGTTAGAATTATGATGGTTTTATTCTGTAAGCTGAGGTGGACTCCTTTTTATATCACCTGGAATAGTTTGTAAGCTTGGAAGTCCGTTTCTTTCATTTTGGTTACAACTCACTTAAAATCATCTGAACTTGGATATTTCTTTTGGGAGAGATTTTAAATTACCCTTTCAGTATATTTTAGAATTATTCAGGTATTACATTTCTTCTGGAATAAATTCTTTATGTTCTATTTTTCTGCGAATTTTACCATTTCTCCAAGTTTTAAAATTGGTCACATAATGTTACTCATAATAAAATTTTATCTTAGCACCAGTAGCATCTATAGCCAAGTGTTTTTTTTACCTTACTAACCAGTTGCCATTTTGCTTTTTTTGTCATTGGATTTTCTAAAATTTTATCATTTTATTGATCATTTTTAGTGAACTTACTTTTCACTTTGTTGATCATCTCTGTAGTATTTTTTCCTTTGAGTAATTTCTTCTATCTTTGTTATTCAATATTTTTGGTTTTATTTTGCTGTTTATTTTTTATAGTCAAGATAGATGTTTATTAGGTTTAAATATTTCTTCCCTTTGAATATAAGCCATTAAAAAGGACATAAATTGCTCCATTTAAGTACTGTTCATCTGTACCATCAAAGTTTTTCATATGTATTATTGTTTATTGGTAACTACTAAATATTTGCTAATTTGGGGGCACCTGGGTGACTCAGTTGGTGAAGCATCCCACTTAGATTCAGGTCATGATCTTGCAGTTTGACTTTGATCCCTGCATCAGGCTCTGAGCTGTCAGCCTCTTCCGATTCTGTGTCTCCCTCTCTCTCCACCCCTCTGCTGTTTGTGTTCCGTCTCTGTCTCTCAAAAATAAATAAACGTTAAAAAATATATTTGCTAATTTTCATTATAATATATACCTCCTCCCTTAATTTATTTGGAATTAAGGAACTTAATAATTGTATGGAGCTTTCCTACTTTTTTTTTTAATGTTTATTTATTTTTGAGAGAGAGAGAAAGAGGCAGAGAGAGAGGGAGACACAGAATCCAAAGCAGGCTCCAGGCTCTGAGCTGTCAGCACAGAGCCAGTCTCGGGGTTCAAACCCACGAACCGAACCCTGAGATGACCTGAGCTGAAGTCAGACGCTTAACTGACTGAGCCACCCAAGTGCCTCCCTTCTTCCTTTTTATTACTTATTCCAAATAATACTATTGTGGTAAAGGAATATAATCTGTATGATAATACTTTTTTTTTGAAATTTGTTATGCCTTATTTTGTGCAGTATGATTATTTTTCACAAATATTCTATTTTTTAATTATGCATATTCTGAAGTTATCATGTTCAGCATTTTACATGTGTTCATCATTCTGTATTTTATATATATGCCCATTAGAAGCAGTCAGTTAATTGTATTTTGCAAATCTCCCAGATTATTTTGCCTTCTTGACAATAAGTAACACAAAGTCTTTGGATGGATATTCTTGTCTGATACTGACCTACTACTCTTTGGATGTCATTTAGAATACCTGGAACAAGGTTTGAGTGGCAGACCATTCAACCAGATGTCCATAAACATCGTTTCTCTCAATCAAGGTTTTAAGAATTATTAAATGATAATTAGTCTGCTACTATTCTTCCCAAGAGAAATATACCAAAAAATGACAGAAAATTATGTATTCAACTTTAACATTAAGTAGGAAGAGATAAATACAAAAGGATCTGGATTAGAAATCAGTAGATATAAGAATTTGGGACTTGATTATTACATTACAACAATTGTTAATAAATGTTTGTAACAGTAAGTTATTAACACAATAGTGCTATATAATGAACCATCTCTAAATTCAGTGTCATTATTTATTCCCACCTCATTAAACTGTGGATCAGCTGGGGTTGGTAAATCCAGGTTGTGTTTAGCCAGGTTTGATTCTAAGCTTCAGGTTATTCCAGATCCACTCCGTGTGACTCATCTTCTCTGACCCAATGTACTAGCTGTGACAGAATCGTAGGACGGTTCAGCAGAAACTTACAATGTGTCAAAGCATAGGCTTGAAATGAGCACATCTGCCCACATCTCATTGGCTAAAGTGACATGGTCAAGTCCAATAACACCAAGGACAGAAAGCATATTCCTCCTGTAGTTGGAGGAATCATATAATGATGTAGCATAGGGCTTGGAGACAGGAAAGGGTAAAGAATTGGGAACAGTAATTTGTCATAATATTCTTTGTATCACCAGACTTTGACACCCATTAAAACTTAAATCTTGGTTTTGTTTGAGAAGGAAAAAGCGTTTGGTGTAGTGCTATAAATGCTGTAAATGTAGCTTCCAATAGTTATGAACTAAGTAGTGTTTATCTGTCTAGAAAACAGGATAAGACAATCTGACAGCTTTCAAATGTCAAAAGCACTTTTCGTCTATGTTTGTAAATGACAGAAATAGTAAAATTTCAAAAGTTAATTTCACATTTAAAATCATTTTTAAAAAACATATACTTAGTCAATTTTACCCCAATGTAAACTTTTTAGAGTTTTATTGGAAAATGAGGTTTTGCTTAAAATTAAATGAATCATTTTAAATATAAAAGTATATAATAAAAGTCTCTGATTAGAAATTATCTTTTTAAGACAAGCAACTTCATGCCCATATGGAGCTTACCCTGGGGATAAAAGGGGGACATACACAATAAACAGGTAAACAAATACATAACAAGATAAATTTAGGCTAGTGACAAGTGTGAGCACAGTATGTGGTAGGAAACAACAGTGTGGGCTTCATTAAACACGGTGGTTGGGGAAGACTTCTCTGAGGAGGTGATGTCAGACTGGGACCTGACTGGCACAAAGGGGCCAATCATATAACACTCTGAAGGAACAGTGTTCTAGGCACAGGGAACAGCAAGTGCAAAGGCCCTAAGGCTGGAATGCACTTGGAGAGAACGAGGCACTGAAAGAAGGCCAGGAAAAAAAAAATGAAATTATCTTTTTAAAATTCTTGGAGAGTAAATAGCTCTCTAAAATGTACTGATAATTGGCAATGATGTTTGCTGTGTGCAAGGTTGTGGTGAACAGAAGCACATGATTAGAGAAAATTCATTGTAGAACAGTGTGACATCACTGGGATAAATTGTGAATGACAACAAATTCAGTATATTTCTTAAATAAGGAATTAAATCTAAAGTGCATGCACTTAAGGCTATCTCTGATGTCAAAGGTATACATAGGGAGGGATCAGAAACAATCCAGTTGTTGTGACTAAGCTTCATGATGCTTACACGTTGTGGCAATATTTAATGTCATTCCGAGTTCTCTTTCTGCACTCTTTTTATGTATATCTTGCAACTGACTCCTTTCTCTTGCATGTAATTTTCTTCTTACAGAAACACATTTTTTCGTAGTTCTTTGATTTGGGCTCTATTTGCTACCTTTTCTATTTGTCTGGTGATGTTAATATTGTGCCCCTCTTCTTAGAAAGAGCTTAGGTGGTCATTAAAATTATAGGCTGTCATGTATTTATTTCCCCTTAGCACTTAAAGATACTATTCTATTGCTTCTGGCCTATTGTTGCTCATTATAAGATATTTATATTCATCAATAATTGTTTTTGTGTAGATAGTGTGTATTTTATATGATTGCTATTTTAATTTTTTTTTTTCAACGTTTATTTATTTTTTGGGACAGAGAGAGACAGAGCATGAACGGGGGAGGGGCAGAGAGAGAGGGAGACACAGAATCGGAAACATGCTCCAGGCTCTGAGCCATCAGCCCAGAGCCCGACGCGGGGCTCGAACTCACGGACCGCGAGATCGTGACCTGGCTGAAGTCGGACGCTTAACCGACTGCGCCACCCAGGCGCCCCTATGATTGCTATTTTAAAAAAAGGCTTATTGAGACATAATTTATATACAGTAGAATTAATTATGTTTTAGAGTTCAGATTGACACGTTTTGATGAACATATATGGCTATGTGAATGTTGCCACAATCAAAATAGAGAATATAGCTGTTAAACCTAAAAGTTTCTGTGTGCCTATTGTGGTCAGTTCTCTTCCTCCATTCTATTTTCCTACCCCAAGCATTATTTGATTTTTATTCTCTAGTTTGCATTTTCCAGTGTGTCATATAAATGGAATCATTAGCTTTTTTGTGCAGCTTCTTTCATTTAGCACAAAGCATTTGAAATCCATTCATGCCTTTGCAAGTATTAACAGTTCATTTATTTTTCCTTATGAGTAGTACTCCATTGTATGGATAAACCACTGTATGTTTATCCATCCTCTGGATGATGGACATTTCAATTGTTTATGTCACTGGCAAATATGAATACACCTACTATAAACATTCAGATCAAAGCCTTTGTGTAGGTGTATATTTTTATGTTTCCTGGGTAGATACCAGAAAGTGGGATTTCTGACTTGTATAAGTAAATGTTTAACTAGATAAAATACTTCCAAATATTTTTCAAGTGGCTTTATAATTTTTCATTACCACCAGAAGTATCGAAGAGCTCCATTTGCTTTTAATCCTCTCTAGTGCTTTGTAGAGTCAGGGATTGTGTGTGTGTGTGTGTGTGTGTGTGTGTGTGTGTGTGCGCGCGCGCGCGCGCACGTGTGCACGTGTTGCCATTTAATAAGTAAGAAGTGCCAAGCTATTGTGGTTTAACTTTGCATTTCCCTGAAATTTAATGACTCTGAACATCTTTTTATGGGTTTATTTGCCAACATATAGTTTCTGTGATAAAGTGTCCATTCAGATCTTTTGCCCATTACTTAATTGGATTGTTTATCTTTTATTGTTAAGTTGTAAAAGTGCTTTATATATTTTTAATGCAATTTATTTATCATGTAAGTGTTATGCAAATATTTCATCCAAGTCTATGATTTGTCTTTTCATTTTCTTAGTAGTATCTTTAGAAGAATAGATTTTAGTTTTAATGAAGTTCAATTTATCAATTTTTTTTTTTTATTTTGTGGTTTGGTCTTTTTGTATCCTTTCTAGGAAGTCTTTGTCTACTTATAGGTCACAAAATGTTCTGCTATAATTTCCTCTAGTAGCTTTATAGTTGTAGCTTATAAATTTAGCTTTTTTGTTTCAAGTTCATTTCTGTTGATGATGTTAAAGGATAAAGGGATTTTGTTTGGTATTTTGTTTGTTTGTTTTTAATGAATGCCCAAATGTTCAAGCGCTAGCACTATTTGGACTCTCTTCTTCATTGAATTCCTTTGACATCTTTATAAAAAATAAATTTGCGAGATATATGTGTGTATATATATATATATATATTATGTGTATATATATATATGCATATATGTCTATTTCTAGATTCCCTAGTCCATTGACTTTTATACTATTTTTATTTTAATTGCAAACTGTATTGAGTGTTGTAATTTTACAGTAAGACTTGTAATCAGATGGTGTACACTCTTTAACTTTGTTCCGCTTTCTCAGAATTAATAGCTTATTTTAGAAGCTTATTGTAGAAGAATTAAATCTGAATTCTGAACCCAAACTCCCTAAATCCCTGATTTATGTGTACCTGTTTTCTCTGGGCTTCAAATTTGAGATTCTATTATAAAGAATGTATGTGGTGAGAGTGACAGAGATATACAGAGGAGACTTTCTTTTATATTTCCATTCTCTCCTCCATTGAATGAAGAGTACCTGAGGCCAAATTTGATGAAATAGCTGAGCATCAACACAAGCTCATCAAAACCTTCTTTTGAAAAAATTTTATAGAATGAATGTGTAGAATCTTAGAATTCAAAGCTGCCTGATCTCATCCACTTCCATTTTTACTCAATGCAAATATCCTTTCTTTAACATTTTGATAGATGTTTTCAAGCCTTTACCTAAAGCATTTAATGTTTTGTAATACAGCTTCTTCCACTTATATTGTTCAATTCTAATTTTTGAAAAGACCCACCTAATTTTAGCTAGAATCTGCCTTCTTGAAATTACCAACTGCTTGTCCTGTGGCACCGCATTGATCAACAAGTCTGATAAACTGTTTCTACACTACACCTCTTCAAATATTTTTAAATGGCTGTCAAATCCCCACTAAGCTTCTTTTCAACCTCTCGCAACTTTCTTGAATTTCATTGTTTGCCAGCGTTTCCTATTCCTTCTCACTCTTCTGATGTTCTTCCGTTTGCCTGAATGAAATGTTTAGAAGTGAACCACATACTCCAGCTGGAGTCAGATCAATGCAAAGTACTTCTAGGACTCTGGCAAAAATCTCACTTCTTCATTGTAATTGGGTAGATGTCTCAGCAAATAAGATTAATGAAATAAAAGCACCCTTAATAGAAAGCTTTTCCCAAAGCAACTCTGCAACTTGCCTGTGTTGTTATCCTGGGCTCTTTGCAGCATTTTGAAACATTTGGATTTGACCATAGTTTATTAAACGTTTATTTTCCTGATTCTTTGGGACAATCCAACTTAAATTCTACCTCCTTCAGAAAGGAATGTGTGACTCCATTCTCTTATTCAAAATTCAGCAAAATTTTACAATTGTATTTATTTCTCTATTCCAAGACTATTTGCAAATCACCTCTATTTTTTTTTAATTATCCCTAAATACAGAGTATTAGTACACTTTATTTCCTTCCTACTTATTCATTTATTTGTTTATGTATTCATACTTTATTTATAAGATCATTCATCCTTATAATCTTTGATGCCTGATATAGTTTAGGCACAATATTAGACACTAAAACAGTGAAGTCAGAATGGCAGAAAGGAAAGTCAAAGGTTCATCAAACCTTATTCTAATGGAGGACAGTTCCAACTAATGGAGGACAGTTCCAAGGCATATCACAGGGTGGAAATTTGCATTGTAACATTATTATGTCCCTCTGTTACAGATTTCTGCATAATGTTCTGGCCACAGATGATTCTGGAAATAAGATATACTATATATGAACACATATATTTAACTTAATTTAATATATACACTTCAGTATTTTATTTCTGCATTAATCGTATCTACCAACTTAAATTTTTCTAGTGTTTATTAGATTTCGAACTGACATCTAACATATCTAACACAACAATCAGTGGTTATATTCTTGAGCCATGCCTAGAACTTCTTGAATTGGACTTAAAATGTTCCAAGAATACGAATCCTCAGGATGGGGACAGAATACGCCAAGGGGTGTGAGGACTGAGAAGAGAGGTAACTTTTGCTGTCCTTCACACATGGCACGGTGGAGAGGGGAAGGCTCCCAGGATGTTGCAGAAGGTCAGCAGTTTGTGATGGACAGCTATATGAAGGTCCTAAGAAGGTGGACCTGAAAAGGCAAGTTCAGAGCATCTCACTTGAGCCCTCTAGGTAAGTCCAAGTTGTGAGAGTTAAAGCTGCCTCAGACCTTAGTATGGACCTTACAAGCAAGGATCATTCACCTCTCCTTGATGCTTGTAAAACCCTGAAATGTATATATACTTATGTGGAGAAGGAATAAAAGAGATATCCTAGTCTTCACTGGAAGTAAAAGAACTAATACATTTTAAATTTTATCTAAGTGAGTCATTTAGATTTGGGTTAAGTTTAACCCTCTGGCAAATTTGGGGTTGGTGTGGAGAAATAAATGTATCCAGTTATAGGAAAATGAAGTCACAGTTGTGAAAACCTGAGTTAATAGCCCCTGAAATTTGTCACAGCTAATAATAAGGTAGTTCTTAAAAGAATTATAGCATGAACATATTGTCCTTGGCAAGCAGCTCAATCCCCTGTACTATTTTGTTTCATTTAAATAGAAAGTCACTTTATGTTCTTAGAAAAACCCTCAGAAAAGTTTCAAATAAAGAGCTCTTCACAAGCAAATGTACTCATTCTTTACTAAACCCACACAGTCATAAGCAGACACTGAGAAGTTCATTTTAAAATATTCTGAACTGCTTAAAATGCAATTCTTTATTTCTTCTTATTGACATTTCGAATTGTTAAGCTTAGACTTCTCCAAAGTTAAAGTAATCAACTGCTTGTTTCTTCTGTTTATAACTATGTACACACTTGCACCAACTAATAACCTTTGTGTTGGAATGAAAGATTAAACATTCATTTAATTTAGCTTAGGTTCCGTTTGTTTTCAATTAAGAAGAGAAAATCCTTTCAAGTACAATAGGTTATTTATATTTGTTTTGCTTCATTTATAAAACCAAATAAGGCTTTTGTGTTTATAGTCATTAATGTTGTTGAAAAGAAATTGTATTAAATGAATGGGTTGCAGAGAAAATGAAAATAATTTAAGAGGTAAAAAAATTAAATTAATCTAGATGATATATTTGTCCTCCAATTGTAATCTAAAGTTGGTAGGAGTGAGAGCAAGAGCTTAGAAAAAACTATATAATTAATTAATTTTTTTTCATTTAATTCCTATATTAGGCATATATCTTGGTTAAATTCTATGTCAACCTCCAAAGCATGCATATATATATATATATATATACATACATTAATACCTGTAGATCTAGAAAGACTTTATTTTCCTGCCAGATATTATTTCAAAAGTATGCATATAAAAATTATAGTGCCTTAAACATCAGTGTGATAGGCAGAATAATTCATATCCCTGCCCAAGATATCAATATCCAAATCCCTAGAGCTGGAAACTGAATGTTACTTCACACGACAAAAGAGATTTTGCAGATGTGATAAAGGTTAAGGACCTTGAGAGTGAAAGATTATTCTGGATTTTCTGAGTGGACCTACTAATCACAAGAGTCCTTTAAAACAGAGAACTTTCCCTGGAAGTAGTCAGAAGAGATGTGACCACAGGAAGAAAAGTCAGAACGAATTGACTTTGCTGGCCTAGATATGGAGTAAGGGTGTGAGGGAAAAGGCAAGGAAATGGATTCTCCCCTAGAGCTTACCGATACTCAGTTTTAGTCCAGTGAGCCCTTTGTCAGACCTCCAACCTTTAGAACTAGAACAATAAATGTGTGTTGTTGTAAATCACTAAATTGTGGCTTCAATTCACTAAATTGTGGTCATTTATTACAAAAGCAAAAAGAAAACTAATAAATACAATGTACCATTTTTCAGGCAGAAATTCTCACTTTTAAAATTGGGACAGATTTTTATTTTTATTTTGTATTCTTTTTTAAATATTTATTTATTTTGAGAGAGAGAGAGAGAGAGCGCGCGCAAACACGTAGCAAGAGCACAAGTAGGGGGAGGGGCAGAGAAAGAGGAGAGGGAGAATCTCAAGCAGGCTCCCCCCTGTCAGCACAGAGCCCTACACCGGGCTCCATTTCATGAACTGTGTGATCATGACCTGAGCCAAAATCAAGAGTTGGACGCTTAACCGACTGAGCTACCCAGGTGCCCTGGGATACACGTTTAGAAGATGTTTTCATTCTTTCGCAATATTTTGATGAAAATTTTAAAGTGAGAGGAGTAAATGTTGTATGAAGCTATACTTCTTTTATTTATTTATTTATTTATTTATTTATTTATTTATTTATTTATAAACCAATACATTTTTCTACTGTGTTTCTGAAAATCAAGCATTTATGTATTCAACACAAATAGTCATTAGCATTGGTAATTAAAATCTCTTAAATTCTACTATGTTTAGCATATCACATACACTATTAAACTTCTCTGTAAGGAGATTTTTCATAGACAGTCTTAACCCTAGTACTCCTTTGGATATTGATCAACTCATTTAGATGGAAAATTTCTCAGGAGATTAAGAAATGTATATTATAACTGTGGTATCATAATTTCCACTCAAACTATGCCAATATCAGGCTCCGTATATTTCTGATTTTGTCTCTATTACAGACAATTCTGGCAAAACAGTTGGTGACATTCTTTTTCTTTTGTTTAGAGAAACTTTGATAGCATGGAAAAATACCACTTTTGCCTCAGCTCTGCTTTCTCTACATTTTGAGTTTGAGGTTGTGAATAAAATCATATTCCTGAATAAACTTCACAGACAATAAGTTATTTTCTGCAACGTTTCATAAACTTTACTCAGATCATAGTTGGAAAAGTGAAATCAATGAGTGAAACACTGTCAAAGCAGGAATGAATGAAAATTATAATTGGATCTATTTTTTTAATCAATAACTTATATTCAAGTGGATAAAATCTTATACATGGTCCAAAGGTGACTGCCATTGACTTTATTAATGTGAAAGAGGCATATAAAAAGTACACTATTTGCAAAAACACCAATTATTTAAAAGACCATTAAGGACAGTTTTTTATAGCACTGAGGCACCAACATTTTTGCAACCTAATTTTCATGCTAGGGAGGCAAGTCGTTTAAGTCATTTTCACGTAGTGTGTAAACTATGATGATTTATGATTTAAATTCAACATAATGAAATAAATTGAAATTTAAAGAAAATATGGAAAATGTATTCCCATGAATGTTTACCTATATTCACTTATAGATAATATAGGTACGTAGGTATATAATTTATAATTACAAAGAACTATAATTTGTATATGTGCTGCCTTTGTTAAGTTACTAGTATCATCTACCTTTTATAATTTGTTTTCCATTTTTATATAATGAATAATTTTATTACATGATCTTTAATTAATACTAAGATATCTATGCTAAGCTCATTAAACACCTCCCACATTTTTTCATGGCCCATTGATAATTTTAATAAGAGAGTGTGATAAATATTTGTAAACTATTTGAAAACTATAAAATAATTTTCCAAGTAAGATTTTTTTTCTTTAAACCAGAATTTCCCCCCTTTTTACTTTAGATATCTGTGCATTTTTACCCATGACATATATAATTATTAAAGAGAATAGATGTCATCTTAAGTAAAAGTCAACCTGCCCAGTGATGAGACACATCTAGATCACATGACCTGTCAATTCCAGTTTGTTCTGCCCCTCCATCTTCCCTATTATTATTGATTCCCTACCATAACAATTACCTAGATCATGAAGTCAGTCAGTCTATATGATTATGTATTCTACCCCAATTACTCCTACATCCTTAGAGAACATAAGAAGACTTATTTCTGGGAAAAATTTCCTTCCTATGTGATTTTATTAGAAATGTTCCCTTGGCTAAAACTTTGTAAGTCGTTGACCCTAGTTCAGTGCTTTCCAGAGGGAAGTGTGGGCACCCCAGGAGGCACTCATAATGTGGAACCAAAATGCTAGATTTTACTTATATTGTTTCATTTGTTTTCAATCTCAATTTCTGTGCATGTATTCCTGATATAAACACATGTATTTATAAGTAAAATAAGAGAGCATATGCTTAAAAGTTTTGGCCGATAGGATTATGGGGTCAATAAATTTGAAGAAGATTGCCTTGACTGGCTATATTGAGGAGAAAGTCTGACTCTATTAATTCATTTCTGACATTGTGTTCTCAGAAGCTGAACACAATTTCTGCTCTCCTTACTTAAATTCACCTTATACCTACAGCTGCTCTAAACTTCATTCCAAATACCTAGTTCTACCCTGGTTCTTTAATTTGGAGATTCCTTAGATCTAGGGCTGGCAGATTTGTTTTTAGTAAAAAGAGCCAGGTAGTGAGTATTTTACCAGTCATATGTTCACTGTCACAACTACTCCACATTGTAAACTCTGGTGATGTTTTAGCATGAAACAGCCATAGAAGATATGCAAACAAATGGCATGGCATGATCCATTTACTGTCAGATCAGGTTTGGCCAATAGGCCATAGTTTTCTGACTAGCATCTATACTTCTGATCAAAAGTTGTTCTAAGAATGCTCACCTTTTCTCTGATGCTATTGCTAGATTTTTCCCCCCAACTATTTCCTGTGTGTTAATAGTTTGGTCCATTCTGCTGTCCTAAAACATGTACATTTATTATGCTCTAAATTGTCTTTAAAAAATGAAAAATGCAAAAGTTTTATCCTGTTGGGATGGAAACACTGTATCTGGGTAAAGATGATGATTACCAAGGAAAGGTAAAAATTTTATACCTTATTGTCTCCTATATACCCAGAAGAGGTTGCAAACTTTAACAATGACTAGGTGTCTAAAGGGAGTGGGGTGCAGCTTGTTTTGGAGATTGTCACATTGGAAAAATGATTGCCTACACTTTAATCATTCCATATTTCACTTCTCTACTTAAAACCTTCCCTGTACCTAGTATCCCCAAAACTTATTAATCTCTTCCTGTGAGGATGTCAAAACCACATCTATTAATTGTCTCAATATAGAGTAATACTTTCTAAGCATTACTGAGTCCTTAGAGGCCATACCTGAAAAGATAATAGCCAATGATTTCTGTTTCATCAATATTTTATTGACACAAGACTTTTCCTTAGGAAAAGTGTATTTAATTGACCAAATTTAATTCTGACATTGTCCAAATTTTCAACCGTGAAGAGCTAATGAGGAAGATGAATAGTTATATTTTCAAATAAAGAATTTTTGTCTAATAAGAAATATATAATTGATACTGAAATTTATATATACATTTCTATATGCAGCTCTGTTTTACAGTATAAGCAATTCTCTAATGGATAAAAAATAATTTTCACCTTAAAAATAACACTTGAGGGGCACCTACGTGGCTCAGTTAAGAGACCAACTCTTGATCTTGGCTCAGGTCATGATCTCGCAGTTTGTGAGTTCAAGCCCCACATCGGGCTCTATGCTGACATCGCAGAGCCTGCTTGGGATTCTCTCTCTATTTCTCTCTCTCTCTCTGCCCCTCCGTCTCTCTCTGTCCCCACACATGCTCTCTCTCTCTCTCTCTCTCTCACAATGAATAAACATTTTAAAAAATAGCACATAAGGAATAAAAACATATTTCTTGAATTAAAATAATATTCAAAGAGCACAGGGTATGGAGAATTGTCTTCCAAATTTTTCTGTATATATCTATATCTATATCTATATCTATATCTATATATCTATAGATATATATTTAATGGCATTACTGTAAAACGACTTTTTTTAAGATACTTTTCTAAAGTGATAGAGAGAGAGAGAAAGGAAAAAGAGAAATCTGATCAAGTTGCTTTTGAACATTTTGATACAATAGTTAAATAATGTCCATATTAACATATTTTTTTAATTTTTTTTACGTTTATTTATTTTTGAGACAGAGAGAGACAGAGCATGAACAGGGGAGGGGCAGAGAGAGAGGGAGACACAGAATCTGAAACAGGCTCCAGGCTCTGAGCAGTCAGCACAGAGCCCGACCCGGGGCTCGAACTCACGGACTGTGAGATCATGACCTGAGCCAAAGTCGGACGCTTAACCAACCAAGCCACCCAGGTGCCCCAACATATTTTAAATAAGTAATTGCTTATTTTCTGCTAGCAGTTTTGTTCTTTTTTTTTTTCTTAAAAAAATTCAAAGTTCAAGTTACTTTTAGGCTGTAAGAACAAGAAATGGCTCAAACAATTTAATAAAAGCAAAACAACCAAAAACAAAATAAACAAAAAGACTTGGGACTGAGTCAAGTGTCTTTAAGAGAAAAACAAAAACAAAAACAAAAACAAAAACAAAACTCTGCAGTTTGTAGTAAAAAAATACTAAGTTCCAGAAAACAGGGTATAAACCTCTCCTCGGGTAAAAGACAATATAAAATTTCATTTATTTTTCCCTGAAAACGTTTATTCCAATATTTGGATTAAAAAATACATTGTAAACTGTCAAAAAATGATTTAAAAACACATTATAAAAAACATATGATGCTGCCGGACAAGCAGTCAGAGCACCAGAAGAATGTGGCCGTCAGTGAAAGTAGTGTTTAAATTCCATGAATAGGCTAATTCATCGTTTTACTTAAACGTATTTTACAGATGAGCGTCTTGTGATTTGAGGTGTTAAGGGACTTTCTCAGGCCTTCACAATCATCAAATACTGCCACCACTTTTTGTATTAGGTCTGTTTAATTGCAGAACTTACACAACCACAGTGTTGTCAAGTCTTTTCTGATGTGATTCAGTAGTCTGGTATGAAGCTGTGTTCCTAATAGGACTGCAGCAGCAGGCGTGGGGAAGAGGAAATGCATAGATGCAAGGGGAATGAGAATGGACTAATCAACATCCATTATTAATGAGAGTAGGGGGAGCGTTGGATGGTGTGTCCGTGAATATTACCAAATGTTATAAATTAGATACATGGAAGAAAAGTAGTGACTGATGACAGAAATAACAGAGTCTAGAAGAGAATTTATGTGGATATAATTATGAGTTTGTTATCATTTACGTTGAGTTCAGAATGACAATGGATCTCCAGGTCATAACAGATGGTCGTTCAATTGAAAATGCAGTCCAGCAGATTTGTGAGTTTTGTCTATTAAGTGAAGCTATCATATTTAATAAACTATGTGATAAGGAGTACAATAATAAGCTGTATTCTTAACGCTACTGGAGGATACCTACAGTTCAAGACAAGGGAAGCAGAGCTTAATAAAATTTAACTTCCAGTCATCTGATTCTTTCTTCTTCTTCTTCTTCTTTTTTTCCTTCCCTACCTTCTAATATAGCTAATTTTTCTTTTTGGCTGGCATTTTGTCCTCTTTACCTCTCATGAAACTCTTTTGAACTGAAAACTTTCTTCAAAGCATATGACTCCATCTCTTGACTGCAACCTGAATGTACTTATGTAAATTATTGTCTATCTTAGCCCCATGTCACTGGATAACTGCCAGTTCCACCCTTTGCATTATAAAGAACTACCATACATCTGACGCCCCTCCACTAAAAGCAGCTCTTAATTTAAGTTTTCTCTTCTCATCTTTGATTTCTTTGTGAGTTCAGCTTTTTTTCTAATGTAGATTTGGTGCACATTTCATCATACAGTATTCAATTTTAATACATTCATTTAATGTGAAAAGGTTACTATTTTATATTCAGTCATCTATGAAATGTAATTATTCTGGCTATGTACCCCTCCAACAGCAAAATTGCAAGTTAGTATGATAAACTGTGGTATGATCTTGGAACAGAGAGAAGATAAAATCAAGTGAAATATATTTGCATAAAGAAATCTCAAGGATAACTTTTGTTGTCTCAAACAAAGCATACAACCTTAGTCATCTGTATTGATTTTCTCCTTTAACTGATTTATCCAGTTTGAAATAGTGTCTGTAGTTTGAAATAGTGTCTGATGAAATAGTGTCCATCCTGCAAATAATTATTTTCTGGTAAAAAAAAAAAAAATGATGAACTGTCTTTCTCCATGGTATAAACGCGGGGAATCTGAAAATGCAATACACTGCAACTATGTGAAATGGGTTAGAGGAACATCTATGAAATGCTGTCTTTTGAAACACTTTTCTGAAATGATGTTATGGATATAAATATATACATGCATATACATCCACACACTATCGTGTGATGCTGACCTACAGTTATGGTGTCCAGACATGAATTTTCTGTGGCTATACTCACTGCTGGAAGTATTATAGAGAAAACTATAATATTTCATTTATTTACTTTTCCTGAGAATCGATTGCCAGATTTTGCTTTCGATTCTGCCCCCATCCCGGCAAGGATTCCCGAGGGAAGCTCTTCTAGAGACTGCCCCTGAACATGATTTGGTCAACTTTTGATCACATTTGTGTCTAAGAAAAAAAGGAAATCTTAGATTAAATTTAATGTCAAAATCCATACTAAAATACTAAGTCTTGAAACAGGTTCTTAGAGAGGAGAAAGAGAAAAAAGTATATGTATCAGCTATCTCGTTACCCTTCCATATAACTCATTGTTCAGAGTTTACGTACTGGATGCTAACTCTCATATACTTTCAGTGTGTATCCTGGGGGAACTAAATCCTATTTGGCAGCAGCAGAAATCTCCATGACATAAGTCACAGAGCACAGGGCAGAGGGCAAGAATGTAAAAGCCAGCAGCACCCTGCCTAC
The DNA here is from genome assembly GCF_007474595.2 of Lynx canadensis. Classification (NCBI taxonomy): domain Eukaryota; kingdom Metazoa; phylum Chordata; class Mammalia; order Carnivora; family Felidae; genus Lynx; species Lynx canadensis. The sequence goes on along the minus strand of NC_044310.1, from coordinate 180,794,370 downwards.
CTGTGGCTCACAGTTGTATAACCTTCTCAGTCTAGCAGAGTGCATGCATGTGGGCATCAAGCGTATCACATGGCATGTCATACTTCGTAAGTGACAGGGAAGCATTCAGTTAACAAGTGGGTGGTATAAAGTGTGAGGTCAGGCACTATTGAGTTATTCCATGACCATGGGTACAGATGTCATACCGGATACTGCTGGACAAGCAGCACAACAGCAATGTGGCCTTTCATAAAAATGATGTTGAAGCTCAAACTTTCTTCAAAGAAATAGAAATATTCTCTCTGTGGCCTACAGGAATGTGGTTGATAGCAGAGTATATAAGTAGCAAAAATTAGAACCCATGGCTAAGTGCATCTAAGAAAGTACATGAGCTGGGTTCACTCTGGCAACATGAAGGATGAGTGGGAAGGGTGTTGCAAGAGACTTGTGTGAAAGATGAAGAGCCAAACTCTAGAAAATGACTTAACACAAATAGATGAGGGTGGTTTTAAGAAACATTTTTTTTTTTTAGGTAGACTCCACTTAACTAATGTGGAGAGATGAGTGAAAAGAGAGAGTCAGATGAGCTATAATTCCTTTGCTTGAATGACTGCATGGGATGAATTAGATTAACGGGGAGGAAGGATAGGAAATACCTGGTTTTAAACATAATGCATTTGAAATTTGGGAGGAATAAGTTTAGGAATTCTCTGAGCTTGCACCAATGGATTAACAAGGTTTAGGACTAAAACATCTGAGTTTAGGTAAACAGGGAGAAAGCACCCCTAGCATAGTACAAAAGCAGAAAGCTCTTTCACAGGAAGGTCCTGAATAGGTAAACAGGGCTATAGACCACTTTAGCAGAGTGAAATTGCCAGGAGGGGAACTAATTAGCAAAAGAAAGGTGCCTTGTGGACCTGGAGGTAGCTCACTCTGTCTTAACCCTTAGGCAAGCTAAGATAAGCAGACACAGCACCTGGTTCCTGCTGTAAACAGCAATCTGCTGGCCCCTGGATTTTGTTTTGTGTTGACCCAAACCCCTAACACTGCATATCTTTGAAACCCGTATCTTTGAAATCTTTACACTTATGAGTAAGTGTTCACAATTTCATTGTCTCTTTCTGCACATCCATCACGTTTGTAAGCCTTCTGATCCTAATAAATACAAAGCAAGGACCCTTACTCCGGGCTTTTGTCTCCTCCCGGGCATTAGCCTTTCCTGCATTTAATTCTGTGTCTGTTTTCTTGCTGGACAAAAGAGAACTCTAGACTCAAAGTCTGAGACAGAGATTTACATGGTGTTTATAGTGGAAGAAGGAGGACAAAGATGGAGTTGTATTTTGAAATGAAAATAAAGGAAGAAAGATTTTAGATTTTGTTATATATATGTTTTAAAGATATTGACATACAATATAATCTAAATGCTGTTAGGAAGTTAAAAAATGATCCCTGAGGAAAGAGGTGGTTAATGCATGGCTCTGGGCTCCCTTTGGAGGCAGCAAGTTTGGGTCTGAAAGTCAAAGTCAGCCTTTGTCATGTACATATCATTTTCTTAATTTTTTTAAGCTTCAAGGGAAAGCCATATTTAAGTTAGAGCAAGAAGGTGAGCATATGTTCTGGGAAGAGACTGAAGATATGGATGATTTTACTGATGACTAACAGTAAACACCCTTTAGAAGCCAATAAGGGTGTGAATTAAGATCACAAAAGATCATGGGTATGAGCCATTTTAGATTTTAAGAGATGGCCTGGAAAATCTGAGTTTCCTATGGGTATAAAAATATGACCTACACTGTATGTTAACGAATTGGAATTTAATAAAACCTTATATATATTATATATACATATATAATATGTATATTATATATACATATATAATATACATATTATATATACATGTAATATATATATTATATATATAACCTATCATAAAAAATATAAACATCATGAGTTTAACTTTGATAGTCTGAAGGCTATGGTTTTAGTGAGGTTGTACATATACTGATGATAGAGGACTGATGAGCTTATAACCCTAAGAACTCCAAAATCTGTGGCCCCCTCTTCTTCTGTCTCTTGGATTCAAAACTCAGAATTTGTATCCACTGTGCAATATTTCTATTATATATTTTCCTATTGGTGACACTCATCTTTTAGGGATCCAGGGTAAGTTGCCTTTTGTTCTCTCTCATGAACTTTTAAGCTGACTCTACCTATGGGTGAAAGGAACAATCCAAATGACAGCCCTGCCTTAGTTTAAAGCTAAAGTTCTCTTTTCTGCTTATTATGGATCTTTGATAAGAAATACAATTGCTGAGAAGTCTGTTTTGCTTGCTGTTTGCTACGAGCATTGTGAGGCCTTTCCTGAATGTAACCCGCTGTGTAGTAGAATGGGTTGTAAACCTTCCTAAATGTAGTCTGATATGTAATGGAATGAGTGATTATACATAAACTAACCGGCATTTCTCGCTTCTGTAAACCTGCTTGCTTAGCACATTCCCCACCTACCCTTCCCCCTTCCCCCTTTTTTCCTCCCGCCACAAGTAACGGACAAAGCCTTCCCGCCAAAGGACAGACAAGGGACGCCCAATCAGAGAACAACAAATGTCCTTACTTTAAAATCAACTAATCAGGCCCCTCATAATTTGAAACCTCCCCTGTGCTATTTGTCTCTGTCTATAAAAACGCTGTACCAACCCTGATCGTGGCCTCTTGCGTCACCGGCGACGAGTGCGCAGAGGACCAGGTTCGAACCTGCAATAAACGACCCTTGCCGCTTGGCTTTGACTTACGACTCTGGTGGACTTTTGTGGGAGGTTTCGGAACTTCGGGCATTACATTTGGAGGTCCCACCGAGATCCCCCCCGAGCCCACCAGACTTCTGGTCAACGGGTCGTATCTGATTCCGATCGGTAAGTAAGCCGGCTCTAAAGTTCTTCCTTTTCTCTCTGATCTGTGTTTCTTCTCTGGAGAACCGGTTCTGTCTGGAAGCTGGTGTGACCCTGGCGGACGCGCTATAGGGCACCCAGCCGGGGTCAGTTGGAGACGTCCACTGACATCTGGGGGCCTTCTTGGCCCGTCTGGGGGCCTTCTTGGCCCATCTGGGGGCCTTCTTGGCCCGTCTGGGGCCTTCTTGGCCCATCTGGGGGCCTTCTTGGCCCATCTGGGGGCCTTCTTGGCCCGTCTGGGGGCCTTCTTGGCCCATCTGGGGGCCTTCTTGGTCCGTCTGGGGCCTTCTTGGCCCATCTGGGGGCCTTCTTGGCCCGTCTGGGGCCTTCTTGGCCCGTCTGGGGGCCTTCTTGGCCCGTCTGGGGCCTACTTGGCCCATCTGGGGGCCTTCTTGGCCCATCTGGGGACCTTCTTGGTCCATCGGGGGACCTTTTTGGCCCATCAGGATTCTTTTCTGTGGGCTGCTTACGCCCAACGCGCCTGCGAACTAAATACTTTCATTTTCTCTATGAACTACCAGAGTGCTAAGAAATATCTCTACGCGTCTAAAAGAAAAACCATCTAGGCATGCCAATTGTTACCCGTATTTTGATGTGATGTGTGTCTGTGTGTCTGTCTGTTAAACTGACTGGAATGATTGTTGGGAGTCAGGGGCACGCACCTGACTTACCCTATGTGTAGTCCCACGGCATAAGCTACGGGATTCGAGTGGGCTCTAACCCGACTTCCGCGGTGATCCTCATACGGCTTAAGGCGGTCAAAATTTATTTTGATCCAAGCAGGGGGATTATACCTGCCCGCCCATGCTAAGAGGCACCTAAGTTCCCGAGAGGGACGCGGACGGGCGAGTACGCGAGTGCTTCTATGTCAGTCTAAATGTATCGTCACCCCTGGGCCCTTGTAATTACCGCCGTCCTAGCCACAACCCTCTCTGTTGGGCTGGCCGAGACGGCACCAGAAAGTTGGAACCGCTGCGAAAGATTCTTGTTAGTTCTTGTTTTTGTTTCATGGGTCGGATGTTGTACTGGAATTAAGTGTTTTATCGGCTGATCAGAATTAATTATTCCATCCTTTGTTCCTCTCTCCTCCTTCCTCAGCTCCCTGCGGCTTTCCCTCCCGCCCCCTGGCCAGCGGCGCCCCTTCCCCCACGTCCGTGTTGCCCGCGCCCCCTTCTCTTCTCCTCTTCCTCAGAATCATAACATGGGCCAAACGCAGAGCACCCCTCTCTCCCTCCTTCTCGCCAACTTCAGGGACGTAAAAGCTAGGGGACACAACTTAAGCCTAGACATTTGCAAAAGGAAGTTGATCACCTATTGCCGCTCTGAATGGCCCACCTTTGGGGTCAATTGGCCTACAGAGGGAACCTTCTGCCTCCCCGTGGTCCTTAAAGTAAAATCAATAATTTTCCTACCAGGGAAAGAAGGTCACTCGGATCAGATTCCCTATATTCTGGAGTGGCAAGATTTCATAGAAAACCCACTTCCCTGGATGGCCTCTTTTTTTAACAACAGGGCCATGCAAAATTCTAGCGGCTAAACCTATCAACCCACCCAAGCCGCCAACTCCAACTGCACCCCCTGTTCTCCCCGACAGCCAAGATTTACTTTCCCTTGACCCTCCCCCTTACCAGGTTCCTCCTCTCATTCCGCAAGCTGCCCCTATCCCTGCTGCGCCGGCAGAGCCTCCCGTAGCCCAGCCCATAGGAGAACTAGAGAATAGGGAGGCTCAACCCGCGCCCATGCCTAGTGGGGGCGAAGTCCAAAGGCCGGCTGGACGCACCCGTAGGCGGGCCCCTCATGAGCCAGGACTCCGCCTTCCTGACTCCACCGTAGCTTTACCCTTACGGGAAATAGGGCCTCCCGATGGTACGGGGAACCCCCGACTTCAATACTGGCCCTTCTCTACCAGTGACCTATATAACTGGAAAACCCAGAATGCCCGATTTTCTGACAACCCTAAAGATTTAATAAGTCTCTTAGACAGTGTTATGTTTACCCACCAACCCACCTGGGATGATTGTCAGCAGCTCCTCCGAATCCTGTTCACCACCAAGGAGCGAGAAAGAATTCAATTGGAAGCAAGAAAGCTGGTTCCTGGAGATGACGGCCAACCCACTGCTAACCTTGATCTCATTAATGCAGCTTTTCCCTTGACCCGACCCCCACAGGATGGCTGGGACCACAACACGGCAGAAGGTAGGGGACGGCTGCGCATTTATCGCCAGACTCTAATGGCGGGTCTCCGGGCTGCTGCACGCAAGCCCACTAATTTGGCAAAAGTGTATTCAGTAATACAAGGTAAGACAGAGAGCCCTGCTGCTTATTTAGAAAGATTAATGGAAACCTTCAGACAGTATACCCCCATGAACCCTGAGGCCCCCGAAAATCAAGCTGCTGTTGTAATGGCCTTTGTAAATCAGGCAGCCACTGATATTAAAAAGAAACTCCAGAAACTAGAGGACCTGGAGGGAAAACAGATTCAGGACTTACTCCGCATTGCCCAGCGTGTCTATAATAATAGAGAGACTCCAGAGGACAGGCAACTTAAAGCCACCGAGGAAATGACCAAAGTCCTGGCCGCTGTTGTCCAAAAGCCCCTGGATAAACAAAAGCCCCTAGATAAGGACCAATGTGCCTATTGCAAAGAAAAAGGCCATTGGGCCCGAGAATGCCCTAAAAAGAAAAAGCCACGCCATGATCAAAAACCGTGGCAGCCAAAAACCACACCCGCCCTCTTCACTCAAGATGCAGAATAGGGGGGATGGGGTTCGGATCCCCTCCCCGAACCTAGGGTAACGCTACAAGTGGAGGGGAACCCAGTTCAATTCCTAGTCGACACAGGGGCAAAACATTCGGTCTTGATCAGACCCCATGGAAAAATTTCTGAAAAATCTTCCTGGATCCAAGGGGCTACCGGAATAAAAAAATATCCCTGGACCACCCAGAGGACTGTGGACCTAGGAAATGGAAAGGTCACCCATTCCTTCCTAGTCATCCCCGACAGCCCCTGCCCCTTATTAGGAAGAGACTTACTCACTAAAATGGGGGCCCAGATTCATTTTACGCCAGGGGGCCCCCAAGTGACTGGCCCTCACAACCAACCCATTACCATACTTACTCTAAGATTAGAAGATGAATATCGACTCCATCAGGGGCCACCCTCACAAAGTCAAAACATAGAGCCCTGGCTCCAGCAGTTTCCAGAAGCATGGGCTGAAACCGTGGGTATGGGGTTGGCTAAACATCGCCCAGCTCTATTCATAGAGCTGAAACCAGGGGCAGATCCAGTTCGGGTCCGACAATACCCGATGTCAATGGAGGCCAGAAATGGCATCACGCCACATATCCGTCGCCTCCTAGACTTAGGCATCTTTCGTCCCTGCCATTCAGCCTGGAACACCCCCCTGCTGCCTGTACGAAAACCTAACAGTGCGGACTACTGTCCGGTACAAGATCTGAGAGAAGTTAACTGCCGAGTCATGGACATACACCCAACAGTACCCAACCCCTATACCCTCCTAAGTGCCCTCAGCCCAGAAAGACAATGGTATACTGTCCTTGATTTAAAAGATGCTTTTTTCAGCCTGCCTCTGGCCCCCAAAAGCCAAGAGCTCTTCACCTTCGAGTAGTGGTCCGACCCTGAGAGAGGCATAAATGGGCAACTCACCTGGACCCGGCTCCCCCAAGGATTTAAAAACTCACCCACCTTGTTCGATGAGGCACTTCACGAGGATCTGGATCCGAGGTAACCTACTTGGGGTATCTGTTAAGAGAAGGCCAACGATGGCTCACTGATGCATGGAAGGAAACCGTCCTCCGCATCCCCCGACCCACAACGCGAAGGCAGGTAAGAGAATTCCTGGGATCGGCCGGGTCGTGCCGCTTGTAGATACCTCGGTTCGCCAAGATGGCTAAGCCTCTTTACCTGGTCACCCGAGAACAGGTGCCCTTTGAATGGACAGAGGAAACTGAGCAGGCTTTCCAGCAAATTAAACTCGCCCTGTTGTCGGCACCAGCCTTAGGGCTCCCCGATGTCTCCAAACCCTTTCATCTCTTCATAGATGAAAATAAAGGGGTAGCCAAAGCAGTGCTGATGCAACTCCTTGGCCCATGGTCCAGGCCCGTTGCCTATCTTTCAAAAAGACTGGACCCAGTAGCGGCTGGCTGGCCCCCTTGCCTCCGTATGATCGCTTCTACAGCTCTAATGGTAAAGGAGAGGTGGCCTTACAGGTGGACTGTGCTTTAATGACCACCCTACCAGACCCCGGTTCAGCTAGTTTACCAGAAAGTCCCACCTACACTAAAGAAGACCTAAACTGGATCCAAAAATTGCCTATGACTCAGTGCCTTAATGGATGGTGGAGAGCAGCAGACTGTAGCATAATCCTCCCAGAAGAAATGGGAAATAAAGTCTTATCCAAGATGCACCGAGCCACTCATATGGGCACAAGAAAAATGCAAGACTTAATAAGACATGCTAGGATCACCATTAAAGACTCTAGGACAAAAATTGAACAGATAGTTACTAGCTGTAAACCTTGCCAATTAACTAACGCCACCAACCACGGGAAAAACCCTGGCTCCAGAACCCGCGGAACCAGGCCGGGAGCCTATTGGGAAGTAGACTTCACTGAGGTAAAGCCTGGAAAATATGGATACAAATATTTGTTAGTGTTTATAGATACCTTTTCAGGATGGACAGAGGCCTTCCCCACCAAGCATGAGACTGCGCAGGTAGTAGCAAAGAAAATGTTGGAAGACATCATGCCCAGGTACGGATTCCCTACCCTAATAGGATCAGACAACGGACCAGCATTCGTTTCAAAGGTAATACAAGGGATAGCGCAGTTTATTGGGGCCGATTGGAAACTACATTGTGCATATAGACCCCAAAGCTCAGGACAGGTAGAAAGAATGAATAGAACCCTAAAAGAGACCCTAACCAAATTGACCATGGAGACTGGCGCTAACTGGGTAGTCTTACTCCTCTACGCTCTGTTCAGGGTGTGGAACTCCCCTTACAAACTGGGATTAACCCCCTTTGAAATCATGTATGGAGTGCCCCCCCCATAATTCCCAACCTACAGTCTAATGTGTTAACTGAATTTGATGATCATAAACTTCTTATTTCCCTGAGGGAACTCCAGCGCACCCACCAGAAAGTTTGGCCCAGACTAAGAGCCGTTTACGAGACCGGGCCCCCTCCTGAGCCGCATCACTACCGACCCGGAGACTGGGTATACGTGAGGAGACATGAGCGAAAAAAGAAAAAAAACAGGAGGCAGGATGGTTTGAATCCTGGTTCAGTGCATCCCCATGGTTAACTACCCTGCTCTCTACTTTACTCGGGCCTCTAGCCATCCTACTTCTCGCTCTCACATTAGGCCCCTGCATCATAAACAAAATTATTAATTTTGTCCAAGACAGGTTCAATGCTGTACAATTAATGGTCTTACAAACTCAGTACCTACTGCTCGAGACATTACAAACAGAGGCTTAAAAGACCCAAGATTGGCTCTTTAGGCACAAGGAAAAGGGGGGAATGAAAGGAACAATCCAAATGACAGCCCTGCCTTAGTTTAAAGCTAAAGTTCTCTTTTCTGCTTATTATGGATCTTTGATAAGAAATACAATTGCTGAGAAGTCTGTTTTGCTTGCTGTTTGCTACGAGCATTGTGAGGCCTTTCCTGAATGTAACCCGCTGTGTAGTAGAATGGGTTGTAAACCTTCCTAAATGTAGTCTGATATGTAATGGAATGAGTGATTATACATAAACTAACCGGCATTTCTCGCTTCTGTAAACCTGCTTGCTTAGCACATTCCCCACCTACCCTTCCCCCTTCCCCCTTTTTTCCTCCCGCCACAAGTAACGGACAAAGCCTTCCCGCCAAAGGACAGACAAGGGACGCCCAATCAGAGAACAACAAATGTCCTTACTTTAAAATCAACTAATCAGGCCCCTCATAATTTGAAACCTCCCCTGTGCTATTTGTCTCTGTCTATAAAAACGCTGTACCAACCCTGATCGTGGCCTCTTGCGTCACCGGCGACGAGTGCGCAGAGGACCAGGTTCGAACCTGCAATAAACGACCCTTGCCGCTTGGCTTTGACTTACGACTCTGGTGGACTTTTGTGGGAGGTTTCGGAACTTCGGGCATTACATGGGAGGTGTAGGTGTTAGTATAATCATAACTGTAATTTGATTTATTAACATCTTGGCAAGCTCATGGTAAATACTTAGGTAGGAAATTTTTTTGTTGTTTTTTTTGTTTGTTTGTTTACTAAACTGTGTGACTTGGGCCCACCTGAATGTCTTGGCCAACCAGCATCAGGAAAAGGAAGAGCACATCTTCTGTGAATTCTAATCTGAAGGAGTGTAACCCCACCCAACACTAATCATAGATTACTGGAGGGCTGCCATTCTGAACAGTAAAGAGCTGGAGAGGAATATACACTGACAATCTGAATTGTCAGCAGGAATGTTCTCTACCAAGGAAGAAGCAGAAATGCTTAAAGAATGGGATGGCAGTTCCAACAGCCCTACATCATTCATTTTCATGGTTCCAGCTTGATATACTAACATCATCAAATCTAAATATCCAATCTGGCATTTCTCTTGACATAGAGATCACTATATGCAGCCATCTACAAGGATATTCTGATGTAGAGGTACAAAGGGGCTCTAAGATTTATCATGGCCATCTTTCTACCATCTTTCTACCAAAACTGAGATCCCTCCTATCATACCCATTTTATTAAATGAAAACACTAATTTCCTATTTTCTCAAGCCCACAAACTTTCTGCCTCCCCCCAACTCCCCACATAAGCTCTGTCACAACCCCTGTAGGCTCTGCTTCATGAGCATGTTGTGATATTTTGCACTATTCTCCAATTCTACTGCCACTATCAATCCCATTCTTCAGTCCTTCAATAGAATCCCAACTGGTATCTCTTTTATTTTTATTTTATTAAGTGCTTAATTTTCCTTCCCTTCCCTTTCCTTTCTTTTCCTGTCCTTTTGACTCTTGAGTCTATTTTCCACCTAGCTGTTAAATCAAATTTCCTAAAATACCAACCTGGCTTAACATTTCTGTTTTTCAGTGTCTTCAGTGACCTCTCATTGTTTTCCTAATTAATTACAAAAGTGTCATCATTGCATACATACCTCTTCATTGTTCAATTTGCTTATGTTTCCACCTTCATGAATTATTTATTCAATCCACACATATTTACTGGGCACCTATCATGTGCCAGAGACTATTTCAGACCCTTATATATATCAGGGAATAAATCACACAAAAGACCCCTGATACTGTGTAATTCTATAGGTTCCAGATAGGTACCAATTCTATGTGCTAACTTAACATCACTTCTTCTATTACTTGGTTGGTTGTTTTTTGTTTTATTTTATTTTATTATTTTATTATGCATGTTGTATTTATTTAATAATTTGCTATCCTTAAAAAAAGTAAAACCTGAAGTAATTGACTCAATTGTTCTTTTTTATTTTTATTTTTTCTTGTAGCCCTGCTACCTACAATCGTATTTGACACAGAATAATTCTTAAATGCAGTGAATGAAAATTTATCTGCTTTTATCATTTGTTTCTTTTAATAACTAGTCATGTGACTGCAGTTATGCCCTCTTACCCCTCTAAGCCATATCTTATTAAAAATGATAGTGTAATTTGGACCAGAAACTATTCTTATATATGTAAAAGTCTAGGATGATGTTCCATAGAGATAAAACATAATTTAGCTACTAGACAACTGTTTCCAACCTTGTCTTTGATACATCTACTGTATAAAAATAATGATAAAATATATGACTTGAGATAATAGTCCCCTCTTTGTGTTCAATAAGATAGTTTTAAAAATCAGGAAAGATACTACATAGTTAATTATAAATTTCAAACTGGAAAATATCTTTATTCACTTTTAAAATGTGTCATTAGCTTTTCCAATTCTTTAGCCTTATTCCCATCTTTACTTTTATTGTTAGGAAATAGAATTTACTGGACAAGGGAAGTTACATCAAGGTTGGTGTCCCAAGTTAGAAATTTGCTACTGAGGTGAGAGTCCATGTTATAGACCTCCCTATCTTCTTTCTCTAGAAATACATAATTAATGATTTCATTAATGTGATAAAAATACCTAGCCTCATAAAAATGAATTTCATAAGATTAAAACCCTTACATCCCTTCCTAAACTTGCAATAATATATTAAATCACACTTCTTATCAGTATTATGAATTAAATACAAAAGTAGAGCAACCATTTTCTGAAACTGTCACAGATAATTTTGAACTCTGCAGCAATGGTTTTATTGCCAATATATTCATTAAAGCTTTTATGAAAAGGGATAGTCCTTCTTTGGAAGCATCCTCCTTAGCCTCAAAATGTACTATAAAATTTCGGTGTGCCTTTCTATTTCTTTACAATTAAATTGGTAATGTAAAATGCAACTTAAGGCATGAATGAAAATAGGGCAAAATTATAGTCATAATTGGTCATATTCGCCTCACTTTAGCACTACCCTATATATTCATACTTGCTTTTGAAAAATGAGTGGCTTTAAAACTTCTCTTGAACAATTAGACCATTGAGTTAATATTTAATATTTTATAAGGGCAAGAATATAGTCATTATCTCTTTTTCTTGAGTTTATCCTTCCCCTATATTTCATTGGGAGATCAGAAAACAAGCTTTCAAATCCCCTAATAATTTTGACATGATGTGCCAAAGCCCCATATTCAAGTTTATTTCTCACTAACCAAAAATATAGTTAAATGTGTTCTAAGTCTTCCTTTTAAATTAAAACCATGTATTTCATTTTCAGTCACCTACCTATTTTTAAATTAAATTCATTGTATATTTTGTAGGGCAAAATTAAATTAATAGTATTTATGATAAAGCATCTGAAACATGCTATTTACTTTTTTTTATCATTTCTTTCAAATTCTGCTTGAAAAACATGTGATTGATACTAAGGGATTAATAATAGGTACTATTTCAAATTATATTATATTGGGTAATAGATGAGAATCAAGAGATAAGCCTGCTAGCAATAGTTTTTAACTGTGGTAAAAATTACTCTGTCCTAACTACCCCATGTCAGTCAATATGATTAACAAAATAAACTGGCCAACACTAAATCCTATAGTCAGTGACATGCATAATATGTATATATTCCCAAAACTAGTATAAATTCTCCCAAGTGTACTAACAAAAAAAAAAAATGGCATTTTTACTGAATATGTTTTTGCAGTACAGAAGTGTGAATTTCTGATTGTCAATTTTGCCAGCCTTTATAAAGTAATTGTGAAACTTACAAAACAATGATCATGGTTTACCATTTTTATCTGTTGCATTCCATCTGTGATTTTGGCAGGAAGTTCTTGGTTTTTGCCTCTCTAATCTTGATTGTTAAGTTTCTCAAATTACATGTGCTATTCCACATCTATCCAATAATTTTTTCTTAAGTTGTCTAGAATCAGTTTTGTTTACCTGTAAACAAAGATCTGTAACTTAACACAGCTATAGTCTATTTTTTTCCTTTCCTTTCCTTTCCTTTCCTTTCCTTTCCTTTCCTTTCCTTTCCTTTCCTTCCTTCCCTTCCCTTCCCTTCCCTACCCTTCCCTTCCCTTCCTTTCCCTTCCCTTCCCTTCCTTCCCCTTCCCTTCCCTTCCTTTCCCTTCCCTTCCCTTCCTTCCCCTTCCCTTCCCTTCCTCTCTCTCTCTCTTTATCAGATATATTTTTATGTATTCTAATTAAGATGATACACATGGACACAACTCTAAAGCCCACACGGCAAGCACACAAATCTTATTTCATACAAAAGCCACAAGAAACACTATATTTCATGTGAATCAGAGGTATAAGAGATTCTGAGAGGCTTCTATTTGTGGTATCCCATGATTGTCTGTTGGCTTCTAACTCACCAAATATACTCTGCTTTGTGATGCTTGAGTTGGGACCCTAGAAAGCACATTTATTCTCCGGTAGCTGTTTCCCTGTCAGTCTCTGCCAACGGGGCCTTAGGGAGACTACTGGACTGAAGGAAGAAGGGGCTCGCTCCTTCCCATGTTTCCTGTGGTCTGCTCTGCTCCTTCTGCTCCCAGGCATGTGTGCTTCTTCAGCCCAGCAAGAGCAGTTTCTTCCTGGAGTGACAGTTGAATTCAGTTTCAGTTTTTCTGTCACTTGCAGACCAGCCTGTCTGCAAACCCCTCTCTATCCCAGGGTGCCAAAACCAGTGGCCACCACTCCTCCTCCCTACCCAGAAAGTGCTCTGGGTTCCAGCTCCATGATGCCCCAGCTCTGAGATCCAAGATACATCAGTAACAGCCAAGCGAACACTCTCCCCAAAGGCTAAGGTTTCAGGCCCAAAGAGTCTCCCTAACATGTTTCCATATTTTAATGATTCCCTCCTCCTGTATTTATTCCTCTAGTTCTAAGTATAATAGCTGCTTTCTCCTACTGTTACCTCTCTGATATTTTAGTGTCCTCTCATTGACTTTCCAATTATTTTGTTAGCAATCTTACATGTACTTAACAATTATTTAAAATTTGCTCTGTTCAAGAGGAGTGTTCTATGTCTCCTGATTGGACCTTGAATGATACTAAAATTAAGGAGTTCCAGAGGAGTTCAAAGAAATAGACTCTCAAAGATGGGGTTTTATTAATAATTTTGCCATCTCCTTGAGCTTGAATGTAGTGCTGGTCCTCTTCAACAATGGAAGATGGAATGCTAGTAATCCATTTTACTTGTTGGCATCGCAATTAATCATATTATCACCTGTAGTTGATTCTGAAAAAAATGTCTACTGAAGTAAGTGTCTTGGCAGCCAAGTTGTTGCTACAGTGGACCATTTGGACAGTAATTACAGTTACAAATACTGTTGTGCGGAATGAGTTCTTCTGAGTGCAGTGTAGTGCTTAAAGGAAGAAGGCGACAGGCTGGTGTCTTTAAATTCTCATCTCTGTGATAGTAAAATAATAAGAAAATGTCTAAGGCAGCCATTAAAAATTGTTTATTTCTTATAGCTGCAAGGTCAATAGTGCTGAAAATCAAACACGGAATTAAACTGTGTAGGTTACATAATTAGAATATAAGTTTTCATAGCATCACCACGTCTCTCTTGTAAGAAGGTTAACGTGATGATAGGAAGTAGTGGAAGCCTGAAATAAGGCTCAGGGATATCTGGTTGGATTCAGACACAGCTAACAATCATGTAATCTGACCGTTTGTCATCCAATTTCTGAGGAGACTAGCCTTTCTGTGCTTGATTCTATGTACTAGACCTTTTATTTACATGAGGCCAGTAACTAGGGTGTGAGTTTCCTGTGCTCCAGGGGGATAAGTACAGAGTCTGACCAGGAGGAAATCACTTATTCATCAAAAGAATTACACAATTTTTGTAAATTATATCAACAAAAATCAGGAAAACATGCATGAGGATAGATTGTATGGGTATTAAGCCAAAGAGGATGGAATTTAACAAAGGCTCTGCCTAAATTTATTGATATAGGTATATTCATCAGAGACTCTAGATTTGGTGTGTTAACTTGTAAAACTGGAAGGACTCCTTACTTTATTTAGTTGGTTGACTCAAACTTACAATCAACCCTGGAGTAAGCTAATGAGGTTGAGGTGCATGAACTTCCCTGGCGTAATGTAGCAAAAAGAATCAAGTCCTCTGGATATAGGGATTTTGGAATAAGTTTGTTACATGTAACCTGCATACCCACCTCGCCTACCACATATGCCTAGAGGTCCTACAGCCCATTCTCTTCAATAAAACATTGAGAAATACATTAGTGACAGTCTCTTTGAAGAGTTCTGTATGGCTTTCCCATGTAGGTCTGTTGTAATGAGGGAGTTGCCATTGAGATAGGCTCCCTGACTGATGAGATTCCAGAAGAGCCGACCACAAGCAGAACTTAAATACTGTTTCCGTCAGATTTCACTGACAAGAAGAAACCATCCTAGTAATTTGAAAGGTAAATATAACAGAAAAAGCTATTAACTAGTAAAAAGGGATTAACTACCAAGGGGTGAAAAGAATGCCAAGGAACACAGAAATGGCAGATATAGGGAGCAGGCTAAGCTGGCAAGCAGGGTGGCTGCACTTTTGGGGTGATACTGAGACACGCTGGAAAGCTGCTGGCAGTGGTGTCACTGAAACTGGCTGGCAAGCTGCCCTCTGAGGTACCTGTTGGGCTTCCTAGGAAGTCATTCATTCTGGCACTTAGGAGGACATCCCCTGGGAAACTGTTCGTGTGGGTCAAGACGTAATGCTGGCTCAGCTAGATAATGGCATAATGCCTCTAGTGGTCCTTTTAAATAATTATGGAGAAAAATACAGTAGCTAGACCAAATCGTTCAATAACAGGGACCGTGTTGATTTGGTCCAGTAAATATACTACATATAGGAAAACAGCTGCACTTGGATTCACCATCTGATTATGTTTGTAGTTGTCCCTAGTTAGTTATCTAAGATCCATGGCCAGACTGGTAAGGTCAATGGGGATGTGACATTAGTCTCTTGGTAGGCAGGTAGACTGTGGGTGCTTCCATTAAGCCTTTGCCACGTGGGTTGGGGAGCCAGTGTGGGTGATACTCCATTGTGTTAAGTAAGGTCTTAAGTCTTAAGGCGTAGAGATTTTTTTTTATTCTGTTACATGGAGCAATCAATAATTCTGTTATGTGGAGCAAGGTTCCCATCTTTTAAATTCCTAGGCTCACCATGATTAAGTAGCCATCATCAAATATCCCTGTAGGCCAGGCATTCCCATCATCGCTACACATCTGCTCTCATATTTGGATAATGCTCTCATATTGCCTTTGGCAGTAATGTATTGCAGCTTTGTCATTCTAGGATTACACCGTCCTCACTGACATCAGTGAACCCACCTCGGTGAAAACATCCCTCACAGTCACATCTGGCCTATTGATGAGAGAAACCCATAGACCATTTCAAGGATGCAGGAATCCCCTCAGTAACGTATTTCTCAACATCTTAATGAAGGTGGTGTTTTGGATCTTCTAGGAGAATGTAGTTTAGAAATAGATGTGTAGGTTGCATGTGATGAATGCATCACAACAGTCCCAATCTTGAAACATTTGGATTCCTTCCTCCATATCATGCTGGGAAACTTGTGACATATTGACTCATTAAACACTGGTTTCCACTGAGTTCAAGTTTCAGTCTTCAAACCAAGTGAAGTGTTAAAAGCAATTGCAAATGGGGCGCCTGGGTGGCTCAGTTGGTTAAGCATCCAACTTTGGCTCAGGTCATGATCTTGTGGTCCGTGAGTTTGAGCCCCACGTCAGGCTCTGTGCTGACAGCTCAGAGTCCATTGCCTGTTTCAGATTCTGTGTCTCCCTCTCTCGCTGACCCTCCCCCATTCATGCTCTGTCTTTCTCTGTCTCAAAAATAAGTAAACATTAAAAAAAATTTTAATAAAAAAAATAAAAGCAATTGCAATTGTCCAAGCTAATACATTAAATCAGTGATCTCTAGTAAGTGCACCCAGATTAATACATTTGGGTTGATCTAGTATTATATACACCGACATCTTTGCACTAACAATCTTAGAATCTCTTCTCCCATATATTCCTATATATAGAAGAGAGGGAGGGGCAGAGAAAGAGGGAGACAGAGGATCTGAAACAGGCTCATGCTGACAACAGAGAGCCAACTCCAGGCTCGAACTCACAAATGGCGAGATCATAACCTGAGCCAAAGTTAGATGCTTAACTGACTGAGCCCCAGGTGCCCGATATCTTGTAATTCTTTTAACGTATAACCTGTTTTCCTTGCAGGTCATGGTGTATACTTGACCCCTAGGCACAACCTGAGACTTACCCTAGTTAAGGGTTTATTGGCACCAAGGGGTAGTTGTGGTGGTTCTTGAGGAGGATGGGCTTACTCCTATAAAGTATCTTCCCTGGGTTATGATATATCAAGCATTTTCACAAACATAGGTTAGTATTCTTGGATGTAGGAGGGCAACCTACTTCAACTAGGAATGGAGGCTCAAGAGTATTTTGGGGATATGAGACCTTCAGTTACATTTAGGTTCAAATAGTTTCATTAGGTCCAAAAAGTTTTAGGGTCACATTCTTTCCCATTTAGTGTCCTAATTGTCGTATAAGAAACAGGATGAGACTCTGACTTCAGACCATTCAATTTAAATTTGCATTTCATTTTAATATCAGCCCTGTGGCTATAAACAAACAAACAAACAAACAAATAATTCTTTTAAGGTTGTCACAAAACTCCCTGGTTCTCAGATGGCATCCTGAGCTGAGCGTTCAATTAAGTGAGCTTGTCATTTTTTTTTTTTTTATTTAAAAGAACCCAGTGCACTCAAGAGACTCCATTCACACCATAGGCATTGTTGTCACCTCACTGTCACAACAGTCAAATGCAGCAGTTACTTTGGGTCCCATGGTAGTTGCTTCAGTAGGCAATTCATCAAAATCAAACACAGGTAATAGACTGATTAATTGTGATGCTATTGCATGCCATGAATTATTACCATCCTATTTCCCACTTACTGAGAACTCAATATTCCATGTAAGACTAATGACAAAAGTGGCCAATCTCAAAATTTCATCTTTGTACACATATTTCCTTGGACCATTCCTGATATCAGTTCTGCATTGTCAAGGTCTAGTCAGTAAACAAAAATTACACAATAATTTGAATAGGAGGAACTGGTAATCCCTAGTAGGGGTTAACCACTAGGGGATAAAAGGACTTCTGGGAACGCAGAAAGAGCAGATATAGAGATCAGCCATTACCTCAGAGGCTGAAGCAGAATAGCAAAGGAAGAAACAAATTTGCAAGAGTGCCCCTCTGTGGTTGAAATTCAGACCTCATTGAAGGAAGTATGGCTGTGGGCCACTGGACCATGGAGGAATTTACTGAGATCATGTAGGTTGAGGCTGGCAAAGAGGATATTGCCTGCTGGCATGGGGAAAGAACTTACTAAGAAACTGGCCAGGGGAACTTTGCTTGAGACTTTGTTGAGAAGCTTCCACACAGGTTCTGCCAAAACTCACAGAAAATTATCCCATTACCATGCCTGTAAAACTCATTGGAAAGGCATCAAGGATACCAGCAGAATGCACTGAGGAACCACTTTCAAGGTCACTACAGACACTTGCTGGGAACTTACAGGATGTTGCAAGTTCCGCTGGATGCCATGTGTCACAGGAACAAGCAGGAGGAGCTCACTGGAACTAGGAAGAGAAGGATCTTCATCCTGCAGTGTCCCTATTGCGCCCACTACTAATTAAGCTTATGAGCTTAAAATTTTGCCAACTGACAAAGTGTTTACAGGATCCAGCTCCGGTTTAGCAAATCAGGGCAAATATGGATGCAAGAATTATTTGACAGGAAATAAACTAATTACTGTCAATTCATTAAATAAAGAACCTCAAATGACTGAGGTCCTGGCTGAACCAAAGAAAACATGGAATGGGCATTGGAAGAGTAAGTTAGAAATAGCAAATATGACTTCACAACCAGCTACCAAATTGAAGACTACTATAACTGTATATATTGTTGTTGTTGTTGCTTGTTTTTGGCTTGGTGCCTGTGTGTTTGTGTAAGTATGTATGCATGTATGTATGTATATATATATATATATATATATATATATATTTATGCACATTAGTTTTTCCTTTTCCACTTTCCTCTTAAAATATTTTCTTGAAGGTTAACAATACATTTTAATCTTAAAGTGTCAGGAGATACTGTGGCTGACACTCTGAAAACATCCTTTACACCCAAAATGATTAATAATCTATCCTTCTACAGAGGTTGATTCAGAGAGATACTTAGAAGGGAATTTTATTGTTCGATGAAGAAAATAACTCTGTTTGGAATCTTCTGGAAAAAGTGTCTTTCCTCATAATCAAGCTACAAGAAGAGATGGTAGTTGTTTAAAATATGAAAACTGGAATTGCCAGTTATGTTGCTACCAGTCTGAGAAAGAAGTCAACACCTAAGACAGAACAACAAAGAGACACAACCATGAAAAAGTGGGCAATGTGGAATCCATCTAAGTAATTATCTCAGCTGACCTGTATCCCACGAGAGCAACCCATGCAATTAGATGCTGCTGACTACACAGAATTTAGTGATGCCTCGTGCCTTTAACTCTTCTCGGCGTTCTGAAGTATGAGGGAGAGGGAATCCCCTTAGTGAGTATTTCCTTCCATGAGGAATATTGTGCACAACATGGTTGTCCACCTACAATTCCCTTCCTCATCTGTACTTTGTCTTAGTGACTTTTTAAAGCATGCCAAAGCTTTAAAGTTATAGGAATAATCCAATATTAGAACCAGAGAGTATGATTTAGAGGTATTTTACTCTGAATAGACCCAGAATGAAATAGCCAATACTGGCCACAAGCTGTAGCAAAGGAAGTCACTGCTTGTGCTGTTTTTTATTAATTTTTACTTATTTATTATTTTTTTAATTGTGTGCTTATTTATTTCGAGAGAGAGAGAGAAAGAGAGAGGGGGAAAGAATCCCAACCAGGCCTTGTGCTGTCAGCACGGAGCCTCACGTGGGGCTTGATCTCACCAACTGTGAGATTATGACTTGAGCAGAAGTCAAGAGTTGGTCACTTAACCAGTTGAGCCACCCAGGTGCCCCTGTGCTGCTTTTAAAGTAGTATTCATTATTGACTTTATTTTTTGAATTCCATTTCTTTCTTGAATGACTTAAAGTTGATTTTGGTATCCATAAAGACAGCATCACATAATGGTGCAGATGACAGACTGTGGATCCAGAATGCCCAAATTTGAGGCAAAAAATTTATTTTTTGAGGAACCTCCACACTGTTTTCCAGAGAGGCTGAACCAGTTTACATTCCCACCAACAGTGCAAGAGGGTTCCTGTTTCTCCACATCTTTGCCAGCATCTATGGTCTCCTGAGTTGTTCATTTTAGCCACTGTAACTGGTGTGAGGTGATATCTGAGTGTGGTTTTGATTTGTATTTCCCTGATGAGGAGTGACGTTGAGCATCTTTTCACATGCCTGTTGGCCATCTGCATGTCTTCTTTAAAGAAGTGTCTATTCATGTCTTCTGCCCATTTCTTCACTGGATTATTTATTTTTTCAGGTGTGGAGTTTGGTGAGTTCTTTACAGATTTTGGATACTAGCCCTTTATCTGATATGCCATTTGCAAATATCTTTTCCTATTCCATCGGTTGCCTTTTAGTTTTGTTGATTGTTCCCTTTGCAGTGCAGAAGGTTTTTATCTTGATGAGGTCCCAATAGTTCATTTTTGCTTTTAATTCCCTTGCCTTTGGAGATGTATCAAGTAATAAATTGCTGTGGCTGAGGTCAGAGAGGTCTTTTCCTGCTTTCTCCTCTAGGGTTTTGATGGTTTTCTCACATTTAGGTCCTTCATCAATTTTGAGTTTATTTTTGTGAATGGTATAAGAAAGTGGTCTAGTTTCATTCTTCTGCATGTTGCTGTCCAGTTCTCCCAGCACCATTTGTTAAAGAGGCTGTCTTTTTTCCATTGGATATTCTTTCCTGCTTTGTCAAAGATTAGTTGGCCATACATTTGTGGGTCCAGTTCTGGAGTCTCTATTCTATTCCATTGGTCTATGTGTCTGTTTTTGTGCCAATACCATGCTGTCTTGATGATGACAGCTTTGTAGTAGAGGCTAAAGTCTGGGATTGTGATGCCTCCCGCTTTGGTTTTCGTCTTCAATATTACTTGGCTATTCGGGGTCTTTTGTGGTTCCATATAAATTTTAGGATTGCTTTTTCTAGCTTCGAGAAGAATGCTGGTGCAATTTTGATTGGGATTGCATTGAATGTGTAGACTGCTTTGGGTGGTATTGACATCTTAACAATATTTATTCTTCCAATCTATGAGCATGGAATGTTTTTCCATTTCTTTGTATCTTCTTCAATTTCCTTCATAAGCTTTCTATAGTTTTCAGCATACAGATCTTTTCCATCTTTGGTTAGATTTATTCCTAGGTATTTTATGCTTCTTGGTACAATTGTGAATGGGATAAGTTTCTTCATTTGTCTTTCTGTTGCTTCATTATTAGTGTATAAGAATGCAACTGATTTCTGTACATTAGTTTTGTATCCTGTGACTTTGCTGAATTCATGTATTAGTTCTAGCAGACTTTCAGTGGAGTCTGTCAGGTTTTCCATGTATAATATCATGTCATCAGGAAAAAGTGAAAGCTTGACTTCATCTTTGCCAATTTTGATGCCTTTGATTTCCTTTTGTTGTTTGATTGCTGATGCTAGAACTATAAGTACTGATTTTTCAATGGAATTACCTTAATTCAGATTCAGTCCAGTCATGAAAAAAATTGTGGAGTCAAAAGTGTGGTTCAGGGGAGGAACCTTTATTTGTTTGTTTTTCATACAATGTTGCAGAAACCATTGTTGTGATATCCACTGTGCCTTCTGGGCTAGAGTCATGTCTTTCTTCACAGTTCTATTCTCTCCTTTTGAATATGAGCAGGTCTGCCAAACTCAGTAAAGCCCAATGTTTTGGGAAAATATTTCCGCAGTTGTTTACCAATTGATCTTTTTTTTTTTTTTAATTTTATTTTTTTTTTAAATTTTTTTTTCAACGTTTATTTATTTTTGGGACAGAGAGAGACAGAGCATGAATGGGGGAGGAGCAGAGAGAGAGGGAGACACAGAATCGGAAACAGGCTCCAGGCTCTGAGCCATCAGCCCAGAGCCTGACGCGGGGCTCGAACTCCCGGACCGCGAGATCGTGACCTGGCTGAAGTCGGACGCTTAACCGACTGCGCCACCCAGGCGCCCCACCAATTGATCTTTTTATTCCTCCTCTGTTGCCTTGCATTTTTCCTGACTGGTTACTGCCAAACAGCATATTTACAATGATTCTGATTCAGTTTATCTCCTGATCTTCAGTATGAGGAAGGGCTCAGATTGTGGTCCTCTCATTTACTGATATATCTTTAACAATAAGGAAATTCTAATTTTCCCTATTTTGGAGATATTTGTGTACTGTGGATCAATAACATAGGTTTAAATCTACATATGTGTGTGTATATATATATATATATATATATGTAGCTAGCTATCCGCCCTCTCTAGAATCAGTCCATATATCACTCTATATAGTGACCAAAATCTTCCATTTGTAGTTTTAATTGTGATAGTCTCTTATTCTTCTGTTCCTTCTTTCCTCTCCCTCCATTTTTCCTGTTGGGGAATGTCATCAAAAAGATGTGACTGCTGGTTGACCTGTGAACTGGACTGCGCTCTCAGAGGCTCCTCACCTCCTCTCCCATCCTCAGAATGTGGATTCCACTTGGCTTCTTCCTCACAGAGATTGCTCCAAGGACACAGCCTTGAGATAATGATGTGGTATTGAGAATGCCTATGATATGTATATGACTGAATTCAGTTAAGACTTTTGTACAAACTTTTCAGATTGGTGGACAGATGTCAGGATGTATTTGCCTTGCTGCCACCCAAGGCAAGCCTCATATGTAAGTTCCCTTATTGATTCATATTTATTTATTTTTGAGAGGGAGAGAGAGAGACAGAGCGTGAGTGGCGGAGGGGCAGAGAGAGAGGGATACACAGAATCCGAAGCAGGATCCAGGCTGCGAGCTGTCCGCAGAGAGCCGGATGCAGGGCTCGAACTCATGAACTCTGAGATCATGACCTGTGCCAAAGTCAGTCCCTCAACTGACTGAGCCACTCAGGCACCCCATGTAAATTCCCTTATTTATTAAAACTTCCTCCTGCCAACAGGGAGTGACCTGCCTCCTTCTTTAGTCTTTCTCAACCCTCTGTGTTTGGGGCCCAGTTTCAGGTTACAATGGGGAAGCCCTGAGAAGGTTATGAACCAGTACCTCCTTCCCTTCCTCTCTCTATTTCTTTCTGCTGCTCTTTTTCTTTCTTTCTTCTTGCTACAGTGGGAGAATGTCATGAGTTGAATTGTGTCCATCCCCCCAAAGAGCGTATATGTTGAAGCACCTCGGAATGTGACCTTGTTTGGAAATATGGTTGTTACAGATGTAGTTAAGATGAGGTCATAGATGGGGTGTGTTGGGATGGGGTCCTTGATATAATATGACTCTATTCTAAAAAGAATGCCATATGCAGATAGAGATGCAGGGAGCAGGCCATGTGGAGGCAGTGAATTGAAGTCATGTTTCCTAATCCAAGAAATGCCGAAGATTGCTGGTAAACCACCGGAAGCAAGGAAGGATTCCCCTATAGATTTCAGAGGAGGCCTGGTCCTGCTGCTCCTTGGTGTCAGACTTGTAGCCTCCAGAACTGGGAGACAAATTTCTGTTGTGTTAGACACCTGCTTTGTGGAACTTTGTTATGGTAGCTGTGGGCAACTAATATAGAGGGAGAGTAAAAATGTGTTCTCTGTCACCTCTACTGGCCCCCAGGTTCTTAAAACTTAAAAATTTATAGTGTGTTTTTTTATGATAGTATCAATATTTTTGCTCACTTTGCAATATTATCTCTATTAGAAATGTGCCTACTTAAATAGGAGATAGTTATAAAACAACTTTGAAAGCATGCATCTTTTTAACTAGCATCATTTATAGTAACAAATATTTTTACTCAGAAGTTTTCTGTCATACCTTCAAATTCACAAAAGGAATATGAAGAATTAACAAGGTAGAGTTTTAGCCTAATACCCTGAAATTCATGAAGCTGCGCACAGGCCAATCATATTTTTGCAAAACTGTTGGTAACTGCCAAGATTTTCCACCTTTACGGAAGTTGAGGGAGAGACATAATTAGCACTTCATGCTTTAAGAACCAAGCTGGGTCCTCTGTTGACATTGTGCCAGGAAATTGATAAACACAGCAACTTTAGAAATTAATTTTTATAAAAACCTGAGTGTGTGTATACATTTTGAGCAGGCAGCCTGGTGTTAGCATTAATCTATCAGGACAGCTGTGCAACGTCGTTTCAATTCGACTCCAAACCCTGACTTTAGCACTTATTTTTTGAAGTTGTTTCAAAAAGATTTTCAAATTAAACAGATGTGATGTGAAATCAACTTATTTTAACAATTCCAACTTCTTAGCATATGAGCATCACACCTACTGAAATCTAAATCTCAGCTACCTCTTACCAGTTTATAGCCCTGAAGTGTAAGAATTTAGCATTATTCATCATTACGTACATATTCATAATTCCTTACAGGTCAATTTTCTTTTTTGGTTGTGTTATATATTATTTATACATATATAAAATACATATTTGTATATATTTATGACACTACCGCAGTACAGTATAACAATATAATAATATATAATATAATATATAATATATAGTATAATAAATATATATATTTTATATCATATATATATTAAATCTGCTCCTTTTGTTTTTCTGCTTGAAAATGATGCTCAGAAAGCAATGCCAAGTAGAAGCAAAAAAATGTCTTGAGTGGTGCTGGGTCTTTTACTTAAAACTCAAAGTATTTATGAAGGTTCCAAGTGTCCAGTTACTTTGACTAAAATGTTCCTTCTCTTGTTATTTTTTTCTCAGTGTTGATGGAGATGTGCTACATTACAAACCCATAATTGATCTGTTGACCCATTTAAAAATCTTAAAAATCTTGGACCACTCTTTAGAGTGCCTGTAACTGAAGACCCTTTCTTATGATAGGTTAACCAAATCTAGATTTACTGACTCTGAAAATGGACAATTCATTTTCAATTTGATATTTGCCAAACTGCTCCTTTTAAGGCCCATTGTATTTCATCTGGTGCGCAAATGCTGTTTTTTTTTTCTTGAACTGATCTGTTTTTTGGTTTATAATCCACATTATATAAAATAACTGGTTTAATTATTTATTACTTTATTTCATTTCTATTAATATTATATGTCAAGTAAGTTCTTTTTTCATATTTTCACATCAATAAGGAAGATTTACTGACCCTCTGCTATAGGATAAATTCTGCTACCTTTTTTCCCTCCTTTGATCCACTACTGAAGAGAACTTTGAATTTTTAATTATTTTCCTTCAAATCCCTGTTGTCAGCTGTATTAAATTTAAATTAATTATTAAATATTTCTATTTTGCCATCATTTACATTTTGTATTGAATTATTTTTTAATGTTCCCAAGACAGACAAATATGGGTCTACATATGATGTCCTCCATTTGGATAACACTTGGTAATCCTCCCTCCCCCATACAGCTGCCACATTCTGAGATAGGAGTACGCTGCTATTCTCCAACTAGGCAATGAAACATATGATCATCTACGACTCAAATTTCCCAAAGTTCACAATTGCTGTAGTGCACTATTGCCATAAGCTGTAATCCTCAAAAGGACATTATCTCCCAGGACCAATCTGGCAGTATGAGTTTAGAACATAGTACAAGGATTAGTTTCAGTTAGAAATCTGAGACCGATTGCTACAATATACAAGGACTTCAGATTCTGACTTCTTACTCAGTAAGAACCCTTAGAATTTGAGTGAAATACTTCAGATTCTTTAAAGGCTTCCAGACCTTCAGAATTGACTTGCTTTCTTTGAAAGGAAATGTATTTTATTTAGGGTTTATATGCTTTATCATTCATGTTTTTGACCAGTTATTCATTTCTCAGATCCTTTTAAATATTTTTCTTTCAATATCTCACTTTATCACACTGTATAATTTTCTTGAGTGGCCAGATTCACTCCCATGTTTAGATTGGGTCTTCCTGAGGACTGTGAAGGAGAATCTGATCCACATCTTTTTCCTAATTTCTGACAGCCTCAGGCATTCTTAGGCTTGTGGATGGCATTCTCCCTGTGCCTTTACATTGTCTTCTTTCTGTCCCCATCCATCTCTCTGTCCAAACTTCCCCTTTTATAAGGACACCAGTCAAATTGGATTAGGGCCCATTCTAATGACCTCACTGTAATTTGATTAAAGATGTTGTTTCCAAATAAGGTCACATCATGACGTACTCAGAGTTAGGACTTAAACATATATTTTGTGGGTAGTGGAACACAGTTTAGCTCATAGCAACTTGTCTCTTCAGATTTGGGACTGGTAGTTAGCTTCATGATCTAAAGTCCAAGAATAGTTAGTGATTTTCCACTTTTTCCAACTTTCTCTCATAAGAAATGGGAATGATGACTTGTAAGTTATCAAGGTTTTTCCATGTTGCAGCACCCCATAGCTTTTTAGCATTTATATTATGACAATATCCAAGTTCATTTTAGATAGTACCCCTGATTTCTGAATTATCTAACTGCTTATTTTGGTCATTGAAACCTTACTTACAGATTTCTAAAAGAATTAACATATTCCACATATATCTTATCATTTTCCCTCAACTCACATTCATTTATTTTCCTTAATTTTCCAGAAAGAAAGAAAGAAAGAAAGAAAGAAAGAGAAAGAGAGGGAAGGAAGGGAGGGAGAAAGAAAGGAAGGAGGAGGGAGGAAGGGAGGGAGGAGGAAGAAAGGAAAGAAAGAAGAAAGAAAGAAAGAAAGAAAAGAAAGAAAAGAAAGAAGAAAGAAAGAAGAAGAAAGGAGTGAAGGAGAGAAAGAAGAAAGATTCAACTATTAAGCTAGATTTCAAGACAGAAACCTATAAAGCACTTTTATACATCTTTCTTCTCTTATCCTTAAGGTAAATTAGGTGCAGGTACAGAGATGAATAAAGCAAAGGAAATAGTATAGAATAATACAATGGAAATGTATTTTGGAAATAATGGACATTTAACTATTTTTTATTCTTACCATGCTCACAAAGGATTCAAGTGAAATAATGCCAGTTAACCATGTTGGGACCAAGTTACAGTGATCTAGTACTGGGGTCAACAAAGGATGACCCTAGGGTAAATCTTGCCCACTGCTTATTTTTGTAAATAAAACTGTATTTTAACATAGCCACCCTCATACTTTTATTGTCATATTGTCCATGACTGCTTTCATGTTACAACAGCAAGTTGAGCAGTTGTGACATTAGGCTCTATGACTTTTGATACCTACAATGTTTACTCCCTGTCCCTTGCAAAAACACTTTGCCAACTCTTCATATTAAATTGTTAGATTTTTTTTGTTAGTTTTATTTCCTTCTTTTAACCTAGTAAGGAATATCATTATTTTAAAAGGTAGGCAGGGGAGGATTTGCATGATCATATTACGGTTTTGACAAAAATTGTGATGATAAGAAAAACTGAAGCAGTGGAGAGAGATGTGAAAAGAAAACAATGAGGAAAGTAATGCAAACACCCAGTGGGTTAATGAAGTGGGTGGGCTGTAATTCAGAGGTCATAGAGTAATAGAGGTGTTTTGTTTGTTTGTTTTTGTTTTTTACTAAAGGAAAGAATTTTAGCAACTTATACATATTTTTAAATAATAAAACATATAATACTCTTTAATATTTAAAATTATATGTAGACAATTTATTCTTGCAGAATACTTTGCTTGATTTTTTTTCCAGACTCTCAAATGTGTAGCCTGATTGTGGTTGTAACTGACAAATGGGTGTAGTTCTAACACACATATAGGTTGATATTTTCCTTTACACTAATGAGTAAGAAGAAAGTGAGGTGTTGATGCATGTCAGAACTTTTCTTGTTTGTTAATGACATAAGCCACTTCTTGGCTGGCCCTACTAATAATTCTTGAAACACAGAAGGATATTTCCTCAATTCTCTGTATGATTCATAATATAACAATTATAGACATGACACACTTTTAAGTTTAACCTGAAATATTAACATTTCTCCATCATATCTCTAAGTCTAGACAATCAATAAAATAATAAATCAAGCCAATTTACAGTCTGTTGATCTCCATGAAAAAATAGTCCATCATGGCTGATTTTCAGCTACCAACATGATGCCAATGAATACAGGTTGGAAGAGATATGCCATAGCATACCATTGTAATGTATTTCCACCGTCAAGATATAAAAGATAAAATAACATCAAGACCATAGAAAATAGAAAATGTAATAAAATAATTAGGACATGATAATTTTATTACTTTTGCTTTTAGTATAATTTAATTTTAAATTTATACAATTAAATTTTTAACAATGGCTGTGTTTAAAAACTGTCCCTCAAAATGCCTGAAAAATTTGAAATCCACTCCTGTAAGGCAGAGCAAGGGGTCTTAGGCACTACACTGGAAAAACCTGGATATAGTGTTGAAGACCTGGATATTTGTGCTAAATTCTTATTTCATGTAGCAGAATTTTTTAAATGCTTCAAGTTGTTGCTAAGAATTCAGAGTCCTAAGTTGGGCCTAATTTACATAGATCTGAACCAGTTGGCAAGTCATTTAATCTCCTGCATCTTTCTTCATGAAAATAATTCGCTGGGTTCAATGATTGTTCTTGTCTTTATCTCCTTTTCTTTTTCTGGTTGCCGCCTTTCATTTAGCTTGCTCTACATAAATATAAGTAGATATAAAATAATGCATTTTGAAGGAATTTGATTTGGTTAATATGTTTTTTTAAATTTTTTAAAAGTTTTAGTTTTTGAGAGACAGAGAGAGACAGACCATGAGCAGGGGAGGGGCAGAGAGAAGGGGGGACACAGAATCTGAAGCAGGCTCCAGGCTCTGAGCTGTCAGCACAGAGCCCAATGAGGGGCTCAAACCCATGAAAGTGAGATCATGACCTGAGCTGAAGTTGGACGCTCAACAGACTCAGCCACCCAGGCGCCCCAGATTTGGTTAATATGTTACTGGATGAATGTTTTTGGATGAAAATATATATCCCATTTAACACAATCCTGGTTATGGATTTAAAGTTAGTTCTGCTAATGTTTCATATTAGTGATTTAAAAGACAATAAATCCACATTTCATTTCTTTCTTAACCCAGTAGGATATGGGTATATATGATCTCTGAATTGGCTCAAATCTTAGCTTTTTCTTTTGTTCAATAAAATTTGTGGGGCAAGCCATCCTTTATCCTTCCTTATTGAATAAAATCAAGGAAGTGTAGAATTCACAACTCGCTGAACTAAAACAGTAAAATGAATATCCCCCAAGTGATTGTTTTTGCAGCAAAAATGAACACCAGACTTGCGAGAAGAAAGACAAAATATAAAATACTCAAAATGTCTTTTCATTTGTATTTTGTGTGCATAAGAAATGATCTACTCTTGTATTTGAAGTTAGGAGAAAAGTTTTTTGAGATTTCTATTATCTCCCTCCCTTCCCAAAGGAGTACATTAATATTAATGTATGGTTCATTAGTATTTTTATGTCATGAATTCTGGTGCTTCTCATGCTACTTTACAACATTAGAAAAAAATCACTACTGTATTTTTTGTTGTTGTTTAGATAATTACTTTGTAAGACATAAAAAGTTAATTTATTTCAGCTGCAGACAGTAACAGATGTAATGAATATATGACAACTTTCTCTACAATACTGAGTTGTTGTTTTTTTATGCTTTGAGGAATTGTAAAATTTTCTGGTTGAATCTGTCTAACTCCACAAATTAATGTCATGATTTAAGTGAATTTGGCATAGCACTTATTATATAAAGCAGGAATGGAAATGGAAGCTGTCTTGAAACTAAATTTTAATGATACTTAAATTATCATTTGTTTATTGGCTCATTTTGTTTCTTTTCCTTTTTGTTATCTGGTTTTTGCTTGATTTTCTTGCTTCTGCAGAGATGCTGAATACACAAATTATTATACGAGAAACTATTCTTAGTATGCCCTTCTCATTAGACAAAAATTTAGCAATTTAAAAGGAGGAAAAAATTTTCTTTTGACCCTTGAATTCTATTTAAGGATAATTTTCTAATATGATGGTATGAAATTTGCTTAGGGAATGAGAGAAATTTTATTTAAAAAATATCAAAGGTATATATTTAGAAGGGGGTTCCTTTAAAAATGTTGATTATGATTAGTCTCATAAGATACATATTTCTGTGAAATGTTATCACCTGTGTTTAAAAATATTTTTTAAAACGAGTAATATATTTAGTTCTTTAGTCAATGATATGTTAAAAATATAATTATGACATCAATTATAAATTACAAATCAATTATAAACAATAAATTTTAACAACCTCAGACTATGGTCTCAGGTAATAAAATAAAATTTATAACTAAACTCCAGATACATATTTTATTATAGATAAATTTTACATGATGGCAGAGACTATATAAAATATACAGGTAATATATTAAGGTAAGGGTCTTAATACAATATATTTTATATTAAGGTAATATATTAAGGTATTAAAATATACCTTATATTTTAAGGTAAAATATATTAAGGTAAAAGTCTGTGAAGAAATTGGAATGAAAATACAGTTTCAAGAACAACCAAGGCGGGGCACCTGGGTGGCTCTGTCCGTTGAGCATCCAACTTTGGCTCAGACCATGGCTCGCAGTCTGTGAGTTTGAGTCCTACGTTGGGCTCCGTGCTGACAGCTCGGAGCCTGAAGCCTGCTTCAGAATCTGTGTCTCCCTCTCTTTCTGCCCCTCCACCTCTCGGGCTCTGTCTCTCTCTGTCTCAAAAAATAAGTAAACATTAAAAATACTTTTTTTTAAAGGACAACAAAGGCAAGAGTAAAATTTCTGTAAGTTCAAGATTTTTCTCATGAAATTTAAAAATGAGTAATAGTGGGGGGTCTGAATGGCTCAGTCGGTTAAGTATCAGACGCTTGATTTTGGCTCAGGGCATGATCTTGCAGTTCATGGGCTCGAGCCCTGCATAGGGCTCCAAGCTGACAGTGCAGAGCCTGCTTGGAATTCTTTCTCTTCCTCTCTCTGCCCTTCCCCTGCTCATGTTCTCTCTCTCTCTCAAAATAAGTAAATGAATAATTTAAAAAATGAATAATGATGATATTATTGTTAATTATTAGAATAAAATGATGACATAACAGTTTTTAACTGATCTGTGACATACATTATATTAGTTTTAAATTTACAGTGTATTGACGCAATGTATGTATATATTGTGAAATGATCACCACAATAAGTCTAATTAACATATTACCACACATAGTTTACAAATCATTTTTTCTTGGTGTGAACTTTAAAATCTACTGTCGGTGGATAAGGAAGATGGCGGCGTAGGAGGACGCTGGGCTCACCGTGCGTCCTGCTGATCACTTAGATTCCACCTACACCTGCCTAAATAACCCAGAAAACCGCCAGAGGATTAGCAGAACGGAGTCACCGGACCCAAGTGCAGATGAGAGGCCCACGGAAGAGGGTAGGAAGGGCGGCGAGGCGGTGCGCGCTCCACGGACTGGCGGGAGGGAGCCGGGGCGGAGGGGCGGCTCGCCAGCCAAGCAGAGCCCCCGAGTCCGGTTTGCAAAAGCGGAGGGGCCTGACGGACTGTGTTCCAACAGCAAGCGCGACTTAGCGTCTGGGAGGTCATAAGTTAACAGCTCTGCTCGGAAAGCGGGAAGGCTGGAGGACAAAGGGAGGCTGAGCTGCGGAGTCCCCGAACGACAGAGCTCAGTTTGGCAGGGAACAAAGGCGCTCGCCAGCGCCATCTCCCCCGCCCATCCCCCAGCCAAAATCCCAAAGGGAACCGGTTCCAGCCAGGGAAATTGCTCGCTCCTCGCAAACACCCAACTCTGTGCTTCTGCGGAGCCAAACCTCCGGCAGCGATCTGACTCCCTCCAGCTGCCACAGGGCCCCTCCTGAAGTGGATCACCTAAGGAGAAGCGAGCTAAGCCTGCCCCCCCTGCCGCCGTGCACCTTGCCTACCCACCCCAGCTAATACGCCAGATCCCCAGCATCACAAGCCTGGCAGTGTGCAAGTAGCCCAGACGGGCCACGCCACCCCACAGGGAATCCCGCCCCTAGGAGAGGGGAAGAGAAGGCACACACCAGTCTGACTGTGGCCCCAGCAGTGGGCTGGGGGCAGACATCAGGACGGACTGCGGCCCCGCCCACCAACTCCAGTTATACACCACAGCACAGGGGAAGTGCCCTGCAGGTCCTCACCACACCAAGGACTATCCAAAATGACCAAGCGGAAGAATTCCCCTCAGAAGAATCTCCAGGAAATAACAACAGCTAATGAGCTGATCAAAAAGGATTTAAATAATATAACAGAAAGTGAATTTAGAATAGTAGTCATAAAATTAATCGCTGGGCTGGAAAACAGTATACAGGACAGCAGAGAATCTCTTGCTACAGAGATCACGGGACTAAGGAACAGTCACGAGGAGCTGAAAAACGCTTTAAAGGAAATGCAAAACAAAATGCAAATCACCACGGCTCGGATGGAAGAGGCAGAGGAGAGAATAGGTGAACTAGAAGATAAAGTTATGGAAAAAGAGGAACCTGAGAAAAAGAGAGATAAAAAAATCCAGGAGTATGAGGGGAAAATTAGAGAACTAAGTGATACACTAAAAAGAAATAATATACGCATAATTGGTATCCCAGAGGAGGAAGAGAGAGGGAAAGGTGCTGAAGGGGTACTTGAAGAAATAATAGCTGAGAACTTCCCTGAACTGGGAAAGGAAAAAGGCATTGAAATCCAAGAGGCACAGAGAACTCCCTTCAGACGTAACTTGAATCGATCTTCTGCACGACATATCATAGTGAAACTGGCAAAATACAAGGATAAAGAGAAAATTCTGAAAGCAGCAAGGGGTAAACGTGCCCTTACATATAAAGGGAGACCTATAAGACTCGTGACTGATCTCTCTTTTGAAACTTGGCAGGCCAGAAAGAATTGGCACGAGATTTTCAGTGTGCTAGACAGAAAAAATATGCAGCCGAGAATCCTTTATCCAGCAAGTCTGTCATTTAGAATAGAAGGAGAGATAAAGGTCTTCCCAAACAAACAAAAACTGAAGGAATTTGTCACCACTAAACCAGCCCTACAAGAGATCCTAAGGGGGACCCTGTGAGACAAAGTACCAGAGACATCACTACAAGCATAAAACATACAGACATCACAATGACTCTAAACCCGTATCTTTCTATAATAACACTGAATGTAAATGGATTAAATGCGCCAACCAAAAGACATAGGGTATCAGAATGGATAAGAAAACAAGACCCATCTATTTGCTGTCTACAAGAGACTCATTTTAGACCTGAGGACACCTTTAGATTCAGAGTGAGGGGATGGAGAACTATTTATCATGCTACTGGAAGCCAAAAGAAAGCTGGAGTAGCCATACTTATATGAGACAACTAGACTTTAAATTAAAGGCTGTAATAGAGATGAAGAAGGACATTATATAATAGTTACAGGGTCTATCCATCAGGAAGAGCTAACAATTATAAATGTCTATGCGCCGAATACCGGAGCCCCCAAATATATAAAACAATTACTCATAAACAGAAGCAACCTTATTGATAAGAATGTGGTAATTGCAGGGGACTTAACACCCCACTTACAGAAATGGATAGATCATCTAGACACACAGTCAATAAAGAAACAAGGGCCCTGAATGAGACATTGGATCAGATGGACTGACAGATATATTTAGAACTCTGCATCCCAAAGCAACAGAATATACTTTCTTCTCGAGTGCACATGGAACATTCTCCAAGATAGATCATATACTGGGTCACAAAACAGCCCTTCATAAGTTTACAAGAATTGAAATTATACCATGCATACTTTCAGACCACGATGCTATGAAGCTTGAAATCAACCACAGGAAAAAGTCTGGAAAGCCTCCAAAAGCATGGAGGTTAAAGAACACCCTACTAACGAATGAGTGGGTCAACCAGGCAATTAGAGAAGAATCAAAAAATATATGGAAACAAACGAAAATGAAAATACAACAATCCAAACGCTTTGGGACGCAGCGAAGGCAGTCCTGAGAGGAAAATACATTGCAATCCAGGCCTATCTCAAGAAACAAGAAAAATCCCAAATACAAAATCTAACAGCACACCTAAAGGAAATAGAAGCAGAACAGCAAAGGCAGCCTAAACCCAGCAGAAGAAGAGAAATAATAAAGATCAGAGCAGAAATAAACAATATAGAATCTAAAAAAACTGTAGAGCAGATCAACGAAACCAGAGTTGGTTTTTTGAAAAAATAAACAAAATTGACAAACCGCTAGCCAGGCTTCTCAAAAGAAAAGGGAGATGACCCAATAGATAAATCATGAATGAAAATGGAATTATTACAACCAATCCCTCAGAGATACAAACAATTATCAGGGAATACTATGAAAAATTATATGCCAACAAATTGGACAACCTGGAAGAAATGGACAAATTCCTGAACACCCACACTCTTCCAAAACTCAATCAGGAGGAAAGAGAAAGCTTGAACAGACCCATAACCAGCGAAGAAATTGAATCGGTTATCAAAAATCTCCCAACAAAGAAGAGTCCAGGAACAGATGGCTTCCCAGGGGAGTTCTACCAGACGTTTAAAGCAGAGATAATACCTATCCTTCTCAAGCTATTCCAAGAAATAGAAAGGGAAGGAAAACTTCCAGACTCATTCTATGAAGCCAGTATTACTTTGATTCCTAAACCAGACAGAGACCCAGTAAAAAAGAGAACTACAGGCCAATATCCCTGATGAATATGGATGCAAAATTCTCAATAAGATACTAGCAAATCGAATTCAACAGCATATTAAAGAATTATTCACCATGATCAAGTGGGATTCATTCCTGGGATGCAGGGCTGGTTCAACATTCGCAAATCAATCAACGTGATACATTACATTAACAAAAAAAAGAGAAGAACCATATGATCCTGTCAATCGATGCAGAAAAGGCCTTTGACAAAATCCAGCACCCTTTCTTAATAAAAACCCTTGAGAAAGTCGGGATAGAAGGAACATACTTAAAGATCAATAAAGCCATTTATGAAAAGCCCACAGCTAACATCATCCTCAACGGGGAAAAACTGAGAGCTTTTCCCTGAGATCAGGAACACGACAGGGATGCCCACTCTCACCGCTGTTTGTTTAACATAGTGCTGGAAGTTCTAGCATCAGCAATCAGACAACAAAAGGAAATCAAAGGCATCAAATTGGCAAAGATGAAGTCAAGCTTTCGCTTTTGCAGATGACATGATATTATACATGGAAAATCCGATAGACTCCACCAAAAGTCTGCTAGAACTGATACATGAATTCAGCAAAGTGGCAGGATACAAAATCAATGTCCAGAAATCAGTTGCATTCTTATACACTAACAAGGAAGCAACAGAAAGACAAATAAAGAAACTGATCCCATTCACAATTGCACCAAGAAGCATAAAATACCTAGGAATAAATCTAACCAAAGATGTAAAGGATCTGTATGCTGAAAACTATAGAAAGCTTATGAAGGTAATTGAAGAAGATTTAAAGAAATGGAAAGACATTCCCTGCTCATGGATTGGAAAAATAAATATTGTCAAAATGTCAATACTACCCAAAGCTATCTACACATTCAATGCAATCCCAATCAAATTGCACCAGCATTCTTCTCGAAATTAGAACAAGCAATCCTAAAATTCATATGCAATCACAAAAGGCCCTGAATAGCCAAAGGAATTTTGAAGAAGAAGACCAAAGCAGGAGGCATCACAATCCCAGACTTTAGCCTCTACTACAAAGCTGTCATCATCAAGACAGCATGGTATTGGCACAAAAACAGACACACAGACCAATGGAATAGAATAGAAACCCCAGAACTAGACCCACAAACGTATGGCCAACTCATCTTTGACAAAGCAGGAAAGAACATCCAATGGAAAAAAGACAGCCTCTTTAACAAATGGTGCTGGGAGAACTGGACGGCAACATGCAGAAGGTTGAAACTAGACCACTTTCTCACACCATTTACAAAAATAAACTCAAAATGGATAAAGGACCTAAATGTGAGACAGGAAACCATCAGAACCTTAGAGGAGAAAGCAGGGAAAAGACCTCTCTGACCTCAGCCGTAGCAATCTCTTACTCGACACATCCCAAAGGCAAGGGAATTAAAGCAAAAGTGAATTACTGGGACCTTATGAAGATAAAAAGCTTCTGCACAGCAAAGGAAACAACCAACAAAACTAAAAGGCAACCAACGGAATGGGAAAAGATATTGCAAATGACATATCGGACAAAGGGCTAGTATCTAAAATCTATAAAGAGCTCACCAAACTCCACACCCGAAAAAACAAATAACCCAGTGAAGAAATGGGCAGAAAACATGAATAGACACTTCTCTAAAGAAGACATCCAGATGGCCAACAGGCACATGAAAAGATGTTCAGCGTCGCTCCTTATCAGGGAAATACAAATCAAAACCACACTCAGGTATCACCTCACGCCAGTCAGAGTGGCCAAAATGAACAAATCAGGAGACTATAGATGCTGGAGAGGATGTGGAGAAACGGGAACCCTCTTGCACTGTTGGCGGGAATGCAAATTGGTGCAGCCGCTCTGGAAAGCAGTGTGGAGGTTCCTCAGAAAATTAAAAATAGACCTACCCTATGACCCAGCAATAGCACTGCTAGGAATTTATCCAAGGGATACAGGAGTGCTGATGCATAGGGGCACTTGTACCCCAATGTTCATAGCAGCACTCTCAACAATAGCCAAATGATGGAAAGAGCCTAAATGTCCATCAACTGATGAATGGATAAAGAAATTGTGGTATATATACACAATGGAATACTACGTGGCAATGAGAAAAAATGAAATATGGCCTTTTGTAGCAACGTGGATGGAACTGGAGAGTGTAATGCTAAGTGAAATAAGCCATACAGAGAAAGACAGATACCATATGGTTTCACTCTTATGTGGATCCTGAGAAACTTAACAGGAACCCATGGGGGAGGGGAAGGAAAAAAAAAAAAAAGAGGTTAGAGTGGGAGAGAGCCAAAGCATAAGAGAGTGTTAAAAACTGAGAACAAACTGAGGGTTGATGGGGGTGGGAGGGAGGGAAGGGTGGGTGATGGGTATTGAGGAGGGCACCTTTTGGGATGAGCACTGGGTGTTGTATGGAAACCAATTTGTCAATAAATTTCATATATATATAAAAATAAAATAAAAAAAATAAAATCTACTGTCTTTGCATCTTTCAAATAAAGTTACATTAACTATAGTCATCATACTATATATTTATTTATATCACTGGAAGCTTTACTTTTTGACTATCTTTGCCCATTTCACTCGCCCTCCAATACCCCTGCCTCTGGAGACCACTATTCTGTTATGAGTTCTGTTTTGTTTTGTTTTTAGATTCTACATATAAGAGAGATTTTGCAATATTTTCCTTTCTCTGTCTGACTTATTTCAGTTAGAATAATGTCTTTCAGGTCCAAAAATGGCAGAATTTCCTTCCTTTTTTATGGCTACAAGAAGTCTTCTGCCAAACTGATTCAAGTTGTTGGCAGAATTCAGTTTCTTGAGGTTGTATGATTTAAGTCACCACTCTCTTGTTGACTGGGCATGGCTCCCTGATGATAGAGTTTTCCACAGTTCCTTACTACATGGCTTCTAATGTTCTCACATCACACTTACTTCAAAGTCAACAGGAGGGGCGCCTGGGTGGCTCAGTCAGTTAAGCATCCCACTTGGGCTCAGGTCATGATCTCACACTCCGTGAGTTTGTGCCCCGTGTTGGGCTCTGTGCTGACAAGTCAGAACATGGAGCCTCTTCAGATTCTGTGTCTCCATCTCTCTCTGTCCTTACCCACGTGTGCTCTGTCGCTGTCTCTCAAAATAAATAAACCATTAAAAAAAAAAGCCAACAGGAGAACTCTTCTCTCTCAGGAAGAAGCCCACCACTTCTTTTAAGAACTTTCACCAGATTAAGACAGGTCCACACAGAGTAATCTTGATTTTTGTCAACACAAAAATCAAACTCATTTTGGGATATTAATTCCGCCTTTCAAAATTCCCTCACCTGTCCTAGATGTTAACCAATTGCAGGACGAGACTGTCCACCATATTCATACACCTACACTCAAGGAGAGGGATTCTACAGAGAGTGGATACCAGATGCAGAATCTTGGAGACCATCTTAGAATTGTGTCTTTGTAGGTACATTTAAAAATAATTATAATTGTAGTTCTTCCATAGAACTCATATCACAAGACAGTATTTTAAGTGATAAAACTCCTACTGAAAGCTTAACAATCAATGTAACTCAATGGAAAGACAAGTAAATTGAGAATGAAGAAACAGACTGTATTCTAATCCAATTCTTCTATTATAAATGTACTACCTTCAACAAATTTCCTATTTTTCTTATTTCTTAATTCTTAATTTATATATTACCCACTTCTGAAAAGTATTTTAGGTGGTGTGCATACAGTAAATACAGCAAAGCAATATATGAAGAAGAAAAAAAGCAATCAAACATAGAAAACACATTTGATGATACTCGTACCAGAAAATATAAACTATGCAGTGACTTCTTATTCACCCTAAACGGATTTGCTAGTAAGGCATGTGAGGAGAAATCTGGAATGATAAGGGTGGATAAGAGTTTTAGCACTGCAGGACTGAATTTTTGAATAGGCAGCCAGCAATACCAAATACAAGTCTGAAAAAAAAAACAGGTTAATTCAGTTTGGTTATGTCCTAGGTTAGAAGTGAGAAAGTCTGCAACATTTTGTGGAAACTATTGATACTGAGTCAGGCAATGGAAACTAATGTTGCAAATGGTCTATACGGTCTTGAACAGAACATCATCTTATCAAGTTGTAACACGAAGATCAAGTTCTATTCCTACAGGTAGATGTAGGTGGCTAGTATAGGCATAAGTAAGAATTTCTGTCTCAAAAGATTATAAAAAAGTCTAATCATAGAGTGAAGTGATTTATGAGATGGAGAATTACTAGGAAGATGGCAAAGGGAGGAGAAGCTTGATGAGCACAATGTATCTTAGAATAATTTAAGGCATGCCTGATTCTTGGCTTAGAGCATCAAGGCCAATAAAAAAAAAATAGTTAATGGATACTTTGGGTGCATAAAGGCATTGCTTTGGGTCTTTTGCAGACTACTGCACATATTACAAAAAGGAATTGTTAGATGCAATAAAGCATCTGATAGCTTCAATATTACAAGTAGTTCAATGTCCATGGACATAGTACTCATCAGAGAAACCCTGGGGGGAGATGAATGCCAAACTAAATTGTAATTTTGCTCAAAGGGATTCAGAATGGAATTATTTGACAATCACTTGATAAGAGTATCTTGAGACCCTCAGAATCATGTTGTTGGGCAATGACTGTGTGTATGTCAAGACTGATTTCTACTACCATGGTAGAAAATCAAATACTATAAAATAGGAATTATTAAGGAAATTATTGATGTGTCTATGGACTACTTAGAATTGGGAAAACTCAGGTTACATTAAAATATCTTCTGAAATTTCATTGATAGCTTTGCTCATTTTATCTTTCTATCCATCTATCATCTATCTATCATCTATCTATATATTTTCAGCTGCAAATAACAATTCCCAAGGAAAAGAGGCTTCAAGAAATGAGTTTACTTGTCCAATTTGGTAGTTTGGAGATTAGCATTTTCTGACATGCAAAACTAGTTTGGTGGTTCTTTATCAATAATGTTGTTATAGACCAGATGATTATATCCCACCAAAATTATATGTTGAAACCTTTTTCCCAATGTGATGATATTTGGAGGTGGGGCCTTTGGGAGGTGATAAAAGATTAGTGCTCTTATTAAAGGGACCCCA
This sequence comes from Lynx canadensis, assembly GCF_007474595.2. NCBI lineage: Eukaryota > Metazoa > Chordata > Mammalia > Carnivora > Felidae > Lynx > Lynx canadensis. The sequence goes on along the minus strand of NC_044310.1, from coordinate 180,754,817 downwards.
GAGGCTCCTTCACCCTTTCTGCTACATGAGGACAAATAAGAAGATAGTCATCTATGAACCAGGAAGCAGACTCTCACCAGACACCAAAATTTGCCAGTGCCTTGATCTTTCAATTCCCAGCCTCCAGAACTGTGAGAAATTTTCTGTTGTTTCTAAGTCACTCAGTCTATGGTATTTTTGTTATAGCAGCCCAAATAGACAGATGTAGTTCATATCTTATGGATTTTCTTGCCTATCTCATTATGTTTACAAGATGCTCCAAAGAGTGTTCACATCTTGTATCCAAATGTACAAAATGGCATGGATTCAAGAAAAGGAAACTTGAAAAGTTGTCTCTCATCAAGGAGTGAAAAAAATCTTTCGCCAGAACCACATCCCTTTTCAGCACACTGTCCTGAAGTCTATCAACTAGACAGCCATATGTTGGGGACCAGGTCCACATTTTCTGGAATAAAGTAATCTCAGCTCAATACTTGAAGAACATCAATGTGTTGAAACAAAAGGTGGAGAAGAGTCAGACTGTCTGCCACATAAAAATATGTGTCTGCCTCACAAAACATTTGAAGAAAATTTAAAAAATATCAGTCTATAAAAATAGTAAATAGTTTGTCAGGGGTGCCTGGGTGGGGCAGTCCATTAAGTCTGACTTTGGCTCAGGTCATAATCTCGTGGTATGTGAGTTCAAGCCCTGCATCAGGCTCTGTGCTGACAACTCAGAGCCTGAAGCCTGCTTCAGATTCTGTGTCTCCCTCTCTCTCTGGCCCTCCCTCCCTCCCTCTCTCTTTCTCTCAAAAATAAATAAACATTAAATTAAAAAAAAAGTTTGTCAGTTTGTATTTCATGAGGTTCTGGTAATTAGTGTACTGTTTGCTATGTCAGACATACCCAAATTTGTTTCTTTTTCATTGAAACAAGACCAACTTCTTCTCACCCACCAAACCACCCCCCCCATCAGAAGAATGATTACTGTTTCTTGGAAATATCTTTAACTTCAAAGATGTATCTACTTCCAGATGCTAGAAAAATGGGCAATCATTTCCTGGGATCCACTGATTGTTCTGGGCAAATTCCTAGAGACTCTCTTCCAGAGTCTGTTCACTGGCTGAGAGTTTGTGTGACACCATTTCTGACGCATCAGGGCCATCGCAGTATGAATTTTATAGCATGCCCTGTGGGGAGCTGACTATCCACCCAGAGATTTTTCCACTTCGTTAGTGACTCCCTCAAACATTAGCCTCCAGACAGAGTTCATTTGATTCTGGGGAATTCAGCTGTAATTTCTACAGAGCCCAAAAGCTGGCATTTGTCTTTGAGTCTCACGCAGTTATCTAAGATGTGGACCTGGCCAGAGAGTTCCTCAGCTGACTTTCCCAACCACACCTCATAATTCTCTGAAATATATTCCACTATCGGGATCATCAGTTCTCTGATGTAATCCAAAAGAGATGTAATCTGCCCCATCTGGCTCATACTCCCCTTGCCCCTTCACTTAATCCTTAGAGTTTCAGAACAGTGCTTCTCTAGGGAGTTCTACTGAGATGCCCAATTGCACGAGGAGCTGGTGTCGGCATGGTCACTCCTCCCTCTGCTCCTGTCCTGGCTTTGTTGTCCCAAAGGAACAAAGAGAGCTGCTGTCACTCATGCATCTAATATATGGTCTTATTTGTTGAAGGGCCTCATGCAGCTCACAAACCTGGTATTTCCTAGTGTCCTCTGAGACCATTCTTAGTGTGAAGTCATTAGAGACTACTTTTCCTTTCTGTTACATATTGCAAAAACAAAGCATTCTCATGCAACCAGTAAATTTTGGGAGTGTTCCTGCTCCGCAAAGTGTTGCAGTTTACTTTGGAAACACATCCTTTTTTTCAGGACAGTGATGACTTTGCAGTTGCTGTTGTTTCATGTCATGGCTTTGATATTGCATGGTCATCTGGCCAGTGTTTCTTGACTGCTGCCAAGGTTTTTCTGAGAACCAGGTACTTATACCTGACTGGCTTATACTTATTTCATTCATGCTGGTAGCAAAATTATACATACAGATTCTTAAAACATCTCTATGTTGTTGTTGTTGTTTTTTCTTTGAGCTTTTCATCCTGGGGAGGCCCCAGGACAACCTCGATTTCAGATATCTTCTGTGATACACTTCTGTTTTTGAATCACTGCGTCAGAGTCAAAGCAAACAATGAAAAGGCCTTTAGCAGGGTGCCCTGCACCAGGCTCCCCTCCATCTACTTTTCCTCTATAGTTACCCTGTTAAGATGAGAGTTGGGGATATTTCCATGGGAACACATGGACTCTGAACTTCTTTAGTACTATTGAAACCTATGTAGTTGAATCCTTTGCAGATGATTCAGATCTTTCATCCTTTTCTGTTGGGTCTTGTTCAATAATTTTACTGATATGGAAGATTTTTTCCCTCTTAGCTACGATAGGATACAAAAGCTGTCAGGTTGTGCCGTGCCTATTCGAGTGATGTTAAGTTATCAGACACAGGCCCCAGGATAAGGTGCTTTTTGATCATTGATGATCTTAATATAGAGCCCTAGGGAATTTCATATAACTTTCTCTCTTCTCTGAGCCATAGATTAACCCAAACTCAAATACTTTCTCTCTTAAACGTTAGCGCAGTATGTTCTGAAAACACCCACAGCTTTTCGTATGTGTGACTATGTGACTTCGGTTATGATCTTTAGAACTGACTTCATCACCTATCATCCTATTAGGTAGTTTTACAATTTTTAAATAAACTTACTTGAGACAATTTTAGATTTCTAGAACACTTAGAAAGATAGTACAAAAAGTTCCTGTATACCCTTCACTGCCTTCCCCTCATGTTAACATCTTTTATAGCCATGGTATATTTGTCAAAATTAAGAAATTAAAGCCCATATGATACTACTAGCTAAACTATGGACTCTATTCTGATTTCCCCAGTTTTTCCACTCATGTCCTTCTTCTGTTCCAGGGTCCATTCCAAGCTACTACATTGTATGCAGTCATGTCTCCTTAGTCTTCCTCTAATCTCTGACAGCTCCTCAGCCTTTCCTTGTTTTTGAAGACCTTCCAGCTTTGACAAGTACCTTAAATTTGAGTTTGTCTGATGTTTTATCATGATTAGACTGGGGCTATGAGTTTTTGTAAAGAATACCACGAAGATGGACTGCCCTTTCTCATTGTGTCATATCACGGGGGATGATATCAACATGATCTATCACTGATGGTATTAACTTTAATAATTTGGCCAAGTTGTTCTCTGCCACTCTCTTAACTGTAAAGTTACATGCTTCTGTATATTCCATACAGTTTTTTGGAAGTGAGTCATTCAGTCCACCCCATACTCAAGGGGAGAGGATTGAGCTCCATTTTCTGAAAGAGAGGTTATCTTTTTCTCTTTCTTTTATTTCCCCCCTTTCTTTTCTGATCTTTCTATCTATCTATCCATCCATCTATTATATCTCTATCATTTGTCATCTAGAATTATTTTTCCCTGTCTATATCCTACCATCAGAGACCTTAATACTAGTATGAAAATGTGGTATTACCATCTTCCCTATTTCTTTGGTTCGTATTATAAAGATTGGCACAAACTGTCAGTATTCATCTATATCACACAGCACAGTTCAGGTACTAATTTGATGGTTGGAATGAGGATACATTCTGGTGATTTCCCAGTTGTGATCAGCACCCTGATCTTTCAACAGTCTTTGGTGGGATTTCAAAAGGGTCAGTGCTGGTCCATTAGGCTTTATCAGCTTGGCCATAAAGATAGCGCTCCTAATTATCCTGGTCTTGGTACCCCTCAGTGATGCTGAAACTCAAACACCATAAAGAGTACACTCCAGGTAACTGAAAGCTCGTGGCTTATCTGACATGTTGCCCCAGTTGAGTCTATAGTCAGCTGGTTGCTACACTACTCTGAAGAGTATTGCTGCAACTGTTAGAGTTTTATTGTCTTACTTTGAGAATCCATTGAATGCTAATATATCAACTTGGAACCACCTATCTCATATCCAAGTCTGTAGACCACTATGATGTACTGCCAACTCACCAATAGTCTGGTGACTTCCTCTGGATGAATTCCAGCTTCTTGGATTTTCATCATGATTTGGGAAAGTTTCACCTCCCCTTTGCAATATTTTGAGAAGAAAAATCCCAACCAAAAAAGGCTATCTTCTAATATTTTAGAGACTTTTCAGTTCCTTTTCTTTTCATTTTTATATTAATTGATATAATTTAGAGTATCTAAAACCAATTAAATCTTGGCTCATCTTACTTTCCTGTGATTGGGCATTGAAAAAAAAAGGATAACAGTCTAGGAAAAGAGGCCAGCGATCTTGTATTTTCAGTATTTTCTTTTACATCTGATAGCCAAAACTTCAATTTTACATTTATAAATTATTCTTGTCTCACTTTCTGTGAACATTTTTGGTCATGTATCTTTTCTATTCTTTTTATTTTCTATTACTTATTGGTAAGACTATCTATCTAATTTAATTATTGTATAAAATGTGTGTTTTACAATATCTTCTCCTTGCTTATGCTTTTATTTTTAATTTTTTATTTACTTACTAATTACTTATTTAGAATTTTATGTGGACAGAAATCCTTTTATGTAATTGATACTTTTTGTACTTTTCTTTATATGTTTTTATTTAAGAATATTTCCTTTGCAAAAATGGCCTATAACATTTGTACTGCAACGCCTGGCTTCCTTTACCACTGAAGCTACACAAAGTAAAATGGCAAATCACATTTGAAATGAATATAACAGGTAAATACTTTTTATCCAGAATATGTAAAGTATACTAATCAATCAGTTAAAAAAAAAGACAACTAGAGATATGGGTAAAAAACCTAAAACATGATTTCATAACAAAAGAAATTGAAATGGCTAATAAAGATGAAAATGTGCTCAGTCTCATAAGTGCTAATCAGGTAAATGCTAATTAAAACTACAAGGAGATACCAAGAAACACAGTCAGGTTTGGAGAAATTATAAAATCTGAGCAAGTTTTGGGAGAATGTGGAACAATGTGTAATTGGAACAAGTACATTGGGAAAAGTTTGGACAGTATCTAACAGAGCGAAAGATAAAGATAAACTATAACTCCACAATCCCACGCTTAGGTACACATTCCACAAGAATGGAAGTTTACGAGTATCTATAAACATGCGCAGGGTTTATGAAAGCATTGTTTGTGACACATCAAAGCTGGAAAAACCCCAAATGTCCATAGAGTATATCAACAAATCATGATACTGATATTTTGAAAAACTATAGAATGAAATAAAAGAATTGCATAAACAAACAAAACCTGGAAGAATCTTTTTTTTAATTTTTTAATGTTTATTCTTTAAAGAGAGGGAGAGACAGACAGGGCATGACCAGGGGAGGGGAAGAGTGAGAGAGAGACACAGAATCCGAAGCAGGCTCCAGGCTCTGAGCTGTCAGCACAGAGTCGGACAAGGGGCTTGAACTCAAAAACCTCAAGATCATGACCTGAGCTGAAGTTGGACCCTTAACCAACTGAGCCACCAAGGCACCCCAGAAACCTGGAAGAATCTTAAAGACATACTGTTAAGAGAAATACACAATGAATGTATGCAGCTTGCTTACATTTAAACAAAATCCAAACTTTGTATAAATACTAATATACAATAGAAAAAAAAATACTCAGTGGATAAATGTTACGATGTTAGATTAGTGACTATTGCTCAGAAAATAAAGAAGGTTATGATCAAGAAGAGTCATGCGAAGCCTTCTGGAATATTGTTTTTAACTTATTTGAAAATCACAGGGGAATCTAACTCGTAATTATTTTTATGTTATGCAATGTTCTGTTATATTTCACAATACAAATTCTTTTAGAGGGACGCCTGTGTGGCTCAGTCAGTTAAGCATCCGACTTCCGCTCGGATCATGATCGCACAGCTCGTGGGTTCAAGCCCATCAGGCTCTGTGCTGACAACTTGGAGCCTGGAGCCTTCTTTGGATTCTTTACCTCCCTCTTTCTCTGACTCTCCCCCACTTGCAGTCTGTCTCCCTCGCTAAAAATAAATAAAAACATAAAAAAATAAAAGAAAAATGCTTTTAGAAAGCATTTTATAAAATACTGTGGTTAGATGCAATCCCATTATCTAAATAATATAAATACGAATATACCTATATTATTTGACATTTCTACATTATGTTATTATAGATTATTTTCATATATTTGTTTATCTTTATTTTGGGAAATATGTAGGTATATCTATTCAAGTTTTAGTCATGTATGTTAAACATTTAAAGTATGGATTCAAAAGGAAAGGTATGAAATAGTTTGTAATTCTTAATAATGTTAAGTTATTGAGTGTAAAGTGTGTTTTTTTCTTACTGTGTTCTGCTGACATGATGTTTTTAGAATATGTAAAAGTCTAGGAAAAAAAGGCATATTTTTAAGTGCCAAATGTGTTTTTAAATCATTTATCACTAAAATTCACTGAATATATTTGGCCCTATTAAAATATTCTTAAATCAACTATATGGCCCCAGTTTGTTGACAAAATGGAATATTTCCAATTCTTTAGGAGCGTTCCTAAATTTTGCACAAGTTTTAGTTATAATTTACATTTTTGTGAGCTTACATTTTGTCAACTACTGGGATTCAGATATATCTTAGGATGTCTAAGAGAGTGGCTGGGTATCTAACCAAGACTCTGTTAGGACACCAAATGGAGTAGCATATTGAGAAAGAATGCAATCTGATGCTAATGTACAGTGAGTACTATGAGAGAAGCATCATAAATTAATGATCAAGAGTGCAGGTTCTAATTTAAAAACAAGTTTAGCCAGAAAACCAAGAGTACACTTTACACACTGTATGTTAGCCAATTTAACAATAAATTATATTTAAAAAAAAACAAGTTTAAACTTGTCTCCTCTATTTCTGTTTTGCATGACTTAGAGTGTGTTATTTACTACTTGGGGGCCATATTTTCCTCATATACAACATGACACATTATTAGTGTAGAATACAATTATTTTTAGTATTATTTAAGACAATGTATTACAAGGATTAGCTAAATGTTAGGTGTATCACAACCTCTCAATAAGTTATAGCTATATTTATAATGTTTAATTTAAGGTCTATTCTTATAATGGCTTCTCAGTGTTCAGAGAATATACTGAAAATAATATAGTGTGACTGTGGCTCATTGACCGCAGTGCCTCATCCACATTTAGGTTCAAGCGTCCAAGGTGGGAGGCAGAGCTCAATGGGTAGCATGTAGGTTTTTAGTTATCAGAAGCTTTGAAGAGATGCTGAAGGACAGTATAAATGAGAGAAATTGAATGTTGGGGATTACTTGGTATTTGCCAGATTTTTGTGAAAAAATGATACATGAATATGTTAGAAATAATTGGGAACAACATTAAGGGGAACTAGAACTATAGAGTTGTTGCAACATGCACTACTGTGAAACATGCACTACATACACATATAGCTTATAGCACGAAGACCTGAAGATGATATATTTGAAACTAAAGATGATTTTTAAAAAGAAACTAAAGATGACAGAATATCTAAAATCCAAACTCAGTTTCCAGAACTAAAACAATATTTAGTTTTTTTTTTTCATTATAAAGATGAGGGTACTCTGTGAGAAAAGTGACCTATATATTGGATGGCAAAATCTAAGATAAGTTTGTAAAATTTAAAATTTTGTGATATGTGAATATCTTATGACCAGTATAATTCTAGACTGGCACAGAGCTCTATATGCTCTCCAAAATTACTGATCAATTCCAATATTATAAAGGTGTGATAGTATGAGAAGATGGGTTCTTTAGGACTTAGAGAAGGCAAAACAAATGTCTGAAAAGAGTCACTAATCATGTTAGGCTTAAAATATGGAATTCCTGGTTAATAACATCAGTGCTTTAAAATATGGTATAGCAATAAAGATAGGCCAGATTAGGCTGAAAATAACAAATGACTTCAAAATGTGATTTATTTCCAAAACAAAACCTCTCACTTATTCTCTATGAATAGCTACAGATCTAATTCCTATTGGTTTTCTCTGAGATCTTAGCTGAGAAGCAACTTGTAGGTATATCCATACACACAATGACATATACATATATACTAAAATATATACGTTTATGAAATACGTATATATTAAAATAAAGAAATCACTCCTTTCTGTAGGTTAAATCTAATTTTTGTTAGACTTTTTCTTTTCTTTATGTTTAAAGAAATATAGCAGAGAGCTCAGCACACCAAAGTGACTAGATATTAGCCAAATGACTAGTATGCTGTTATTCTACTCTTTAATCAAAGCATCACTGTATTACATGAAGATATTAATATATTGGTTTGAGCCCTCAGTTGCATACTTTAATCCTCTTCCTATATTTGTGGTAATTGGATGCTTTAATCCATTTACTCCAATTTGGTCGTCTGCTTCAAAAGAAGAAAGCATTATACACCCCTTTTTTTTTTTTGGTAACCAATCTTAAGGTAGATGTGATGGCAAATAATGATAACCAATCCTTACTCTGCAACCTTATTTTAGGCAGTTTTTTAGTACAAGAATTGAATAGAAAGCCAGACAGCTACTGAAGCAGAAATTTTTCACAGGAATTTTTTATACATTTTGTGCTCCATTTATGGGAATAATTGTAAACAATATATTTTTACAAAAGGGGTACATAATTTGCCAATGGCTTACTTGATAACCATAGCAAATAGGCATGATTTCTTTCTATCTCTTTTTTTTTTCCTCAAGAAAAAAAGAAAAAGAATTTTTAAATGTATGGTCAGTTTTAAAGGAGTTTCATAATGCTGAAGCAGAATTTGAACAAAAGCCTCTTGCAATGATGATTTAAGCACTTTATTTTCCACTTGCTTACATGGAATTAGGCATTAATGCCTTTAATTGTTCATTTATTTCTGCAATATTATGAAATCTATGATGTGAGGGCCTTTAGGCTCTTCACTGTTTCATGGAAACAGAATTACTTTAGAATGTGAAAAAGATTTAATGTCTACCAAAAAGCATCATAAGACCACATTTTGAACAGAGATTCAAAGCTTTAAGTGGTTGGAATAAGACTTTCCCCGCCCTTTGGCTGCAGAAAACTTTTTACTGGTGAATTCTAATTTCCCATCCTAACTTCCATATTCCAAAACTTCCTTGCCATGGTTTCAAACTCTCAAAACACAAAATTAGAAACATTTTGCATAGCGGACGTAAAAGAAGCAAAATTCAAACTTGGTGGTGGTACATGAATTAACTTGATACCATTGTACAAAAATAAAACTAAAAACTCTGGTAGTTATGCAGTGCTGTATTTCAGAAAACCCATCTGCTACCAAATTCTCTTGTAGCAAACAACAGTGGAAACTTGCCAACTGATGAGTCATACTGTAAAATGGGAAAATCACTGCAAGTCCTTTTGGAATATTTTATAGCAAATGTAAAGTTAATAAATGCTTATAGCTGTGCATATAATACACTCTCAATATTTCTGAAAATGTTAATAGTTTTACTATAAATGTAAGATTCACTTTACTAAAACACATTTCTTCTTGAAACCAGTGATTTCTAAAATTTGTAAGTAATAAAACAAACTTTAGCTTATAAGCCATTATTGAAAAAAAGAAGTATCGGAAAATAATAGGTTATTAAAATATTAGATAATGATTTAGTAATTTTTCTACCTGTCAATCCTACCCCAGTACTACAGAATAAAATAGCCTGAACAATGAAAATAGCCTGAACAATGAAAACAATACTACAGAATAAAATAGCCTGAACAATGAATATATACACACACACACACACACACACACACATACACATTTTGTGTAAGAGAGGGTGTAAGTGGCGAGGGGCAGAGAGAGAGAGAGAGAGAGAGAGAGAATCCTAGGAGGGGCAAAGAGAGACAGAGAGAGAGAGAGAGGGAGACTCATCCGAAGCAGGGCATGTACTCACCCAAAGTGGGGCTCATACTCCTCTGATACAGGACTTGAACCCGTGAACCGTGAGATCAGGACTTGAGTCAAAGTCAGTTGCTTAACAACTGAGCTACCGGGTGCCCTGAAGGTATATTTTTAAGGTCTACACTGATTTGTGTGTGCAAAAGTAAGGGGATATGTTCTCTTCTTTCAACATCATTCTCTATTCTTCACTAACACCCATTGTAACTGCGGTAACAAGTTACCACAGACTGAGTGGCTTAAACAACAGAAGTTTATTTCTCACAGTTCTGGAAGCTGGAAGTGCAGATCACAGCAGATGTGGCCTGTCTCCTTCCAGAGGAGGGCAACCAGAGGGTCTCTTTCTCACTGTGCCCTCACGTTGCTTTTTCTCTGTGCACAGGTGGAGAGAGAGAGAGAAGTATCTGCTGTTTCTTCCCCTTCTTCAGTCCTCTCAGATTAGGACTCTGCCTTTATGACCTCATTTAACCTTAATTACCTCCTTAAAGGCCCTATCTCTAAATACAGTTACAATGGGTGTTAGAACTTCAACATATGAATGGGGCGGGGGGGGGGGGCACAATTTAGTCTATAATACATACTATTCAATAGGAAAAGTACTTTAGAAAAACGAACTTTAGTGTTGATGATCCATAAAGTTTTCCAATCCACAGTATTCAACCAACATGACAAATGAGAGTTTTGTTACCAAATCAATTTTCAAATTTGTAATAACATCAGTCCCATTTTATTTATTTTATTTTTTTTTTAATTTTTTTTTTCAACGTTTATTTATTTTTGGGACAGAGAGAGACAGAGCATGAATGGGCGAGGGGCAGAGAGAGAGGGAGACACAGAATCGGAAACAGGCTCCAGGCTCCGAGCCATCAGCCCAGAGCCCGACACGGGGCTGGAACTCACGGACCGCGAGATCGTGACCTGGCTGAAGTCGGACGCTTAACCGACTGCGCCAGCCAGGCGCCCCAACATCAGTCCCATTTTAGATCAAGAGTTTCTACATAGTTTTTTATTTATTTGCTAAACCAACCAATTAATCAAAAGTAAAATGAAACAAAATTAGCCTCCCTCTTAAATATTACTTAATTTTTCAGTATGACTTGGTTTTTATCACTAAAACAAATAAAAATAATTATAATCTGATCATGCTTTTATTCGAACATCATTGCTACCTTTTATTACTTGACTTAGATAAGGACTGTATTTAAAGATGTTAGAATGCCCCAGGTATAAACATAAATAATTAAAATGGGGAAAAAAGATATAGATGTGAGCAATCAATTTATTTTTCTTAGACCAAAAATTAAGCATAGAGAAGTGAAAGAGAACAGAATTTGAATTTAGAATAATTGAATCTAAACATATCATGAACTTGGGAAAATGTTCACAAAATAAAATGAGGAGACATTAAAATAATTTTATCCTGGGGTACCTAGATGGCTGTCAGTTAAGCATCTGACTCTTAATTTTGGCTCAGGTCATGATCTCACAGTTCTTGAGAATCAGCCCCGCATCAGACTCCGTGCTGACAATGTGGAGCCTGCTTAGGATTCTTTTCTGCCCTTCCCTCCTCTTACTCTCAAAATAAATAATAATAATAATAATATTCTGATATATATATATATATATACATATCATGGAAATATTACTCAGCCATAAAAAAGAATGAAATCTTGCCATTTGCCACAATATGAATAGAGCTAGAGACTATAATGCTAAGCAAACTAAGTCATTCAATGAAAGGCAAATACTGTATAATCTCATTCATATGTGGAATTAAAAAAAATAAAACACATAAGCAAAGGAAAAATAGAGAAAAACCAAGAAACAGACTTTTAACTAAAGTGAACAAGGTGATGGTTATAAGAGAGGAGGTGGCTGGGGAGATGGGTGAAATAGAAAAAAGAAATTAAAGAGTACACTTATCCTGATGAAAAACAATAATAAAAATGTTTTTAAATTATAAATAATTCAAAATTTAACATAATTTTATTTTATTGTGTTAGCTTTAAAAGGGTAAAAATAATGAGATGATTAGGAATTTATATAAGGCCAAAAGTTACTGCAGTCTAGATTGGAGACTACAATTAGGAAGAAAACAAGCCTAAATATTTATGCATCTGATAATAGGGATTCAAAACATTTCATTGAAAGCTGACATAATTCAAAGACATATCAACAAATTTATGATTCTATATGGAGTTTTTAATTAATTTTTTTCAGGAATTGATGAAACAAATCCAATGTTAGTAAATATACAGAATATTTCAGAATACAGACTGGTAAACTGTTCTCATTTCCATATGAAAAAACTATGTCTGGCTCCTAAAAGTCACATTCTTATAAAGTATATATAGAATAATTACTGAAATAAAACATATTTGGGCTGTAAAGGAAATAACAACAAATTTCAAAGAACACATTCATACAGTTTTTTCTGACCACAGTGGAACCTGGGTAGATAGGAATTTATGAAAGATAAGAAAATCCCCAAAGATCTGAAAATTGAGCACTATCTTTCTAAATAACAAATTTTCCATAAATAATTTTATAGCAGAAATAGGAAGTATTTGAACTGTATACAAATGAAAATGTGACATATCAACATTTCTGCAATGTAGAAATGATTAAATAGAATTTTAGCATTGAATGCATATATTAAGGAAATAGAGGAGCTATTACCCATTGTATAAGACTTGACCTCAAGAATCTACATAAGGAACACTGTACTACACTCAGAGAAAATAAAGAAAGAAATTAAAGAGCAGATCGATAAATGTTAAAAAGACAAAGAAAATTGACAAAACCATGTTGCTTCTTTGAAAAGATTAATAAGATTGATAATCTTTTTTAGCAAGACTAATCTAATCTAACCTAATCACTAAAAAATGTGAGAGATTGGGAGACAACAAATTACCAATAATGCTAGAAATGAAAAGGAGGACCATCAATATAGATACTATGGATATTAAAAAAAAACACGATTGTCAACACATAGCACTGATAAACTTCAAAACTGAGACTAAGTTACTTAACAATCAATTGGGCAAAACATATCAAAGAGTGAATAAAAAGTTTCAGTAGCTCTATAGCTATTAACTAAACTTAATCAGTGACTGAAAACTTACCTGAAGGGAAAATTTCCAACCCAGTTACCCTTCCAAGAAAATTCCTTCAAATATGTTAACATCAAGCTTACACAAAAATTTGAAATAATACAAAAAGAAAGAACGTTTTAAATTAGGCCACAATCCCAGCATAATCTTGGTAACACAATCTAATATAAAAAGTAAACTTAAAGGACTTTCTATCATTATTGTAGATGACAAACCTCTAAATAAAATATTAGCAAATCAGTGATGTAAAAAAGATTATTAATAATGATCAAATGATTTTTATTCCAATTATCAAGTTCATTTAATACTCAAACTTTAATATTAGTTAATATCACATCAGAATAAAGCACATACCTCTTCACTTTATATTATAAAAAGATTGATAAAATTGAGACCTATGTATGATCTTTTAAAAATCATACCAAATTTAGAAGTATGTTATATTCTTCCTTATTCCAATCATGGGTATTTACAAAAGAAAACTTACAGCAAATGATATTTAATACTGAAATATTTAATGCTCCCTTCCTGAGACCTAAAATGATACTATAATAATTGTCCACTTATATACAATATTGTATCAGGGGCCCTATCTGGTATCTAGGATCTTTCACTCAAAGAAAGAAAAAAAAATAAAGCTATAACAATTGAAAAGAAAAAAAAAGTCATGTTTCTAAGATATATTTACAAGTAGAAAATTAATTGATAAACTATAGAGATAAAACAGTAAATTTAGCAAGATCACAGATATTGTTTATAAATAATAAATATAAATAAAATACAGCATTTCAGAAATAACAATATCATTTTTTAGGAATCCAGAAAATTCCTTTTGTGAAAAATTACAAGGTGATTCTAAAATTTTACCAAAACTCTAAGACCTAAAATACCCACGATTACCTTAAAGAAAAACAAAGTTGAAAATCTGCAGAATAAGAACTCTGATTTTTCATAAAGTTACACTATTAAGACAGTATGGTAATGACAAAGAAATTTACAAGGATAGAAAATGTATAAATAGAAAAGAGTCCCTGTCAACTCACACACATGTGGTCATTGGCTCAAGGTAAGGGCACCAATGTAATCTAGCGGCAAAAGGATGACCATTTGAAAAATGATGCCATGTCAATTTATATATCCACATGGAAATCCCTACCTAACACCATACACCAAAATTAACTAAAGATGCATCATAGACATGTATGTAAACGGTAAAACAATGAATCTCCTGGAAGAAAACATGACGCCATATTCATGACTATGAGGTAGAAAAACATCTTTAAAATAACAATGAAGAGTTAATCATAAAAAGCAAAATTTACAAATTGAACTTATTAAAATGAATAATTTCTGCTCATCAGAACACATCAATAAGAGTAAAAGGTAAATTTCAGTCACCAATTCACACAAAAAACTTCTAAAAATCAATAAAGTGTGTACCAAAATTTGAAGTGAGACTTCATGAAGGAAAAGATCCAAATATCCCTAGACACATACTCATGTGCTCAGTATTCTTAAACAGGAAAATGCAAATTAAATCCACAATAAATGCATCTAACACTTAGTGGAATGGCTAAAGTGATTTTTTTAAAAGAACCTTCTAATGCCAAATGTAGAGAAGGATGTATAACCACTGAAACTCTCATGCATTGCCATTAGGTGTAAACAGTGGCATAAATACTGTTCAAACCTGTTTTGTGATATCCTCTGAAGTTGAATATAAGCATCTCCTGTGATGCAGTAATTTCATTCTGAGCTATATGCCTAAGGTAGAGAGTGCATATGTAATTTTAAGATATGTACAGAATTTCTTTTTGATTTTTTAAAACTTTAATTTTTTTATTGGGGAATAATTGACATACAGTAGGTTCACATATACAATATAATGATGTGATACTTGTATATATAGCAACGTGATCGCCTCAAATCTAAACGTCTGTCATCATTATAGTTACGGACTTTTTTCTCATGATGAGAACTTTTAATATTTACTCTAATAGCAACTTTAAAATATGCAATACAGTATTATTAACTATAGTCACCATGCTGTACATTATAGCCTTATGACTTATAAATCCTATAACTGAAAAGTTTCTACTTTTTGACTTCCTTCGTCTGTTTTGTCCACCCTACCCACTGCCTGCCTCTGGCAAACACCAATCTATTTCTGTTCTATGAGCTGGAATCTTTTTCACATAAAGTCTGGGCATTTTTCAAAGGGCTTCTTCTACTTAGGGCCCCGGGGCAGGTGAATCCAAGAACACAGCGTTTCAAGCCGTGCCTCAGTTTGCCACAACTCACATGAGTTGCAGGTGTGAGCCACTCGTCTTCAGTTTTCAGGGCTTGTCTCTCAGGTACCAGTCTTGAAAGTTGGAGGAGCTGATGTAGGGTGGACTCTGCTCCTCTGGAGAAAAGTTCCCAGTTTGTGAATCCCCTTCCCTTTGTGAGTCACAGCGCTGGGGGTGGGAGGTGGGTGGGGTTTATGCTCAGCTGTGTCTCAGCCTTTCCTACCCACTTCCCTGTGGTTTCCCTCTTACTTGCTTGATGTGCCGAGCCAGGGTTTACGTTGTTTTCAGAGGAAATCGTTACATATACAGCTGTAGATTCAGTGTGTCTGTGAGAGGTGGCGGACTAGGATCATCCTACACTGCCATCTAAAACCAGAACCTGTACAGATTTGTTGAGTGTTGTTTGTTTTCCTCTAAGAGACAAAAATTGGAAATAACCCAAGTGTTCATTTACACATAAATGAATAAATACTTTGAAGTATATCATGTAATCACATACAACAATGGAAATGAGTGAACTATTGCTACATGCAACAATATGGGTATAATCTCAAAACTTTATATTGAGCATAAGAAGCCAGAAACCAAAAGAGTGCATACAGTATGATTCTGTTTCTATAAATTTAGAATATGTATACATAAAAGGCGGTAGGCATTAGAATAGCAGTCACAGAATAGTTGTTTACGGTAAGGTACGAAGGGAGTTTTTTGGCTTCCAGAATAGTGCTTTATCTTGATGTCTGTATTGGTTACCTTACTGTATACGTATTCAGTATTTCAACAAACTGTACGTTTAATAGTAGTGCACTTTGTATGTTAGACTTCAACAAAATGAAAAATAAAGCAATATTTTTCTATACATTACCAATGAACAATAAGAATTTAAAATATCAACAAATATTATCTAGAAATATCAAAATTATAAATACCTAGAAATATGTCTAATGAAAGAATGTATAAGACATCTGCATAGAAAACCATAATTGCAATATTGTAAAAACATAAGTAGAACTTAATAAAAGGATATGTTATGGCCTTGGGTTGGAAGCATTAATGTCTTGGAATTGTAAATTATCCTCAAATTAACCTATAAATAGATTCAATACAATTGCAATTCCAATCCTGGCAGGGGTTTGCTGTGTGTGTGTGTGTGTGTGTGTGTGTGTGTAGATGCATGTATGTATGCCAGTGCCTGGCAATTCACTAGCTGATTCCAAAAAATAGAAACAGAAATTTAAAGGGCCAAAAATAGACAAGACAATCCTGAAGATGAAGTCAGAATAGGATACTGTTATCAAACCCCAAGATCGGGTGAAGTTTAATATATGTCTTTATTTCTTGCTCTGTAATACGCAAGGAATCCTGGGGTCTGTGGTGCTTTCCAGCTTGGGGATTTCGCATTCCTTGGAGTGCCAGAATCTGCTGGTACCTTTGCCTCGGCTGAGAGATGGGGAAGGATGGAGACAGAATCAACATGTAATTTTTTTTAATGATCTAGGCTTTGGATTTCAACTTACCCTATATTGGTCAGAAGTAGGTCTCGGGGCCTCATCTAGTTGTAAATGAGACTGGAAAAGTTATTTTAGTTCAACCCTTGAATAGAAGGAGAACACAAACACTAGAAATCGCCAGTCTTCGATTTCATATCAATTGATGCCTTCACAATAATTGTTCTTTTTTTTTTCCCTAGAAGAAATACTGCATCAATTAAATCTTACATCTCTTCAGGTTTTATATCACCTCCACAATTTCCTAAAAACTTCAAAAGCTTGATACTTCAAAATGGAATAGACTTGGCTTGCTGATTTATCAGTTATTATGTAAAATTTCTAAGAAAGTTGCTATTGCTTGAACACTAATTATGAAATTCAATTTCAGTGTAAGCTCTTTTTTTTTGGTCTACTGTTCAGAGGATCAAAAGAAAGAAATAAGAAATTTGACAAAGTACTAATAATACAAACTTTGTGGAAAATGAAGCAGAAGTCCCAAGAAGAGAAATGTTAATGCGAGTGAGCCAAGATTTATTCCAAGTCCTTCAGCAATTAAAATATTTTACATATGAAAGGCTTTGGAATATTTGCTATCTTTATTGTAAGCTTCAAATGCATCAGCTTTCATTTTCTTAACTGTAAAGAGGAAACAAACAAATGGAACTAGCTCCACTGTTTTTCATACAGATGTGTCAAGTTGCTTAGACTCCCTGTTCTATTTTCCCAAACCAGATGCTTAGGGATATGCAATGATTGGCTGATTTCTTTTTTATCAAGATGTTGTTTCACAGGCAGTCTGTTTCTTTATGGACCATGGTATAAAGTGATGGAGAGCCATGTGGTAATACACAAAAAATATAGCCAAAGAAAATAATTATAATAAAATAAGGAGATACTTCTCTTAGGTTGTACATTTTCAGTACTTAAACTGACACATACACAAACATATTATTTCAAAAGAGAGACAGAGACAGAGACAGACAAAAGAAATATTTTTCAAACCAGAACTGAGTTGATGTAGACAAACATTAATTTCATTTTGATATTAATTTCTTTGACCCTGTGAGTTATGGTGTTTTCTTTTGTGTGATTACACAACATACTATTTGTGTTTAATTTAATTTGAGGGAAAAATTAAAAAAAAAAAACAGATTCAGGGGAGATTTGCCTTCCAACAACCCAATGAAAAAAAAAACATATATTTAAAGGAACATAGTTTAAAAATACAGGTCTCAGAATTATGATAGAAATTACCAAATCCTATAAAGCCTAAAAGACCTCAAACATTTTCTGTTGTTGTAGCTGTACTTATTTTCCATGCTCATTAAATTGCATGATATTCTTATTCACACTCAGTGCTTTTTACATTTTTCTCAATTAGGCAACAATATAATGTTTGTGTGGTATATGTCAGGAAATAGAGATGTGTTTGGGCATACTCCAGCTGACTGCCAGGGAGTTTCTGCTACTACTTTGCACATGTATCTCAACCACAGCTCAGTAGTATTTTCTTGTATAGATTTGATAGTGTACTATTTTATTAGAAAAAGTATTCAACAAATTGACTTTTAGTCCAACAAATGTTAATTTTCTCTTTATATGACTACATTGAGAAAAGCTATGTTAACAAATCTATTATCTATTGCCACAGCTATTGCCACAAATCTATTATCTAATTGTGATCGTGGAACCTGGGTGGCTGAGTGGGTTGACCCCTGACTTCAGCTCAGGTCATGGACTTGCGGTCTGTGGGTTCAAGCCCCATGTCAGGCTCTGTGCTGACAGCTCCGAGTCTGGAGGCTGCTTCAAATCCTGTGTCTCCCTCTCTTTCTGCCTCTCTCTCTCTCTCTCAAAAATAAAATAAACAACAAAAAAAAATTAATTGTGATCATTTCCCAGTAATCATCATTTAATATGTTGATGAAAATGACTGAATTCTTAAATTAATTGAAATATTCTAGGATTTATAATTCACAATTTTCAATTCCTAGTGATTTTTTTAACTACAGAGTGGTTATAGAATTTGGGAACAAACTATCTAAGTATCCATTAATGGGGAATATAATTAAGTAAAACATAATGCATTCATAATTTTTTTTTACAAGAGAGAGGTTTTAGAAAGTCAGTTAGATATATAAATTGATCCACAATATATTGAGGCTTGAAAAGAGAGAAGATATTGATTTTTTGATATGCCTAGTACTTTTTTCTACCCAATTTTTCTGAAACATGCGATTGTTTTCTTCTGACTCCAAGCAACTCAAAGGAGAATCTTTTGGTTCTGCAGGGGGTGGCCAGGCATAGTTCCTTGACATCCAACAACAGTTTTGGACATTCAATAAAGTCTGGGTTAATTAGGGTGCTTTAGTACTAATAAAAATATATACAGATTTGAGGGAATAGTGTCTTTTTTTTCACTATAGGACAAGTGTGGTGGATGTGAGCCATTATAGTCCATAAGACAAGGAGACATTGAGGTGGAGTAGAGAGCTTAATTCTCAAGGGCACCATGATTGTTTGTGTCTTGGGTATCACAGAAGTGAAAAAGCATGTAATGCTGCAGAAAAGTAATTGCTTGGTGGTGGGGGGTGGGTCCCAAACATATGTGGAAAAGAATAGGGCTCTTTGTGATCAATTGAGGAAAGTTTCATGTAAGATCCAGAACTTGAGATAGATTTAAGCTATGAACAAAAGAAAAATCCAAAGCATTAAACACAATTTACTATAATTAGTGTTGACTCACTAAGAGGAGTTTGGGGAATAAGAAATAATATTTTGAAATATGAAAAGAAATGAATTGCAAGAAATTAAATTGCTTATAATTAGAATGGAATCTTGCTTGCTTTAGGTATTATCACTAAATGCCAAATACTTGCATATCCATTTGAATAGGTTTTCAGATTAAAGACCATTATTACGAGAAAACTTGATTTTCGTTTTTGGGGTTTGTCTGCATTTTGTTGCTGCCGTAGTTGATTAGAAATTGTTTTATTAAGGAATTTTTCAGACATAGGCAAAAGTAAACAAAATAGTACAATGAACCTTGTATCCATCAACTAACTTCAATGATTATGACCAAGTTTGTTTTGTGTTTAATTCTGCCAACTCACTCTTCTCAATTGCATTATTTTGAAGCAAATCTCAGAATATCCTGTAATTTATCTCTAACTTGTTCAGTATTTCTGTTTGCTGAAATGCCTATGAGCAATAACATGTCAGTACCAATAAGGAAGTCTAGCACCCATATATTGATTTCTAAATACAATTTTCCATTTAAACACAAGGCGATCTAAAACACCTTGGGGGAAGTAATTGATTCTGGGGAAGGGGCACAGCTTAAAAATTTAGTTTCCATATAGTAACTGCTATAACAAAGCAAAAACAAAATGATAAGGGAGAGACCAACCAAAAAAGCCAAAGATGATCTCCACCAGCCAAATTTATGATATTAAATGATAGCAACAGCTTCTACATTATGAAATAAAGAATCCATAAAGCCTCATTGATAATATTGATAATCCATGTATACTTGTAAACTAAAAGCTCTTTCTTGAAATGGGATACCCGATCAGTAATATAAAAGAATTATAAGAATAGAAAATCACCACTTTCCTGTCATCCTTGTAATAATTAATTCAGGTAAGAATAATCAATGGATGCCAAAACTAGTAAGGAACAGGATATTTACATGCATTTAAAATGTCTATTTCACATCTAGAGTTATATTAATAAAATTGAGAACATCAGTAGCAAAGACAGAGTATTAAAATAATTTGAAAGAAAGAGAGAGGGATATAATCTGCAAAGAGGTACAAAATTCAAATGATGCTGGGGTTGAAAGAAAAGGGGTGGCAATATTTTCAAAGCTCTCTTAGGGAGCAGTACATTTACCAGTATCAGTTTTAATAACATCCAAGGAAATTCTAAAAGTAAGATGTCTTCATATCATGTGATTTTGGTGACATTACTAGGTAGTGATTAAGAGCTTGGCCTCCAGAGAGTTGGAATGGGTTGAAATCCTGTCTCAATTGCTGACTGAGCTTATCCTTAGTGGTTAGCAACAACTTTGCCTCAATTTTCTCATCTACAAAACTGGGTAAATAATTGTAATCACTTCTTATGTCTCTTGTGTGTACTTAAAGAGTTCATAAACATGAAGTGAATAAAATAGCTGCTGTGGATAATAGTCACTGCTTGTAGTAAAAGTGCAGTGTATTTTAGTATACAAAGTCCTATAGATAGATCTGTCCTACAGAGGAGAATATTTATTTTTCATCTGAAACTTTGAAAAAAATAGTTTTTTTCAGAAGTTAAATATTATTTAAAATGTTCCTGTTTCAAAAAGTATATTATGTACTTATCTTGGACTATTAAAACCATTCAGTGGGGAAAAGAGTAGTAGAGTATTTAATTAAATAGTGGTACAATAAAATGACAACATTTTGAAGCCATCAAAATGGTAACATGGTGATTTATGATGTTTTTTAAAAAGGAAAAGTATACATATGGAATTCTTGGAAATATGGTATATGTTAAAAGCTTAGTATAAATTATTTTTGGTTCTTGTTTGTGGTGATATTATTTTTTTCTTGCATCATGCAAATTCAAATTTCTTATAATTTTATACACACCCAAAAACATACACATATACATACATTTATTAATTCTAAGAACTGTATTTCTCCTGCCTGTGAGTATTTAATGGAAATAAAATAATAGGCTCATCTGTGAGCCACTGTCAAGCACATGCTATTTCAGCATTTACAAATTTCTGCACCATGTATTTTTTTTTTTCAACGTTTATTTTATTTTTGGGACAGAGAGAGACAGAGCATGAACAGGGGAGGGGCAGAGAGAGAGGGAGACACAGAATTGGAAACAGGCTCCAGGCTCCAAGCCATCAGCCCAGAGCCTGACGCGGGGCTCGAACTCACGGACCGCGAGATCGTGACCTGGCCTGACGCTTAACCGACTGCGCCACCCAGGCGCCCCACTGCACCATGTATTTTTAAAAAGTCAAATGATAATGTATTTGAATAATTATATCTTTATATGCAATGAAGGTATTAAAGTCATCTTAATTCTGTGAATTAAACTAAGTTGAGAACAAGTCATAGTTATAAATAAATGGTTGATGTATTACTTATATGCTGTCTCCGTATTTCTGTTGAACATTAGTATTAGAACTCAAAGTGAAACTTTAATTTTGTTTCTATACTAAACGAGAGCCATATATTTCCATGATATGTTCCAGGTAGACCAAATAATTTTGATTAATCATTAACCCACATCCCCTGAAACAAACTTGTATTTTAAGTTGATATGTTGCCTAAATGAATAGGATTATTTGTCAAATATAATAGACAGCCAATCTCTGTAAAGGTGAACTCCTAGAAGATGAATCAGTTTTCTAAATGAGTGATTCACTCAGATTCAAACTTATCTTTCTTTAAAATAAATCCATTTCCATCATATAGTTCACTTTTCTCAGCACCTTTTAGGGCATACAGGAATTAATGGTGGTGGTGACATTCTGTTATTGTGGTTAATATAAGTGATTTATATATTTTTTACTCTAAAAGCGGCATAGCTTTGTTCAAATTTGCAGTAAAAAATTATCCATTAGAAGAATTATAGTGAAATAAAAAAATAAAAATCTCAGAAGAGACATATGTTTCCCTGAGACTCACAAATAGTCTTTATGTCATTATCCATTTATTAAATTGGCCTATAAGTACATTCTCAAAGTTCAGATGAATGATCTGCTTGCAGTATTAATCCCCCCCTGAATATGTTTAGACCAAAGCTTTATGACCTCTATTTATTATGGCAGACAATGCTACCAGAAAATATCCACTTTTAAAATCTTATTACTGTCAAATTCTTTATCTAGACCAGTGACTTGACATTCTTGCATGAGTGAGCATTAAAGCTTTTGCCTTTTTAACCTCATGATCCTAGAGCATAAATCATTTATAACAGATTCAATTCTCTGTGTCTTTTCAGTGTTATTAGAGTCTTATCTTTCATTCTGGTCTATGTTTTGAATTTAATATAATCCAAGAACTTTCTCTTTTTTTCCTTCCTTCCTTCCTTCCTTCCTTCCTTCCTTCCTTCCTTCCTTCCTTCTCTCTTTCCCTCTCTCTTTCTCCCTCTATATGTATGTGTACAAGTGTAAGAACATATATGTGTGTGTATATATGTATAAAATAAACATGTATCATACATGTTGCAAGGTAAAAAATACAGGTATAACCATTTATAACTATATATTAAACAGAGAAGAAGATATTAACCTTTGTGATGACATAAGTCATGTGCAATATTTTTAATTCTTTGTTGTATATTTGAATTTCAGACATTTTCACAAGAAACTACACGCTTAGTTAGTGCTCATGTTTCTTTTATGTCGTAGCATTTGTGTTATCGTGGGAAAATGACTGAAAGTCTTTATTTTGCTTTGGTGCCATAAAAAATCCCTGCATTTAAGGAAATAGATACCCCTATACTTGAGAAAATAGAAAGCCTTACACAAAAGGAAATATAAAAACAGGGATGAGCCATAGCATTTTTTTTAAATTGAGCGGCTAATTCTCAATTTGGCCTTCATGTGAAAAATAGGTTTTGCCAGAGTCAATGACTAGATTTGGATGACCTAAATATAATCACTAGAAAGTATATATATTGAGAGACTCTATATTTTATTTCTTTCTTTAATATAAAAATACTCTGGAATGTGTTATGCTAAGTGAATAAAGAAGGAGATATAATTGTGCCTAACAAACACTATCATTTATTATATCACATATTAATATACTTCACATTTTATATTTTAAGTTATATACTGCTTTATTATAGCCTAGTAAAAATGAACTTATTCCCTGATACTTGACTAATATGTGATTCACATTATTGAAAATAGTAACTATCAATTGTACAAATAAGTCCATTTTTTTCCTTCTCAATTTTTTCCCCATGCAATCTATTGGTAGACAGAGATGTGTTGTTTCCCTCTCTCACATTTCCATCTCATCCATTCATATCATGTTGTTTCTTGTCTAGAGATGCATTTTTACAGTGTTTCTCCAGCAGACAGGCTCAACAGCTGCACATTCATTTCACAAACATGAGAGTTTTAGATAATGATTTTTCATGAAGTTATTATAGGATATATATGCCCCAGTTTTATTTTAGGGTGGGGCTAGGGATATAGAAAAGAATGGTATGGTGACTGAAATGCTTTTCTTTCAAACATTTCTCAAAGGATCTGTTGAAAATCCTTCTTTTCTCATAATCAGGTGTGAATGAAACTCTTCAAAGAAATGTAATGTTTCGTATAATCAATCTCTTGATATTTTGTGCTGTATGAGAAGCACTACATATTTCATCAGTATTGTGGATATTTGATATCATAACCAATTTTGAAAAACATGACTTGAAGAAGCAAATAACCTCTAAGGGCTTGTCTCAAATTATTTTGATGTTCATATAAGATAAGTAGCACTCAATACTGTCCTACAACAGCAATTGCAATCTGTTTAAGTTTTATTCACAAGACTCTTTGACTTTGTATTAATGAATTAAAAATCAGTCTTTCTGGGCCAAATATTTACATCAAAGTTTGTCCTAGTATTCTTATGCCTACAGGATGGATACATTTGTTTCATTAAAGTCAGCATACTGCCGTTAATACATTAATTTATTTATTACCCAGTACTTAGTGAAAATTTACCTCTGAGTAAGACATCATTGAGGCAGTTTGACAAGTAACAAGATGACTACATCACTGTCAGGGCACTCTTGATATGTGGGCTATAGAACTATCTGTAACAAAAAGAGTTCAATACGAGTGCCAATATGAGTGCCAATAAGAGTGCCAATACAAGGGGCGCCTGGGTGGCGCAGTCGGTTAAGCGTCCGACTTCAGCCAGGTCACGATTTCGCAGTCCGTGAGTTCGAGCCCCGCGTCAGGCTCTGGGCTGATGGCTCAGAGCCTGGAGCCTGTTTCCGATTCTGTGTCTCCCTCTCTCTCTGCCCCTCCCCCGTTCATGCTCTGTCTCTCTCTGTCCCAAAAATAAATAAACGTTGAAAAAAAAATTAAAAAAAAAAAAAGAGTGCCAATACGAGACTGGCACTGCTGACCTAACAATGAAGTCGTCACCAAGGGTACTTCATTATTTTTTTATATTCCCATAGCTTTGGGTATTAATTTCCTTCTGTGACTTTTTGTGTGTATTTCTAATATTTCTAGTGTATATGCACTCTCTTTCTCACTCCCTTTCTTACACACACACACACTCACACACACACACACACACACACACAGGCCTTGCAAGAAGACTGTCATATTTGTAAATCTTTTCTCAAATGTCAGATCTCGATTTTGTTGTTTTTATTTCATTTTTAACTCTCTTTTTAAAATATTTATTTATTTTGAGAGAGCAAGCACGAATGGATGAGGGGTAGAGAAAGAGGGAGATAGAATCCCAAGCAGGCTCCATGTTCAGCCCAGAGCCCCATGAGGGGATTGATCTCATAAACAGTGAGATTACCTGTGTCAAAACCAAAAGTCAAACACCTGATCGACTGAGCCACCCAGACACCCCTATTTTGTTTTGTGCTCAATTTTTTTCATCTAGCTTTTGTGGCAGGAGATGAGTTTATTTTTTTATAGCTTCTGTTGTTGAAAGTCTAATTTTTTATATTATTTCTCATTTTGAACATTCTTCACAATATTTTGGTAAATGATTTCAAAACTATATGTTTGTGTCTTTTTCCTAGCTTATTTCTCTTAAAAATTTTCTTGCTGGTTGTTAAATTTATCCTATTCTCTAATGTTACTATGTCTCAATGACTGAAATGAGATAATTTCCCTGTTCTGTTATTCCCTCAGCTACCTTGTCATGTTTCATTCTTCTGGGCATGAAAACTTTTGAGATTTTTTTTAAGCGTGCACTTTCATAGTTTAAAAAGAGCCCTTTTGCAGCTTATTGCACTTTCATTCTCTCTCTCTGTCTCTTTCTCACACACAACACATATGCAATTATACTAAGCTTATTTGTCTCTCATGTTTGTTTTTCACTGCAAATAAATCTTGGAGGTTTTTCCACATCAGCATTTATTCGTATGGCTCTATTTTTTAAAGCAATGTTGTTTTTCATTGTAAGCAGTGCTACAACAAATTCTCTTTCTTCCACCCATTATTTTGGCATTTTTGTTACTACTGAAAACAAAGAAATAAACAACATTGTGTATATGTTTATGAATACAAATGGAACTATATACATTAAGTAAATTACTAGCAGTGAAATTGCCAAATTATCCTATAAAACGTTTCATCAGGTTCTCCAGCATTATGGGGATGCCTGTCTCCAAATTCTCATAAGCACTGAGCATTATCAAGCTTTTAAATTTGCAGCTATATGGTCAGTAAAAAATAGAACTTCATCGTTTGGATTTTGAAATTCGTTAATTAAAAGTAGAGTTGAGTATTTAAATATTTTATGGCTTTCTACTATTTTTTTTCTGCAAATTACTTACATATAAAATTTATCTCTTAAAGTGATTTGTTTTCCCGAAAAGGTACAAAGAAAAAAAATACATACTTGATGTCTGTGCCTAATTATTTCTCTGTTATCCTTTTTTTGAAACATAATTGGTATTGAAAGAAATCACTATATTACTTCTCCATGGCCATTTTATTTACCATGTTTTTAGATTGGCCGTATGATTTAGCTTTAGAGTTTCAAAACCACAGAGACATTGGTAACTATTTAACTGAAAAATAGGAAGTCAGAAGGAGCAATAATTTGAAATTGCATATCATCACGAAGATATGATTTTGCTGTATTTTACAAATGTTCATCACAAACCCATTTGTTTTAATGGCAATATAATTTCAGTAAGCAACTTCCATGCCTTAAGAATTAAAAAAAAATATTTATCACCTTTTTCCCTCAGCTTTTTGAGAAACAAGTTTTTCTGTGACATGCCATGTCATACCTGTCACATGTGTACCATACGTACCCTGGATGTACATATTACATTATGCCATGGCATATCATAGACAAAGTGGTTTACCAAAAAGCTGTTATACACATGCTAGTCAGCAGAAATTTTTCCATTAAAAATATTCATTTGGAAAATAGAAGATTTGACATTTTTCAAACAGTCACATTTATATATCTGTCCTTAGGTCGGGACTGTGTTTCCTGATCACTTGAAAAACATTTACGGTGATTTCTTCATCACACAAAAGGTTATATATCTATGAATATAGAACAGAAATGCTGCCTAAATAATTTCATTTTCCTTCCTTCATTCTCTACTTACAGTAAATTGATGGACTTGTGGAATGCTTTGAGAATGCATGAACAAGTAGAAATCATCCATAATGGATATTTCTCACAAGAAAGGATGAAAGGGTATCACTCTGTCAGGGAACAAACATAGATAGAGTAGCTCAGCATAGGATGTAAACTCTAGAGATACCTTTTGTTAAGCTGTGGGGAAAGCCAAACTCTTGGAAGTCAATCCATAGATGAAAATCGAACCAAAACTTTCCAATTTTTATAGACCACAGATCAAAATTAATGATGTTTTTATAAATTAATTTGTTTACATGTGAAATTAAAACTTTACAACATAATTTATAATATTATCCATTACCTATAATGTATACCAATGCAAGCGTGGAGCTTTTCTTCACCAATAACATAAATTAATAATGATTTTATGTGGTTACATTGTTAAATTATGAATATACTAGTCAGTTGTTTTTTGGTTCTTAGGTTTTATTTTATTCTTTATATTTTGTTGACTGAGGTTTTTATTTTTTATACCTATATGCATCATTACTGTTACAAAACCCTAGCATTTTAAAGACATATTAAACTCAAGTTATAAATATTTGTTTTACTTGGAGGTTGTCATTTTCTCCTATTAAATATATATTTAATTCATCTCAAGAAAAAGATATAATATAGAAAACTTTAAGAGTATCAGCCAAGGATATCTCTTTAATCACTAGAATCTAGTCAATTACACATTTGGTGACTACCTACAAAAAAGTCAGACACTGTACTATGCATTGAAACGCAAATTGAGAAAAGCATGGTCCTTTACCCTTAAGAACTTCTGAGGTTTGAAGTGATAAGCACATACATTTTGACTATAATCCAATAGCTATAAAAACTGTCCTGTGAAACCAAAGAAGATTGTGTTTAACATTGCTTTACACAAAGTTGACGATGATTTCCAGGAGGAGGTAATGCTTGATTTAGTGTGTGGACAAAGATTTTGCAGGCAAATAGAGAGCTAAGACATGGGCTGGCAAATCCACTGATTTCATGGCACTGCTGTCCTCTCACTTTCCTCTGGTAGATACTTCCTCACCCTTTGCATCAGTCCAGGACTACAGGCACATATTTTCATTAGAGCACTGCTTGCACACAAATATATGCTGAGTTGTTTGTCCTGGACTAAATAATCGCACATCAACATGAAAGTTAATGTGGGGTTCAGAATTCTTCAATTGATTCTCTAAGTCTGGAGGAAAGGTAACCGTGACATGTGATTATAAAGCATGCCTCCTGTTACTTTGCAGCCTACTTGAAAAGTAGAAGTCACGATGTCATGATCTAAGAAGTCATTATTTAAAGGTGTGGTATAAGGGAGAGAAGGAACAAATGTGCATTTTATAACCATAATTTTGGCAGCAATGTGGATATTGAATTGGAGTGGGAAAAATCAGAAGGAAAAAGTTAAAAGTTATCAGGGAATAATCTGGTTGCAAGATGATGCAAACTAAACTGTTGGTGGTTTTGGATAGGCATTTCATACAGTTTGAAAGATTTCTTGTTGATTGGCATATAGTTTGCTAGGTCTGGTGAAGAAACACACTGGAATTCTATCAGAAGAAGATAGGAATTGAATTCTGATTTTGACACCCTCTAATATTAACTGCACAATATTCATAATGTCTTCAAAACTCAATTTCTTCCTTCTTAAAAATGAAATAATATTTTTATTTTAGAGATTCATTCTAAGAATTTAATAAATAAAATAATAAGTGTCTGGCATGGAGCAGATATTCAATATAAGTGTTGGAACAATAAATGAGCAAAAGAGAGGGAAAGAGGCAACTATAGCTTTGAGGCTAGAGACAATTAGAGCTTTATTTCTGACTGTTTGTTATTTGCCCATTTATTGGCTCTCCATTGATGGCTTATTACACGTCTCCTCCCATAGACTGTATAAACATGTCTAGAACAGCCATTTGGTAAGTTCCAGAAATGCTAATAATCTATACTTCATCTACTCACTTTTCTGTGCTTCATACTGAAGATGCTTTTTCTTTGGGAAATGTCTTCATTTTTGGTTCACATTTTCTTAGATCAAAAACTCTTTGGAGCCAACTGTTTAGGTTTTGTACGTGTGTCTCCTTTGATTTTGCTTATTTTTCTGATAGACTTGGCAGCTGGAACTTATCCTTAAGATTTGGGTAGGAAGTTCTCTATTTTGAAGTACCATTTGGTAAATTGATCTTTTCTACACATATGACCAAAGCAGTTCAGTTGGAGATTAAGGGGTAGCCATTTCTGAACTGTTCCCTTGTACAGCTGGATTGAGCTGGATTAGGTTTTAAGCCTTTCATCTACTTCTCCCATTAAATTCTATCAAAAGAAGCTATTAGTGAGGGACTAGAATTTACAATAGCATTACTTTATTAGCTTTGATATACAATCAAGGGCATAGCATAGAAAAGAGAGAGGATAAGTCAGTACTGGGGCAATGAGGAGAGAAAGAACAGGATATCCAGACCTTTACTTTTACTATTAAGGATAGTCTTTGAAAACAGAAGTATTGTATTATATAGTAACTACTTTCCAAGTGTAATTATTATTTCTGATAAAGGCAATTTCTCATAAAAAAGCAAAAAGACATTTTTGGATCATGACAAATAGGCTTAAAATGAATGATAACATATTATGTTGTCATACACAAACACACTATAGTATGCATATTTGCAGAGGAGTTTTGAGTAAGCATGATGGTTATACATGTTTGCTTTCCCTTCCCTGTGTCACGTCTGGTTGCTGTTTTATCCAAGGCATATCCCTCACTTTCAGTTGTTTAGGAGATATGCTTCAAATGTTTATCTTGACTTCTTTCAAATAATGTTTATTCTAGGTCAAATTTCTTTTAATTTCGAGTTAAGATCCTCAGCATCTAAATTTAATGGAAAGTTCCCTCAAACCTACCAATGCTTCTCATTTATTCACTATAAAAAATGATATAATACTTAATGTATCCAATCATGTAGTTTTGTTCCTTTATAAATCAAACATGCAAACACAATGAATAAATAAGCAGTCAGTTGGTAGATTCATGGCAATGAAAGGGGTGTAGAACATTTGTTCAGCGTGACAGGTACAAACATTTCTCTATGGATGATTTATACAAATGTCCAAGGTGGATTCATTTTACTGAGAGAAAAAAATTGCAGAAACCATAAAGTGCAAGGGAAAGTGTGTGTTATTGGAAGGTCTGATATTATATATAAGTTATAACATGAATATTTCAGAGTGACTTTGATAGTCCTACAACTGTAGTTTCTCAAAAAAAGAACCTAGAATAGTTTCTGTGATTATTTAAATACAAGTCCAAACCAAGGTTGCAATACATTATTTTTATAGTTTTCTGGTACTAGAGAGTTTAAGTAGAAATATTTCTAAGCCCATCAAATTTCTAAAACCACAATATAAAGCTTACAAAGATCTCTGATATGGGAGGAATACATATGCAATCCAGTATCCTTGATCAAATTTAGGGAAGAAGAAAATTATACTTCCAATTCAAAGACCCCTGAGAGGAAGTATCTCAATTTCTTCAATAAAAGTGCTGAAAGCACCGAAGACAAAAATATCTTCTATCAAATGTGTTACTGCTATAATTTGTATTGTCAATAGAATGTTTGGTTTCTGTAAACCTAGGAATAAAAAGATTCCTGTTTCACATAAAAACAAAGAAAAGTGTGCTTTTGTGCATATTAACTTGGGTTCTCTGCAAAGTACAGCCTGAGACAAAAATTTAGAAATATTATAGCAGGATACAGAATTGAGGGGGAGGAGAGTGAAATAAGAAAGGGGAGAAGGATAATACAAAGAAGTTGTATTCAGTTGGTCACACTGAGGACAGCTGGTGCTGATTTCTTTTAGCTCATTATAAGGAATCTTACAGTAAGTCTTAGAATTTTATGCCCTGGACAGTGATAGATGGAGGTTTTTATCTATTGGTTTCAATCCCTCAAAAGTCAACTGTTACCCTAGAGACCTAAAATCTCCCAACACTGCTGGATTGTTCATACCCCTTCTCTTTTAGGGTAATATAGGTTTGTCTGTGGCTCTAGGGGTTTGGAGTAGTGGGAATTAAGTATGATGTTTTCTTCACAAGTCCTTCCCTCATTTTTCTTGGCCTTCCTCCTCTGGTGATGAGATAGGGGGAAAGCATAAGAAAAAAGTCATGTCTACTCATTCAATTGAGTAAGATTGTAATCCCCTCTTTGGTTGACCCATGTCTTAGAGCTAGATGTGAAAGAAAATGGCTCATTCCTATACAAATCCCTGGAAATTGATTTTATCTTGTGTTACCTGGCAATCCCTTTCATCTGACTCATGGCTCTCAGCCTGTACACAACAGGTTTTGTACAACCCACACATCCATACTAACATTGTTTGGACAAGATGGAAGTCCCTAGTCTCATGTACTTTCTTCAGTCAGTTCTTGAACTTTAAGACCCATCATTTTTATCACTGTCAGGCCTTTAGTAGTGCTGGGGTCAAAGCACCTGAGTGATACAGTTGGTTAAGCCTCCAACTCTTAATTTTGGCTCACACCATGATCTCTCAAGGTTGGTCATGGGATTGAGCCCGATGCCTGATGTGGCTCTCTGCCGAGTGTGGAGTCTGCATAGGATTCTCTCTCTCCCTCTGACCTTCCCCTGTTCATATTCTCTCTCTCTCTCTCTCAAAAAAAAAAAAAAAAGAATAAAGAATGTACATTTAAAAAAAAGAAGAGGAAGGGCTGGAGTCAGTGTAGCATTTTTGCCCTTTCTGTATGTGGAAGTTCTCAATCACGTCTTGCCAAGATTTAAAGAATTAGTGAAATGGATGATGTGTTAGGCTACTCAGATCACCTTCAAAAATTAAGAGCTTATTTCTGCAACTGCTGGGGTTGTTGCAGGAAAGTGTTCAGCCTTCTTAGAAATTTTCTGGTTAAATGCTCTGCCCAAAGTTATGCTTCTTCCAGTTGCCCCTACATTCAGTAACTTCACATTGTGCAGGTATAAAGGTATGGCCCTTCAACTTATGTTAGGTCTACTCTGAAGAGAACTTCCAACTCTAGAGCTTTCTGTAGGATCAGTTGGGTCCTTCATTGTAACCAACTTGTACCACAACTCAACTTCTTTCCTTACCCATTCTTAATTCCTTGCCCTTATTTCCATACATGTTGGTTTCAATAGTGCTTCCTAATAAACATCTTTTTTATTCTGTAAGACTTGACCTTACAAATGGCAAAAACTCCTCCACTCTTGAGGGTAGGGGATATCCTCTTTCCAGAACATCGGACTACCCTAAAGAGAAAACCTTCCCTTTGGCATGGTGGTAGAGTCGGGCTAATGAATTTAGTGCCAGTTTTGTAGGTCTTAAAAGGTCTCTTGGAGTGGAGATTCTTTGTCATTTGTAGTGTCTCTCTGAGCATAGAATTGGGAGGCAATTTGCTTCTTTTGTCCTCAAGAAAAGCTGCTGTGTTAGTCCCAATTACTAGAATAGGAAAACTCTCAACATCTGTTTACCTTTGATTTTTTTCTCTTCTTCATTGTGAGGGCACCAGCTCTTCAATGAAAGTTGATCTGTTTTTCTTTTTTGGGACAGTAAAAAGGAATATTTACTTTCATTACAATTGTGACACTACAATAGCCAATTAAAAGAAGCATGAGTTATCTAATGCATGATTTATACAATGTTCAACACATGTGAACATTTAAATTGTTTATGTATTTAATAGTAATCACTAGCAACACAATCAAATATGTCTTAACGTTTAATAAGCTTAAAAACTAAATCAATTTCTCATATGTTTCTTCAATAAGCCCACAAAAATACACTATTTCTTATGTGATCGTTCAGATTTTCATTATAACATGTTACTACTCCTTTGCTTGTACATTTAATATTACAGTGCTTTGTCTTCATTTACCCTTCAGTTACTGAGGTGAAAATTCTGACCCAGAGCATACTAATTACTTGGCTTATTAGCTTCACATTATATCAGTAATGGGGTGATAGCCAGCATAATTACTATGACTTGAAAAATTATGCTTTGCTTTAATATCATGAACTCTGAGATGTTCTCTATTTTTTACAAGTATTCTAAGGTTGTTAAACAGA
This sequence comes from Lynx canadensis, assembly GCF_007474595.2. Classification (NCBI taxonomy): domain Eukaryota; kingdom Metazoa; phylum Chordata; class Mammalia; order Carnivora; family Felidae; genus Lynx; species Lynx canadensis. The sequence goes on along the minus strand of NC_044310.1, from coordinate 180,721,495 downwards.
ATTTTTATATGTTTAACTTTTAAGAAAAAGAGATTTTGGAATATTTTCTTCTGAAATCCCCTTTTAATATTAGAATAAACTCTATGTAGAATAATGAAAGTAATTCAACTAGAATTTCAATAACATCTTTTATCTTTTAAACTCTATGCTTGTTTTGTGTGGATTTTCTCACTTAATAGATGTTTGTATTAAGTTGAGTGATTTCTTAGGTTGTTTATATAGCCAATTTATTTTAGAAAATAATTCCCAATTCTTGGCATGTTAAATGGCATATGTAATGCAATATGAAAGTGATCAATTTGGAACATGCAACAATCAATTTCTAGCACTGATCCATCATATGGCTGGTTTATGTCCATCAATAAACCACATGTACCCTTCCTAAAGCTGCATGCTAACTTATTTGAAGGGCACGAAACACAGGGAAGAAGTAACCATTCTTATTTTGTTACAAACACATGTTTTAGAGATGATGGAATCACAAACAGGCAGAAATTCATGGAAAACAAGTAACTACCTATACTGTGTAAGATTCTTACAAAGTTTTTTTTTTTAGCTTTTTAAAGAAAACATTGAGAAAAAGCCAGGGATTTTATTTTTCTAATTAGGCGCTATGCCTGAATCTTACTAGGAATAGTTATAATTTTGTTCATTAGAACAAGGTTTCATGTATTCTTACAATGACTCATGTAAGCCACTCATGCATCCATTTACTTTATTCTGTGTAATATAATTAATATATTGGGTAACAATAAATCTGATAGCTGCAACTGAATTGATCAAATGAAGAGCAAAAGAGAGGGGTAAATTTTAGTTTGGTAAAATAAACAAATATTCCATATATTAAAATAAATAAAATTGCCAAAATTAATCACAAATTGATTACATGAATACATATCACATGTCCATTTTGTGCAAGGCATTTTTTTAGGTGTTGGAGAGATAGCAAAAAAAAAAAGCAAAATAAAATCCTGTCAATATGGAGATTCCATTAAAATTTCAGAGTAGGAAAACCATGTAAAATAAATATATATTGTCAAAGATGTACATAGAAATCTGGGAAGAGGAAAGGGCTACTCAAAAGCGGAGTTGCTGTTTTAAAACAGGATCACTTATGGGAAGCCTGGGTGGCACAGTCAGCTAAGCGTCCAACTTCAGCTCAGGTCATGATCTCATGGTCTGTGCGTTCGAGCCCCACGTCGGGCTCAGTGCTGACAGCTCAGAGCCTGGAGCCTGTTTCAGATTCTGTGTCTCCCTGTCTCTCTGACCCTCCCCCCGTTCATGCTCTGTCTCTCTCTGTCCTCAAAATAAAACAAAAACGTTAAAATAAATAAATAAATAAAAATAAATAAAATAGGATCACTTAGGCAGGACTTCCTCAAAGGCAATAACTGCTTAACAAACCACTTCAAAATTTACTGGTTTAAAACAGCAATTATTATGGCTCATGAGAGTTTGGGCCTGCCAGTTAATTGTGTAGATCTGAACCACAGTCAGTTGTTCTTGGCTAGACTCATACATGCCTCTACACTAACATGGTGGGTTGCCTCCCTCACATACCTGGATAGTTTCAGGTTATTCACTGGGTCAACAAAAATGCCTGGACCACATATATATCATCTCAAAGGCTAACTCAAAATTTTTCACTTGGAAGCTTGAAAGAGGTTCAAAAATATGAGCAAATTCTTGTGAGCTCTTGTGAAGTGCAGGTTTGAAAGTGTCACAGAGCTGTTACCACAGCATTCTGTTAGTCAAAGCAAGTCGCAAGGCCAGCTCAGATTTAAGAGATGGGGAAATAAATTCCCCCACTCAATGGAGGGCCTGCCAAAAACTATTGTTCAGTGGCATGGATAGAGTCAGGGAAGAACTCAATGCCATTTTCTTTCAATCTGCCACTAGGAGATTAAAGCAATTTCTGGAAGGATTAAGAAGATAACAAGATCTTAGGTTTCTGGCTAACAAACAAAAAAATGTAAAATTAATTGGTCACTACTTTCTGAGGAGAATTTAATATATTCCTCAAATCAAAACTGGAAAAAATATGTCTTAGACAACATATTTAAAAATTTCAAAGTGAGGGGCGCCTGGGTGGCGCAGTCGGTTAAGCGTCCGACTTCAGCCAGGTCACGATCTCGCGGTCCGTGAGTTCGAGCCCCGCGTCGGGCTCTGGGCTGATGGCTCAGAGCCTGGAGCCTGTTTCCGATTCTGTGTCTCCCTCTCTCTCTGCCCCTCCCCCGTTCATGCTCTGTCTCTCTCTGTCCCAAAAATAAATAAACGTTGAAAAAAAAATTAAAAAAAAAAAAATAAAAATTTCAAAGTGAATTGGAAGAGAAGACATAAGCATTTTTCTGTACTCATGTATTCATTTAAAATTATTCAGTGTATCTCTACTATAGATCAAGAATTCTGCCATGCAACAGGGAGTGTTCTCATATGGCAGAGAATTTTATTTACCTAATCCTCACTCTTGGTCAGGACTTACTCTCTTCATCTGATGGTCCATGTGCATCACCAATGCCTCCTTTTCAGAAGCTTGTAAGATTTTAATATAGAGAAAGAGACAAAAAAAAAACCCAATAAAAATATGCTAAATGTCATACTAGGAGAAATATAATACACAAAGGAACAGGAGACTAACCTAGTGAGGAGAGTCAAGAAAAATATCCAGAAGAAAGTATTGAGCTGGGTCCTGAAGATAAATAAAGTTGGCCAGGCAGAGATATGGGAATAGAAACTCGCTGTGCCCTAGGAACTAAAAATAACCTAATAGGACAGAAGTCTTGAAGAGAGGAACAATGCGGCAGAAATGTTAGCAGTCTCACACTTGTGTGTTTGTCTTTAAATGAATGGTGTCCATTTAAAGGCCATCGGTGATTTTAGCCTTAAGCTTTAGTAAATACGACCATTATGAAATTTTTTCTTTGGCGTGTCATATGCCTTATGTTAGCTTTAGCAATCACTGGCTATTAGCAAATTGGCAAATAAAGGCTTGGGGGAATAGGCAAATGGCTGCCATGGAAACCTTGGTGAACATAGTCATGGGAGCCTCACTGTGTGGGCTACACCAGAAGACCTTGAGCCATGTGCTTTTTCCTGAAATTTCAGATGAGAGAGAAACGGGGGGGGGGGAACCTCAGAGAGACTTTTAGACCCAGTGAAACTGCAATATGAAATGGAAGACGTTTGAAAAGAATATTTCCTATTTCCACTGAGATGTTCAGCCAGCCCTGCAAGGCACATGTTTAAAAGTCAAAAACACCTGATATCCACATGAACTATGGAAGACTAAGACTATTCTGGAATTAAAATGTTACTTCAACATGTAACTAGTTGTGTTAGATTAGCAGTAAAATTCTATTTCTGTTAATGTTTTAAACTTTCTTTGGGTCAATTAGGGCAACTTTAACCATATGGTAAGAAGTTGGCTTAGGATTTGTTAATTTTAGAAGTCATGATCATTATTAGTTTTTATGTCAGAGCTGCATGGACAGAAGGGTGGTTAATTTTTAAAAAGAAATGAAAGCCTATATTCTTTTTTAAAAGTGTATTGCATTCATTTTTATGAACTTTGTTAGTGAAACAAAGCAATTAAATTCCTAAATTACTACTGCAAATCCAGAAGCAGAGAAAGACATTATATAGTCCTGTGCCTTAAATATTCTGTCTCTGGGTATTACATTTATTCAGAAAATTAAAGAGGAACTAAATCTTCTTAGGGGAAGAATGCTTCAGTGTTAAGTATCAGAAGTAATCATTAGCTAGACAAAGTGAGAATTTTCCTTCTCAGAGAGGTTTAGATCTTAAAAGACAAAATAAAGAGCTAAAAGGAGAAAATGAGATCTCGAGGGCATGGTGGTTGAGTACTAAAAGCAAATGGATATTCACCCAGAGCTATGTTCTTTTTTTTTAATGTTTATTTATTTTTGAGACAGAGAGAGACAGAGCATGAGCAGGGAAGGAGCAGAGAGAGAGGGAGACACAGAATCTGAAGCAGGCTCCAGGCTCTGGGCTGTCAGCACACAGCCCGACGCGGGGCTCGAACTCACGAACTGTGAGATCATGACCTGAGCCGAAGTCAGACGATTAACCGACTGAGCCACCCAGACACCCCCAGAGCTATGTTCTTAAAGGTGGACGGTTGGACTGTTGCTAGATCAGAATTAGTGTCTGGGCCTGACACATAAAATGAAACAAAACTCAGAAGGCAGAATGCAGTGACTATGCTGGAGGGAACGAAGATGAGCATTGTGTTAAAGTTGGGCGGAATTCTTTCTCAAAGAACAATTAGGTAACAATCTCTAATTAGGTCAGTAGAACTCAGTGGGTAATAATTGTGTGGTCTTCCAAGAGTAGGCACCAGTTTTAGCCAAAGAGGATGTTTTTGAATGAGAAGGGCAGAGTTTACACATTGATTCCAAAATTTGGGGGGAGTTTACTGTTTTAGTCCCAGGTCTAAATGCTTTATTTTAATTCATTTCATACACACAACAATCTATGAGATGAGTACTACTATCATGCTCCTTTAGTGAGAAATTTAGTAAGTTTCCCAAGTTCCCATTGCTTATAAAATGTCAGACCTGAAAGTTAAATTATGCCAGTTAGGCACTAGAGCATATCCTCCTACTTCACATTCTAGAGAAACACTCTAAGCAGAAGTCTGCAGAACACTAATGTTTAAGGGATTGGAAATGGAAAGGACATGTGGTGACTTTTGATATATGTTGAAGACATCACACTAAAATCAATTCATGCAAATGCAAAAGGCAAGTATTATGTGCTCAAAATACATAGTCTTCCGATAATGGAATTTAACAAGGATCTTGTGATTTAATTCTAAGGTTTAAGTAAAGTATTGAATAAATATCATATTTCTTATGTTAACTTCTCTTCATTTTTCTCTATGCCAAGGGTTTCCTGAGATAAAGCAGTAAGATTGCCTTGTGTAACAAGAATCAGCACGAGACTAAGACTGCTCTTTGAGGTAGTTCTGGGTGTTTTAGAAACTGAATAAAAAGGTGGTTACTTGGAATTTTATTATAAAAATGAAGTCTCGTGTCCCACATTCTTATTGAGAGGAGCATCTCATCTCTACATGTGGGTAGGATGCCAGGATTTTTTTCAGGAAAGGACTACATCTGCAAAACTACCAAGATTAAAATGAGTCCCAACATTTCACCATATAGAGCTTATTTTAGCCTAATATTTATAAAGGTGTTATAGCAATTAAATCTACCATGGTTTGTCCATTTCTAAGCAACATTTTTTTTTGCCTATATGTGCTATAAAAACTTACACTGCATTTGTTTTAGAAGTGGCCTGAAATCTAATGCCAAATAAACATCCTTTCCCGCCCCCCCCCATAATATGTATTCTAACCTATCATGCCTGTCAAAGTAGTTGGCAGGTGCTATATAAATATTCAGATACATAGAATCTATGAATATTTATGTGCTAAAGTTGCATTTATTTTTACATACCTTATAAATAAATAGGCAAAGACCTGCAAAAGAGAACAATTTAGTCATGTCAGGTGGTCTATAAATAAATTCATCTATGTGTGTGATATGTATTCCAAATTAATTTAAAGGAGAATACTGAACATTTTTATGATAAAAAATTACATAATTAACTTTTTATTTTAAATTTGAGTCTAAATAGTTAACTTTGTTACCTGAACAGAAATGGCTATTTTAAAATTTATCTCCATGAACCAAGATCTTGATTGTTGCTTACATCTGTAAAAATAATTAGAAAAACTAAGTGTTTTGTTTTTATGTCTTTTATGCATAAAATTTAACAGTATTTAGGCAGATAACCAAATAAATGGAGGTTAGAGGGGAAGGAATTCTGTGAGAATAATACTCATGTGCAAAGAAATGTGAAGCATCATTCCCAAGCTCTCTATTCCTACATAAATTGACAGAATGATCATTATCAGCTCATTTGGGTAGAAGATGATGATGATGATGCCAGTTCACTAATGGGATCTCTGTGTGGGACAATGAACATTGCTTAAAAGCTAACATACTTTTTTTTTTAATTCAAGTTTGTTAACATACAGTGTAGTCTTGCTTCAGGGGTAGAGCCCAGTGATTCATGTCTTGCATATAACACCCAGTGCTCATCCCAACAAGTGCCCTCCTTAATGCCCATCACCCATGTAACCCATTCCTCCACCCACACCCTCTCCAGAAGCTCTCAGTTTGTTCTCTGTATTTAAGAGTCTCTTATGGTTTGCCTCCCTCTCAGTTTTTATCTTAATTTTCCTTCCCTTCCCTTATGTTCATCTGTTGCATTTGTCAAATTCCACATCTGATGAAATCATATGATATTTGTCTTTCCCTGGCTGACTTATTTTGCTTAGCATAATACCCTGTGGATCCATTGATGTTGTTGCAAATGGCAAGATTTCATTCTTTTTCATTGCTGAGTAGTGTGTGTGTATATATATATATATATACACACACAGACTATATCACATCTTTTTTATCCATTCAATCGATGGACATTTGGGTTCTCCTCACACCTGTCAGGATGGCTAAAATTAACAACTCAGGAAACAATAGATATTGACAAAGATGCAGAGAAAGGAGAACACTTTTGCACTGTTGGTGGGAATGCAAACTGGTGCAGCCACTCTGGAAAACAGTATGGAGGTTCCTCAAAAAGTTAAAAATAGAACTACCCTACAACCCAGCAATTGCACTAACATACTATTTAAAAAAAATTTTTTTAATGTGTATTACTTTGAGAGAGAGAGAGAGAGAGACAGAGTGTGAGTGGGGGAGGGGCAGAAAGAGAGGGAGATGCAGAACTCCAAGCAGACTCCAGGCTCTGCGTTGTGAGCACAGAGCCGAGTGTAGGGCCTGAACTCACAAACAGTGAGATGATGACCTGAGCCAGTCAGACACTTAACCAACTGAGCCACCCAGGCACTCCACACTAACATACTTTTTAATAAGAAAATTTAACTTCATTGTTGCCAGGGTCTAGGCACTTGTTTTATTACGATATTTAAGGACTTTGGATTTCTATTTTAAAAGAAGACAACAATCAATCTGATTTCGGTAAACCGGGAGCTTTTATTTTCCTTATGAGATCAAAGTATCAAAAGGGAAACCAGGAAAATGCCTCCTCAATTCTGACTCAGAGGTGCCTATTTCCAATAAAGACTCATGTAGGCCATAAGAAATTCCTCTAAACTTTCTTCTACACTATATAATTCAGTTTTTATCTGCTTCCAGTTTCATCTGAGTTCAAACTACCCACATCATATACTGTGGATGGGGCTTATGAGGAGTGAATAAGGAATGCCAAAACAAATACTGACAAATCTCAACATTAAAATATACCTCATTCTTGGGGGCACCTGGGTGGCTCAGTCGGTTAAGCGTGCGACTTCGGCTCAGGTCATGATCTCACGGTCTGTGAGTTCGAGCCCCACGTCAGGCTCTGTGCCGACAGCTCAGAGCATGTAGCCTGCTTTGGATTCTGTGTCTCCCTCTCTCTCTGACCCTCCCCTGTTCATGCTCTGTCTCTCTCTGTCTCAAAAATAAATAAACATTTAAAAAATTTAAAAATATACATCATTCTTCCAAGAAGTTCCTTCCTGCAACTTCCTTGATATCCTCTGTATTTTATAGCAGCTAATTTACAAACTCTACCAGATTTTATTGGCTATCCCAGCAAATGTTTCTTCCCTATGTGATAAGCATTAATGTATTTTCAAGTTATACACAAAATAATATAGGTGTTTTTTGATTTTTATATGGCAAAGTAGTTGTAGTCATGAACACTTATTAGAAAATGATATTCAGGCAGGAACTTCGGGCAGGAAATTCCAATTCCTGATGTTTTAAGAAAACAGCTCCTAATTTTGGTGAAAATCACAGTAACACTGGAGACCTTGAACACAATTTTCCTCACCTATAAGCCAACTAAATTAGATGTAACTTGGGGGAATTTCAACTTTTATTTTCCTAGGAAAATGATCTACAAACTTCAATAGATTTGCAAAGGGCATGTTGACCACAAAAAATTAAGAAACGCTACCTAAGATGTTCACAACTACATGAACAAATTTGGAAAATTAATCTAAAGCCTATTGGTATAATGTTTATACTCAAGGTAAAGTATTTTTACTGTCTAGCTTGCCACACATGGTTTAGAATTTGATCAACAGGAAATTATTTCAGATAATCCAGGAGATAAACTTTTTACCACAACCAGTAGAATGCCTGCTCGAAACATTTTAACTTGATGAGTACACAACAATTCATGACAGAAAGTAAGAAAGCTATATTTATGGTTATCATTGCTTAACTTTTACTGTAGGAAATCATTTTATAGAAGGTGATGAGGTGTCCTGGTTAAGAATTTGATGTATTGTATTGCCTAGATAGTGCCAACACTGCTTGCAAAGGAAACTACAATTCCAAGTATGAAATCACTAACTTAAATTGAACTTTCTGAAGAGTCAGTCTGTTCATTGGAAACTGTTTATTTCCCATGACTTAAATGGTGTTCTTATGGACAATCAACCACAGAATGTGAATAGTTTTCCTGAAATGTTTGAGAGGGTCACGGAAACTGTGGAAGAGATAAATGCATTAACTTGAGAAAATGCTTCACCTAGTCCTTGAGAAATCTGCAACTTTTTAAAGTACACACGTCACTTTAGAGCTTAGAGTTACAGAAGCTTTTGTATGGCAGCTCCTAACAGACCAGTTTATTGCAAGTAGTATTTACTTTCATTTTTAGCAATAGGAAAGTCGGGACAAGCTTTTAAGGATGCTTGAGTTGTAAAACCATGTCCTTTCCAGTCTGGCTCATAAGGTCAAATCAAAGTTAGTGTTTACTCTTTGCTTGAAATGTTATATATTTATAAATATAAAATTGCTTAAAATGCCTCTTATGTATTAATTATGGATTATGCTCCAAAATGTATTTTGAATTTTGAAAAGTGTTTTATTCAAACATGGAAACTTTTGAATTCATCAAGGTGATCTGCATCAAGTGTAGATTAGTATGGTAATCTTTTAACTGTATTCTTAGGATTCTTATAACATATGCTAAAATGTCTTATGCAGAAGTAATGTTCCCATATAAACAAAGTTTTGAGATAAAGCAGGGTAAACAAAATTAAATGGATTTTTCAGAGCCTTTAAAATTATTTTATATATTAGGTATAGCATATGCAATACATGTTATGTATTATGTTATGTGCTGTACACATGCATGTATGATGATATATAGTGTTATATATATATATATATATATATATATATATATTCAAGCAAGAACTTCTAACAATGTAAAAACAATTTCCAATTTCTATTTAAAGAGAAGAGTCCCTAATTTTGATGAAAACCATGCTAACACTTGAAGTCTTGGAGACAAATTTTCAGGACCTATGACCCTCCTAAATTAAGTGTTTTTTTATTTTGCGGGATTTCAATATTTATTTTTCCTGGAAAATAATCCAGAAACTTCAACTTTCTAATTAAGGTACTTCTTTCACAGAGCACTTATTGCTAGCATTTATTAGGACCAGGTACCCTTTAGACTTTACTTGGGAACTCTCACTTGCACCCACAAAGGTATTTTTCACAATTTTGTTGTTGTTGTTAGATGCAGGAAGTGATCACTTGGAAGCATGAAAATGGACATCAAATAATTGCTGTAACACAGTATCTCCTCATAATCTATCTGCTGAGATGTAGAATAATAAAATAATTAGGAAGGCTAATAAGACTTGATTTAAGGGAAGCTCAGCTAAAAAGGAATTTCAAAATTACAATTATTTCATGAGACAATACAAGTGAAAATCATTAATCAAATGAGTAGGTGAGGAAGAATATCTTTTGGTAACACAGCAATATTATTACTGTGATCAGCAAGCAAAAGTTATCTGAGTGGTCAATTGGACCTAGTAGAGAATTAAGGAAACATGTCTAGGGAAAAAAAATGATGAGAAACAAAGTGTGGTTTGTATAAATGTGTCTTTTTATTATCATTTTAAGAAATAGAGTGTGATAGCTTGTATTTAAATGTATGGTGGCAATCTCTTTGTGACCCAGTCATTATTTTTGATCAAAATCTAATTATCATTGAGTTTTTACTGTTTTAAGTATTCAACAATAAATATGGTAGACATAAAGATGTATACATCATTAGCCTAAGTAGATTTTAAATAGATAACTCCCTGTCTCCGACATATTAATACACAATAGCATTTCTCTTCTTCACAAATGGAAAAGAGATATATAAGATTAATGATAGGTAAATAATTATATACATGCTACTTTGTTAGGAGTCTTCATTGTATTCTGGAAATTAAACATTATTTACTAATTGTATCAAAATAACTTCTTTTAAACAGTTTAACACTTAGAAAGTAATTCTGAGAATTCCTTGCTAATCTTAACTCCACAAAGACCATGTACTAAGCTACCATTCAGTTTTTTTTTGATAGGTTGGATGGCCACTTCAGATTTAGGATATAATTCAGATTGAGCACAACAGCCAACAATAATAAAAGTCATTGAAATTTTAATGTTGACTTGAGAATTTGAGGTGGTAGCTTATCTCTGTACATCCAGGATCCTTGAACCAAATCCAGGCAATGAAAGTACATCAGAATGTTCTTAGGGAACATAAAAGCACCAATTCAAAGGGAATAAGATTGATAAAGATGACTTATGACTCAAGTTAATGGAAAAAGCAGACTTGTTTTTTAAATGTAGTGAAATCCATTCCTGAAGTCATACTGTTTGCTGTAAAAATAAATAAAACCACTTTAAGTGTCAAATCTATGTTGTTAGGTTTCCATGAGTCTTAAATTTGATAAAAAGTTTCCTAGCAAAAGCAATATAGATTGTAATGCAGCAAGCACTTCCAATACCCAAATTTACATTTGATAAGGTACCATAGATGCACTTTGATCTTTTAAAAATTTTTATTTTAATTCCAGTGTAGTTAACATGTAGTGTTGTATTAGTTTCAGGTGTGTAATATAGTGATTTGACAATTCTATACATTACTCAGTGCCCATCATGGTAAGTGTACTCTTAATCCACTCACTTTGATCCTTTTTAAATTAATAAAAAATTTTAATGTTCATCTATTTTTGAGATAGAGACAGAGCATGAGACGGGAGGGGCACAGAGAGAGGGAGACCCAGAATGTGAAGCAGGCTCCAGGCTCTGAGCTGTCAGCACAGAGCCTGATGCAGGGCTTGAATTCACAAACCTTGAGATCATGACCTAGCCAAAGTCAGATGCTTAACTGACTGAGCCACCCAAGTGTCCCACTTCGATACTTTTTTAAATTTCAGTTGTAATGATAATATATTGAATATTAAAATGTTTGTTAAAAGTTTAAAAGTTCATATATATAAATACTTAGAAATTACTGAAAACTAAATTAGTTTTTTATAATTTATGAAAGGTATGGTATAAATAAAATTATTTAATAAATATATTGTTTAAACTCTACTACTTTTTGGTTTCTCAAAATCCAAGTGGTACATTTCTCATGCCTGATGAGCTTTTTGTTTGTTTTTTGAATAAGAAAATGCATCCCTAGAATAAACTTGATTATTATAACAGACTGGACTTAAATGCCCAGTTACAAAAGATAAATATTTTATATTGAAATTGCATTTGTAACTTTATGTATACCATAGGCAAATTATAGGGAAACCATAAGTTTCAGTCAATGAAGAAGCTGAAAATAAGAGAAGTTGGGTTGCCCTTTGTGTTAACTCATAAAACAATTTGCAATGAAATCATTCAAATTCTTCTTGAAAGAGAAAGAGTAACTGAAGTGGAAGAAAAGTCTATGTTGACATATACCAATAATGTGTTGATCACAAATGTGCATGTGTAAGCAATAAACAATGGGAAAAAAAATTCTTAGAGGACATTTTGACAGTGCTTCTTTGAGTTGGATATAAGTTAAAAGAAACTTATGGGCTCCTGGGTGGCTCAATTGGTTGAGTGTCTGATTTTAGCTGAGGTCATGATTTCAGGCTTTGTGAGTTCTAGCCCCACGTTGGGCTCACTGCTGTCAGAACCAAGCCCACTTCAGATCCTCTGTCTGTCCTCCTCTCTCGCTGCACCTCCCCAGCTTGCTCTCTCTCTCTCTTTCTAAAATAAATAAACATTTTTTTTTAAAGAAACAAAGTCAGGGCGCCTAGGTGGCTCAGTCGGTTGAGTGTCCGACTTTGGCTTAGGTCATGATCTCACAGTTGGTGAGTTTGAGCCTGGAGCCTGCTTCAGATTCTGTGTCTCCCTCTCTCTCTGCCCAACCTCCCCCCCCCACTCATGTTCTGTCTCTGTCTCTCTCTCTCTCAAAAATGAATAAACATTTTTAAAAATTTTTTAAAGGAAACAAAACAAAGTCGTTTAAAGAGTATTGAGGAAATGATTTTAAGGGACTTAGCGGTAAGCACAAACTCTTACTTTGTTTCTCTTTGTAGAATGACTTTATTCTTGCTACTAACACAACCTCTTTATCCTTTTTGCTAACATTGACATGACAGTTTTCTTATTATTTCAATTTCACCATTCCAAAGTAATGGCATTATTTCTATTCTCATTCAAAATCCTGAAGGAGAAAACTGATTAACTCATCATTTTGAACCAGGATACACGCTGTGGTTAGAGATGGCTGGTCAGCCTGGAGATCAGTTGTTTGGGGTCCAGTGTTCACTTTTGGTCCAAAATAGGTGAGGCAAGTGGCAGATGTAGAGACGTAACCTCTTGGCAACAAGAGATGTGGTCAGGACAGATATCCCTAAGACTTTTGAGGGCATCGTAGACAAAGATCAACATTTCCAATTTAGTTTCTGTTCGAACCCTGTCCAGGCAGAGTGTATTTTATCAAGATCATGTCTGTTTGATCTGAAAGGCAAGAATAATCTATGTATATTGGAAATCTGACTCAACCTCCCATAATTTCATGCCATAAAGCCTGTGAATCTTAAAGCTGATTCTTTTCATTCATACTTTATGCTTTCCCTGCAAACATCTAATTATAATGTGTGTTCCAATGTAGTTTATGTGCTGGGAAAAATATGTGTATTGGAAAGAGAATATGTTGGTCTGATTTACTGGGTATATGTGTCAATTTACAAATTAATAAATAGACAAACTTTGTATAAAAGTGTTTCTTATAATGTTTGTTGTTTTCAATCTATGTGACCAGTACCTTGTCAACTCATAAATCCAAGTCTCTGAGCCTGCAAAACTGATTTCTAGATACTGCAATGAGATAAATTCACAAAGATAAATGTCAATTGGAGAGACCTCTGGACAGCCAGTTCACAAGCTGACCTTCCCTAGCTGAGTGACTTTTTTTATATGTCTATAAATCACTCTTTCCCTAATTTGTTTTTATCAATGTGATTATACAAGATATACATATACTCCCCTATGCACACAAAAACTCATATATATATATATATATATATATATATATATTCACACACACAAATATATCTGTATATCTATATATCTATATCTATATCTATATCTATATCTATATCTATCTACATAGAAAAGCATTCACCTTAAAGATTTGTTCTTTATTACATAAATTAAATTTCGGGAACATATTTGGTGATTTTATAAAATTTGATTATTTAATGGCAATAAAAGAATGAATTCATTCTTCTTTCTAGATTATTTATTACCACTTGTTATGAAAAGCACAATCAAACTTACTTGAGTCTCTTACTTTATGATGTTTTGGTATCACTAAGATGACCTTTCTTCTGAATATTGCACTAATTATTTCAGACAATGTAATATTTAATATAATATTGTTGGTAACTGTCTGACCTAAAACTGGTGTATTTCTTCTTATGTGCAATGCTATTAAAATATAAGGTATTGGTTATTAGGGTTCTGTTGATGCTATATATAATGCTTAGTTTGTACTATCACTAATAGTTTAAATCATGTGAAATTGTCAATATTCAAACTTTTTGACCTACCAAATGCCAATTTCATATGCTTCAATGTAATCATTCCCAAATACATTATATTTAGAAGGATGACATTGTTGGATACTCCCACTGGATTTCATTGTGCTTCTTTATCCGTAAATGTGTAATTAATTATTTATCCCTCAGCAGCTTCTTTGAGGACTTTTTCCATCCATATAACACTGCAATTAAGAACATTGAATCTAGATTAAAACTGGTGTCAGATCCTGGCTCCAAAACGTAGTATCTGTGTGACATGGAATAAGTTCTCCACGCCTCAGTTTCCTTGTCACAAAATCAGAAGAGTAACAATATGAACCTCATAGGCTAACTATGAGGGTCGAATGAGGTAATTCATGTAATTATTTAATATTGTATTAAGTGATATTATGACTTAATCAATGTTAACTTTTTATATTTATCTCTTTTTTTGTGGTGAGAACATTTAAGTTCTACTCTCAGCAAATTTCAGTTATACAGCACAGTATTATTAACTCTAGTCATTATGTGATATATCCAATCTTTGGACCTTATTCATCTTGTAGCTGAAATTTTGTACCATTGTACCAAAAAAAAGTGTTCCAGGGATGTCATAAAGATCAAGAGTAAGTTTGCCTAGAGAGTGTTCATACTGTGATGAATTTTTGGTTTTTACTGTAACCTAGAATAGGTATAGATTTGTGATCAAGAACAATACTGGCAAGGAATTGAAGATCAAGCTCAACAGCTAGCCCAGCTGAGCCTTCAGTTGGCTGAAATCACAGCCAGTATCTCATTGCCTAACTGACCTAAGCAGGAAGTACCCAGCTGAGTTGAGTCAATCCACAGTGTCATGAGAGGTAATAAGTTGTTGCTGTAAGGCCGTAAGTTTAGGGTTATTTTTTATGAAACAATAAGATAACTTGAGCACCAACCAGTCATTTGTTTGTTTGCAGCAGAAAATAAGCACAAATCAATAATCATAACTATTAATAACAGTAGCAGTAATAAGGCCATTTATTTTTATGTTGCTAAATGTTTTGTCAGCAAATTTTATTGAAATAAGGTCATCCAATTTTTCAGGAACAAAGCTTTTGCTAAAATTTCACTTTAGCAGATAATCACGAGTTTAACTTTGCCAAGAGGTTCCGTTTCAGTTTCCTATACATTTGTATTCATTTATGGAACAGATTAAGAAAATCTCATTTGGGGGTTTCCTACCTCATTTGTTGTTTCTCACATGTTGCTACAACCTGGGTAGTTACTGGACATGGAAACATGTAAATGGATTTCTGCTCTAGACTGTCAGCATCTTTGATGATCAATTAGTCTGACCCATACCATGTCTACAACAGGTTCAAGCAGTGTACCTATCAGGGTCAGCGTTTCCTTAGGGCGTCCTGATGGTACAGCCCAGGGATGTCCCCAGTGAAGTGATATTTTAATTTCTATCAAAAATAAATATCAGGGGAGAATAACAACCAGAAGTAGGAAGAAATTTATTTTTATTAAGTGTAGCTTTAAGAATGTGAAAAGTATAATTGGAGTCCATGGACTGTCTGGAGGAATTTTTTAATAAAAATGGGCTTTTTTTAAACTGAGAAAAAATTTTTAAGTGTTTTTAAAGGTAATAATAACCCCCTTTGTAGAGTTCTATTTCTCATTTTTCTCTGCCTTTCTCTGTCTGTGTATACACCAACACACACACACACACACACACACACACACACTCATACCATTTGCCTTATTTGACATACATATTTTTTTTAAAAAATGATAAAAGAGAAAACTTCTTAAAACAATTAGACTGATTGCAATAGAGAATGTTTTTTATATTTTTAACTATATGCAGGCTTATATTTGTTCACAGCAACTGATGATTGTTTTGTGATGTTTTTGAAACCTAACAGTGGAATTTGACACAGATTAGTTTACAAGAAAATAAAAAAGAATAAAAGAAATCTTCTGATGTTTCAAGTTACACACGTACCATACCTGAATGATCTTTGGATATATTTATTTCTTCCATGCAGTTTTGGGAATGAATTTTATTTCAAATGTTTCCATTTCTTTTTCTTAGCTAATAATCCATATTTTATGTTGGATTATTATGGAATGTTAGCGAGTCTTGACATTTAATTATGAAAATTAAATAACATGCCTGGTTTTACATATATTCTAACTTTTTTCTTTTTTGCATTACCTATTAGATATTTATGACAAAATTATTTTCTACAATGCATTTTAATTTTCTCTTGCTAGAATGTGGATGAGAAAATCAATTTCTCATAGAATACTGATGCTCTCATATTCATGCCTTACTTTCCTCCTTCTAACATCAAGAAAGGCTTAGGAGAACTCATTACAATGGGAAGAATGAATAGAAGAGTGAAAAACAAAAATTTAGAATTCCTCGGGTTAAATATTTCATTTTATTTTTTCCTTGTACTATCTTTTTAGGATGCTGGACTGAACTAGACACCTCCCACTATTCACATCTTATCTGTGTGTGAAATGAATATGTATAGAGACAGAAATGTAATAATATGTTTAAATAACATATATGAAAAGAAAAAAAACCATTTTTTAGACCAACAAACTACATTTCCTTAGAACTTCTCCTTCTGCTCAAGAATAGATACAGTCTTATTGCCTGTAGAAAATATATTGGCCAAGTCAAGAATTATTTCGGTTTGGGTATTACAAATTTGGTCCCTGTCCAGTTCAAACCTTATTCTTTGAATCCTCTCCTCTACCCTTTCACTAAACACAGTGACAGATGTTGACTTTGTTGTGCGGTATGATCATGTATCTACTTTGCCTCTGTGCATGAATGAGGTATGGAGACAGGACCTCTTTCCCAATTCCTTAACTCTAGCAAATATTCTACTCTGTTTATGCCGTTGGGTGGCTACTTGAGCCCATTGCCAGCCTTCCTTAGGACTTGCCTGGATAAACTAAGGCCCCTGATTGGGCAAGCTTAGTCTCTTCACTTTGTGCTATGCCACTACTCAAGACTGTCTTCTCTTAACCCCTGGAGCACCAAGTACTTCTGTGGATATTGCAGGTAGCAGATGTCTGCTGAGAATCAAAACTGGTCTGTTTGGAAGCTCTCCCCTAACTTCTTGGCAGCCTTTCATACCAATTACCTAGGGAGAAGACCGGGCAAGTGTGTCATTTTTATTTTTTCATTAACATTTCTTCACACCTACTTTCTTCATTCCTCTGGTCTATTTTAGTATTTAATCTCTCAATATGAAGTTAGGAGATAGAAAAATGATATATAACTACCTGTGGCTTGCACATATCTTCAAATACTTCTTTTGCTGTGTTGCTAGACCTCTAGTGAATCTTGCAATTTATTGTCTCAAGTGTTTAGCCTCTTTGGTTTCTATGTGCAGTGTGTATATGGGTAAGGCAGGAGAGGTGGGGCTCCAGGGAACTTTGAAGCAAAATCTTTGTTCTTTTCATTCTCTATCTCAAGTTACTACTGCAAGTAAACATTTTGTATCGTACCTCTTTACAAAAAATATTCTACTGTGGTAATAAATATGCTATAGTGACTCACCTGAAATCAAAACATGTCACAGATATTTCAATTCTAGACCACCTATAATTACTAGAG